>NC_053036.3:199961234-200267429 GCF_002575655.3 Aegilops tauschii subsp. strangulata | reverse complement strand
GGGTCAGGAAGGCCGTCTTCTCCACATCCTCTACTGCCATCTTGATCTGGTGATAGCCTGAAAACGCATCCAGGAAGCAGAGCAGGCCGCACTCGGCGGTGGAGTCAACGATCTGGTCAATGCGTGGAAGCGGGAACGGATCTTGGGGACAGGCCTTGTTGAGGTTGGTGAAGTCGACACACATGCGCTCCTTCCTGCCTTTCTTTGGCACAACGACAGGGTTCGCCAGCCACTCGGGGTACCGAACCTCGCGAATGACACCTGCTGCCTCCAGCTTGCGGGTTTCCTGGACGATGAATGACTGCTTCTCCATGGACTGTCGCCGTGCCTTCTGCTTCACTAGGCGCACATTGGGGCACACCCTCAAGTGATGCTCGATCACCCCTCTTGGGACCCCTACCAGCTGATCGGGCTCCCATGCGAATACTTCCTCGTTTGCGCACAAGAATCTTACCAATGCTTCCTCTTGATCTGGGTCGAGGTTGGCAACTATGGTGAAGGTGGCTCCAGAAGACCCATCTTCCTCGACCGGCACCTGCTTGGTTTCCGCCCGATCTTGAGTGAACAACTGCTTCTTCTTGGCCGGCGCGCCCCCCTTAACTCCTAAGGGGGCCTCGTTGGCCGGTCGCGCTGCCGCGGCAGTCTTGAGGGCAAGCTTGAGTGCCACTAGAGCTTCCTTGGTATCTCCGACTATGGTGAGGATGTCCTTGCTCCCAAGCATCTTCATGAGATTGTAGGCTGGATGGGTCGCCGCCATAAACTGAGCTAGAGCCGGATATCCGAGGATGGCGTTGTACGGAAGGCCAATGCGGGCGATGTCGAAGTCGATCAGCTCAATGCGGTAGTTGTCGCGGGTGCCGAAGGTCACGGGAAGACGGATCTGCCCTAGGGGGCTGGAGGAGCCGTCGTCGACTCCGGAGAAGGGCTTGCTGGGGTGGAGCCGCTCGAGTGGTACGTGAAGGAGGCTGAAGGCCTTCCACCGAGAGCATGTTGAGGCCGGCGCCGCCATTGATGAGGGTCTTGGTGATGGCTACGTTGCAGATGGTGGGCGTGCAAAGCATTGGGAGCACGCCCGAGCTGACGGTGGTGACGGGTGATCTCCCGAGTCGAAGGTCAGGTCGGCGTTGGGCGCTACCCAACCTGGGGGAGCCCCCTGCCGCGTGGAAGCGGCATTGATCTGGCGAAAGAACGGCTTGGCATGACGGTCCGAAGGTGGAGCTTGCGAACCGCCGAGGAGGGCCGCGACAGCGAGGGGCGCCGGTACCGCGAAGCGTGCGGCGAGGAGGCTGCGCAGCTCCTCCCAAGATGCCACCGTGGATCCGGGGAGGTTGAGCAGCCAGGCGCGCGGTGCATCGGTGAGGGCCATGGGAAGCCAGTTGGCCATGACCTTGTCGTCGCCCCCGGCCTTAAGGACGGCCTCCTCGTACGCCAGCAGGAAAGCTGATGGGTCCGCGGCGCCGTCGTAGCGCGGCGGCATCTCTGGCCTAAACTTGGGTGGCCACTGCACCTGCCGTAAGGCGGGGGCCAAGGCTCGGAGCCCCCGGCCCCGCCATGGGCTTCGGGCGCCGCAGCCGGAAGAGCAGCACCGGCCATGAGGGTGAGGCGCGGTGGTGGCGAAGCGTAGATCGACGGAAGGAAAGCTTCGGCGCACCCCTACCTGGCGCGCCAAATGTCGGATTCCGGGTTCCGGCAAAACCCTTTAGGTTCGAACACTGGGGTGCGGATGAAGATCTCTCCCTGCCTAATCACGCCCTCATCCTCACCGCGATCTCAAAGCTTGGCGCGTCGAACCCGCAGAAAGAGAGACACAAGAGTTTATACTGGTTCGGGCCACCGATGTGGTGTAATACCCTACTCTAGTGTGGTGTGGTGGATTGCCTCTTGGGCTGAGGATGAATAGTTACAAGGGAAGAACAGCCTCCTGAGGAGAGGTGCTCTTGTGCTTGGTGAACTTGTGTGGTTGAGGGTGATCTGGATGATCCCTCGATCAGTTGCCCCCTCTCTATGGTGGTGGCTAGTCCTATTTATAGAGGCCCTGGTTCCCTTCCCAAATATTGAGCGGGAAGGGATCCAACAACGGCCAAATTCGAAGGGAGACAACTAGTACAAGTTATCCTGACTAAAGGTGGTCTTTGCCTGCCAAAGGCTCTGGTGGTGACGCCGTCTTGGGCTCCATGGTGACCTCCATCCTGTCGTCCTGCTGGTCTTGGTCTCGTTGCACCAATATGGAAATCTTTGCCTGATGCCTCGGAACTCCTCGCCTGCACTTGCCCCTTTAGCACCAAAGAGGAAACGAGGACACTACGCGCGCTGGCGCCCGCCTGGCTCCAGTCGTCATGGCTTGCGTCATAGGAACCTCGCGAGGTGTCCCTTGCCTTGATCTCTCCACCCCTCGCGAGCCAACCTGGTGAGGCAGCCCCCGAGGAGGTCTTGTGTCGTCCGACGAGGGCGAGCACAGCAACGGTCAGAAATTTGAGGCTCAAATTCCTCAGGGCTATCATGTTCCTCACTTGTAGGGAATCCGCACTGGCGAATTCCTAACTCCTCAGCCAGAACAAATTCCTCAGAGACCAGAAGAACTTCGTCTCTGTCACTGAAGAAATTGACTGAACTGTATGAGATTTCCAATGGCTTCACTCGAAGGGATTGGTAGGTGTAGGATTTTGAGATGAGCATCACTTGGAAACTTTTCCTTAGTTTTTCCTCGACCCCCTTTAACAGTACGGTGTTTCCTATGACTCAATAAAGAGAAAAACGAAACTATGAAAACAAAGTCTTCACGCTTCATATTCCTCGCATGAATATAGAGTCTTCACGGTCACACCAATTTCTTCACTTTCAAAGTCTTCAGAAATCCAATGTCTTCAGTCGAAGACATTCATTTTTAGGGGTCGACTTTCTCTATAAACAACAAACTCCTCATAGACTTATAGACCTGTGTACACTCACAAATGCATCAGTCCCTTAACCTATAAGTCTTCAATACACCAAAATCACTAAGGGGCACTAGATGAACTTACAATCTCCCCCTTTTTGGTGATTGATGGCAATATAGGTTAAGTTTTCAATGGGGATAAACATATGAAGTGTAAATACTCATATAGAAGAACTCCCCCTCAAGATGTGCATAGTGAGGAATTTGCTTTTGAAGCAATGCACATTTTGAAGAGTAGAATCATGGAGATCTCCCCCTATATCTTGTAATTCATACACGCATTTAACATATGATATGAAGAACTTGAAATGCATGATGAAATATGGTGACTGATGTAATTCAGCATGTGTGCATTAACATATATTAGGAAATAGCATGCAGAAGAACATAGCAAAAGTATCAGACCACCATCGGGTTTAAGTTTACAACTCGATCCAACAAAATCTTCAAAAGAACGAGAGTTGTAACTTAGCAAAAAAATGCCCATATATAGAGACCCGCTTGAAGACTAACTCAACCCCCCCCTTTGTCATCGAATGACCAAAAGGGACAAAAAGTGAGGACTAACGCCCCTGAAGAATATCATCATGAAGTCAATGGAGGAGTGCCAGCGTTGTTGGGGTCGGTTGTTGAAGTAGGGCCTGCCGCAGTGTCGTCCAAATCTTCATGCTCATCAGTGTCGCGCGATGAAGAATATGAGCTGGCCACCAAGGAAGGAACTTTGACTTTCTTGAATTTCTTCACTGGTGGTTGAGACCAGTCAAAGTCCTGCTTGAAACCCATTTGCTTCAGATCTTCTTCACCATAAAGATGAGACAGAACAGTCCAGCTGCGATTGAATACTTCATGGAGGTAGAAGTGGTTCTTCTTCACTGCAGTGTGTGTAGCAATCATGTTGTGAGAATTGAACCAAACTGCCTTTTTACCCATTTATGGTTGCGATCAACCTTCTGGTGAAGACTGAGGAGAAGCTCACGATCAGTCATCACTCTTGGAGTTGTGCCTTGAGGATTTTGCTTTGAGGCATTGGCGGCAGAGTCATGAGTGGCAGAGTCATCATTGGTGGAGTAAGATGCAGTTTTGCAGAACTGACCATCCAATAGACGAATGCCTTCATCAATAATAGCAGTGGCCTTGCCCTTTTCATCAGCTGAGGAAAATGTCTGTTTGAGGACTTCAATGGGGGGCAAGTAGCTGCCATGGTTAAGTGTATCAGCCTTGTAATTGATTGAAGACCTTGATATGAGGAATCTCATAATCCAGGCAGTGCAAGGCTTCAATTCAAATGGAGATAATGCAACATTGGCCAGAGTCCTCATGAAGAAATCATAGTAGTTGATAGGAACGCCATGAATGATGTTGAATAGCAGATTCTTCATGATACCAACGACCTCTTCTGTTGGGGAACGTAGTATTTCAAAAAAATTCCTACGATCATGCAAGATCTATCTATGAGATGCATATCAACAAGCGGGGAGAGTGTGTCCACGTACCCTCGTAGACTGAAAGCGGAAGCGTTTGAGGGAGTCCTGGATTAGGGGGTCCTCGGACAGCCGGACTATATCCTTTAGCCGCACTGTTGGACTATGAAGATACAAGATTGAAGACTCTGTCCCG
This sequence comes from Aegilops tauschii subsp. strangulata, assembly GCF_002575655.3. NCBI lineage: Eukaryota > Viridiplantae > Streptophyta > Magnoliopsida > Poales > Poaceae > Aegilops > Aegilops tauschii. The sequence continues at coordinate 200,262,877 of NC_053036.3, read as the reverse complement.
TATCCGGATGGGACTCTCCTTGGCGTGGAAGGCAAGCTTGGTAATACGGATATGTAGATCTCCTCCCTTGTAACTGACTCTGTGTAACCCTAGCCCCCTCCGGTGTCTATATAAACTGGAGGGTTTAGTCCGTAGGACAAGAACAATCAGACCATAGGCTAGCTTCTAGGGTTTAGCCTCTACGATCTCGTGGTAGATCAACTCTTGTAATACTCATATCATCAAGATTAATCAAGCAGGAAGTAGGGTATTACCTCCATCGAGAGGGCCCAAACCTGGGTAAACATTGTGTCCCCCGCCTCCTGTTACCATCCGCCTTAGACACACAGTTCGGGACCCCCTACCCGAGATCCACCGGTTTTGACACCGACATTGGTGCTTTCATTGAGAGTTCCACTGTGTCGTCACCACAAGGCTTGATGGCTCCTTCGATCATCGACAACAATGCGATCCAGGGTGAGGTTTTCCTCCCCGGACAGATCTTCGTATTCGGCGGCTTCATACCGCGGGCCAACTTGCTTGGCCATCTGGAGCAGATCGAGAGCTACGCCCCTGGCCGTCAGGTCAGGTTTGGAAACTTGAACTATACTGTCGACATCCACGGAGATTTGATCTTCGATGGATTCGAGCCCATGTCGGGTGCGCCACATGATCACGACGAGCATGACATAGCTCTGCCATCGGACAGTGTTCGGGAGATCACACCCGCGACTCCTCCGGCCCTTAGTCTGGAACAAATTGCGCCATCTGAGGACGGGTGGATGGACCCCGGCATGGAGGCCGCATACTCATTGGCGATAGAGCCGAATACTGACCTCACCTCTTACGAGACCCGTGTTGCCGAACCGTTGGATTCGTCCCCGGCCACGGGCTCCGAGCCGCTTGCGTCCGTGCCTATCGAATCTGATTGGGCATCGATCATGGAGTTTTCCTCCGCGGATATCTTCCAGCACTCACCACTGGGCGATGTGTTAAACTCATTGAGGTCTCTCTCCTTGTCAGGAGACCCTTGGCCGAACTATGTCCGGCTAGAATGGGAAGCGGACGACGAAGAAATTCGTTCCCCACCCACCACCCACATAATAGCCACTGTCGACGATTTAACCGACAAGCTCGATTTCGACTCCGAAGACATCGACGGTATGGACGACGATGCAGGAGAGGAACAGGAACCACCGCCCACAGGGTGCTTGACAGCCACTTCATCACACAATATATATATATGGTGGATACACCCAAAGAAAACAATGACGAGGAACGGAAGGAGGCAGCGAGGGATAGCTCCCTCGAGAAGCAACCAAAGCGACGGCGTAGGCGCCGCTCCAAATCCCGCCTAGGCAAGAACAGCGATAACAGCGCAAGAAAAAATAACACCCCGGTCAACTCCAGAGGAAACGACGACCACATTGACCCAGCGACAGAACAGGATGAACCAGCGGACGACGAACAGAGTACGGAGCCGCTGTCCGATCACGGCGACGCCGAGGATAAAGCTCATCAACCTCTCTCCGGAGAGGAAAACAGTCCGGACGACGATGCACACATCATCCCGGAAAGGCACTTGGAACAAGAGAACCTCCATAGAAGGCTTATTGCCACCGCGAGGAGTCTAAAGAAGCAGAAGCAAAGGCTTAAGGCCGCGCAGAATACACTCAATAGTAGATGGAACAAAGTGCTTGACACTGAAGAAAAGTATGGTGGCAGTCGCCACACAAAGAGCTATCCAAAGCGCAAGCTGTTGCCTGAATTCGATGATGAGGCCTTAGAGCCCACACAGCCGAAAAATAAAACGGCCGACCGGTCGGATCGACCACCCCGTGGCCGCGATAGGGCGGCTAACGAGGCCACACATAAGTCAGCACACGATCCAAGCAAGGACTTGCATCAAAGGGCCGGCGTGACCAAATCCATCTACGGATCTAGGAAGCGCGCTCCAGCGCATAATCAAAACCGAACACTACAACCGTCAGAACGCCATGACACATGCAAATACAGGGGTGCCGCGCACCCCCTATGTTTCACCGATGAGGTGCTGGATCACGAATTTCCAGAGGGATTCAAACCCGTGAACATAGAGGCGTACAACGGAACGACAGACCCTGGAGTCTGGATTGAGGACTTCATCCTCCATATCCATATGGCTCGCGGAGACGATCTCCACGCCATCAAATACTTGCCCCTCAAGTTGAAAGGACCAGCTCGGCACTGGCTGAAGAGCCTCCCCGAAAATTCAATTAGAAGTTGGGAGGAGCTTGAGGATGCTTTTAGGGCTAACTTTGAAGGGACCTATGTTCGACCTCCAGATGCAGACGATTTAAGCCATATAATTCAACAGCCCGGAGAGTCAGCCCGAAAGCTTTGGAACAGTTTTCTCACTAAGAAGAATCAAATCGTCGACTGCCCGGACGCTGAAGCCTTAGCAGCTTTCAAACACAGCGTCCGAGACGAATGGCTCGCCACACACCTCGGCCAAGAAAAGCCAAGAACAATGGCAGCCCTAACAAGCCTCATGACCCGCTTTTGCGCGGGCGAAGACAACTGGCTGGCACGTAGTAGCACCAGCGACCCAGGCACATCTAAAGTCAGGGATGGTAACGGAAAACCACGGCGCAATAAAAGCAAGCGACGAAATAACGAATACAGCCCAGACAACACGGCAGTAAACGCCGGATTTAGGGGCTCTCGACCCGGTCAACGGAAAAAGCCTTTCGAAGGCAACAGAGATGGACCGTCCAGCCTCAACAAGATTCTAGACATAATATGTCAGATTCACGGCACCTCCGATAAACCTGCAAATCACACCCACAGAGAATGCTGGCTCTTCAAACAGGTCGGCAAGTTAAACGCCGAACACAAGGGGAGGGAAACACCAAGTGAAGACGAGGACGAGCCTCGCTAGTAAAACACTGGGGGGTCAGAAAAAAATTCCCACCAGAGGTCAAAACAGTGAACATGATTCACGTAATAAATACAAGAAGCAAACATGCACTCCGAGACATACGCGCCATAGAGCCCGTCACCCCTAAGTCCAACCCTTGGTCGGCCTGCCCGATCACTTTTGATCGCAGGGATCACCTGACGAGTATCCGGCACGAAGGATTGGCTGCCTTGGTGCTAGACCCAATTATCGACGGATACCATCTCACCAAAGTCCTCATGGACGGTGGCAGTAGTATTAATCTGATATATCAGGACATAGTCTGCAAAATGGGGATAGACCCGACAAGAATCAGCCAAAGCAATACTACCTTTGAAGGAGTAATACCAGTCCCAGAGGCCTGCTGTACGGGCTCTCTAGTATTAGAGGTTGTATTCGGTTCTCCCGACAACTTCCGAAGTGAAAAGTTAACCTTCGACATCGCTCCATTCCGAAGCGGCTATCAAGCACTACTTGGAAGAACAGCTTTCGCTCGTTTTAATGCAGTACCGCATTATGCTTCTCTTAAGCTTAAGATGCCCGGTCCACGTGGCATCATCACAATTCGCGGAAGAACGTGTGGCGGCTTTAGCAGCCGAACACTAAAACGGCCTCTCCAACCAGAATAAATGATCGGTCGTCAAGACCGCGGACATGGCTAGACGAGTCCGGCGCATCACTAGCTGTAACAGCTTAGATAAACCTGAGATTGGTTCGATGGATATACCCCCATAGGCGGTACCAGGGGCTTCCCACATGTAAAAAGGACTACAGTTCGGCTCGACCTTACTTATCTTGAATTTTAATGGTTTATTAAGAATAACCAATTTTTCCCACGACAACTTTCACCTATGTTCTTCTCTTTTACAAATGATAATCGTGCTACACCCTTCCAGGATACGACACAACGGAGAGACAGGCGCAGACGTGCAGCAGGGCCCCGCACAAAGGTTTCTTTTTAGATTAAGACCCAATGTAAACCTTTTTTACTGTCTCTTGTTGCTTCACATCCTCCGGATACTCAGTATAACCGAGAGGGATGCTGACGTTATTGGCATTTCGCCACGTCAGAATAATGCACGTACCTGGACACTCGGGGTTCATTATCAAGGGCGTTACTCAGCCCGGTATATGTTGTAAAGACCGAACACCTTAGGGAGTGTTCGGCGTCGCGAGTTTGGCCTTATATGCATCAGCTCCGAATCATGTCTTTGGTCAAATGTTGGGTTTGCCTGGCTCCCGCGTTTTGCTACCTTACGTTCCGCTCTATCGGCTAAGGTGGCACCGGGAGAACTACTGCGATTGTGCCCTGGTTCATCCGGATGAGCACCTCAGTAGAGAAAGCCGAAAACTGACTGTCATGATAAAGCGCGAGACTGGTCAACCACTCGATGACTTAGCGGAATCTTTGGGATTCCTCCGCATTAACGAAGGGCCGGTTTTCCCGGTCATGTACGTACGCGCACCGTATTCGGATAGCCGCGGAAATACGAGGGGCTATATAGTAGCCCCACTGTCAAACTCCTATGGTTAAGCGAAAGTGTTAAAGCAATATAGTCCGATTGCCTCGTTCGCTGCGCTACCACTTCCTTAATGGACCAAGACGTTGGATCAAGTGTGAAGACGCGCTTTTGCGAACACCCCCGCATTATATGCGTGGGGGCTGAAGCCGACGACTGCAAACTTTCAGGATATATGCATATATATATATACATAAACGACCGCACATGAGGCATAATAATACTTTCAGGCAAAAGTATAAACACAGCCTTTATAATTCAAATAACATCATTCCTACAATTGGGATACATGTCACTAGAACATGATATTCTTCGAGCACTGAGCCTCTATTAAACGAGTGCCTTCTAAGACTTCCTCAAAATAGTGCTCGGCCGATATCCGGCCTACGGCCGAACTCTGGGTTGCAATAGCGGTGGCCTCCATCTCTGCCCAGTATGTCTTGACACGGACAAGAGCTATCCGCGCACCCTCTATGCACGCCGACCTCTTCACAGCGTCGATATGTGACACAGCACCAAGGAATCGTTGCACTAAGCCAAAATAACTATTCGGCCTTGGCCCTTCCGGCCAAAGATGATCCACAACAGACCTCATGGCAAGCCCGGACAACCTATGGAGCTCGGCCCACTCGGCCATTTGCTCGTTTAACAGCAGCGGACGCGCCGGAGCATTGAACTGCGACCAGAACAACTTTTCCACTTCGTGATCTTTTTGATCTTCGAAAAACTTGGTCGCATCAGCAGCACTTGCTGCCAAATCCAGGTACGCGTCCGCAGAACTCCATAATTGATCCAGAAGGGCATACTTGGGATCTCCGAACTTCGTCCGCAACAAAAAGGGCTTCCCAGCCGTGATATTTCCGGCTTGACGTAGCTCCTCCTTCGCTGCTCTGATTTTAGAGCGGGCTTCCTTGGCTGCTACCGTGGCTTTCTCTAGGTCCACCGTCTTCGTTTGTCTTTCCTTTTCAAGAAGCTCAAACGGCCGGTGGCATCTTTCAGCTCAACAACCATCTTGGCTATTTTCTCTTTGCTCTGGCAATGCGCAGCCTGTTCGGCTCTTAGCTCTTCGACCGCCTTAAGGGCGGCCGCATCACTCCTCCTGGCTTGTTCCTTGGCTCGGGCAAGTTCCGCCCGAAGGGTCTCCACGGCGACAGCTCCATCTGCAGTCACAGCATATTACAGATACTAGCATCATGCTCCTCTTAATATGTGTTGATCATAGGAAAATACATACCCTGTGCCTCGTCAAGCCGCTTGTGTACAAGCACGATGTCGGCATCTGCCGCATCAAGTTGCCGCTTCAGTTCGGCAAACTCACCAGTCCGGCTAGCCACCGGACCCTCAGCCGCCTGCATGTGAAAGCAGCACGGTTATTACCTGGGACTATGATCCTCTATTTGCCGTCTTTTTCGACGGCAACCAAAGTCTCAGGGGCTACTATCTGCATAGGGCACACCTAGCGTGTGCGGTACCGTCAAAAAAAATATATTACTTTGCGTACCTCAAAGCCTCTCAGCAGGCTCATAAAAGCTTCATGCAACCCGCTTTCGGCGGATGAAATCCTCTCAACCACCATACCCATTAGCGTACGATGCGCTTCTGAGATAGCCGCTTGGTCCAGAAGATTCATCAGTGCATCTGGTCACGCACCGGACGGTCCCGGACTTTTTCTGTTGCTCTTCTTAGGAGCCGAATACTCCGAACTTCGGGTGGCCGAAGGGTTACCCTCTGGCCTTGGTGGATCAGGAGAAATCCTCCGTGACGACACCTCAGGGTCGTCCGCTTCACAAGGCGGGGAGGCACGGGGAGGCGTTTCGCTCTCCATCATCTTCGAAAGAAGATCCCCCGAAGACGAACTCTGTCGAGAAGGGCTACGATCTGAACTACAAGACATACGTCTCGGTTATTGTTCTCAGAAATGAAGCAGGGTATATTTACTATAAAGTACTTTTGTTTACTTATAGCTCGGTGGAGGGTTGGTCCCCTTGCGGGTACTGTGCGGTAAGGATGCCCTCCGGGGTAGGGCCCTCTGACAAAGGCTTCTTCCCTCGGTTGGAAACCATTGTTTCCAAGTCCTCAGAGGCGGCCCTCTTCCTTCCTTGGGGAGAGGGAATTTTAGATTCTTCTCCCCGGTTATCCTCCTTCGTGGAGGCACTAATTCCCCCGGTTTGGATGAATAGTGAGTGAGGCTCGCTTTCGGCTTCTTTGTTCCTCCCTTTATCTTCCCCTGATGGCGCTTGATAAGGCGCGAGCTCAAGCATCCTGGCTAGTACAGGATCTGGTGAGCCTTCGGGAAGGGGGGCCGAACACCTGATCATCTTCGCCTTTTTTATCCAGTCCTGGTCGAAAGGCGACTTTTCAGAATGATGTTGTGGTAAATTAAAAGACAACGTGTTCGGCCGCGGAATTACATACTTGGGTGTCTGGACGATTGCAGTTCAGACCCGCATCCTCGGTGGTGTCCGGACACTTTATTTTTTGATCCAAAGAACAATCCATACATCTCTTCGTGCGTCATGCCGAAGAAGTATTGAATAGTTCGCGGTCCTTCTGGGTTGAACTCCCACATACGGAGAGGTCGACGTTTGCAAGGCAGGGCTCGACGAACTAGCATGACTTGCATTACCTTGACAAGGCTGACATCTCTCTCAAGGAGATCTCGGATGCGGCTCTACAATGTCGGCACATCATTTACCGGCCCCCAGTCCAGCCCCTTGTTGACCCATGACGCCAATTGTGGCGGGGGGCCCGAGCGGAAGGCAGGGGCGGCTACCCACTTAGTACCTCGGGGAGCTGTGATGTAAAACCACTCCCGTTGCCATAAGCTGGGCACCTCCGGGAAGGAACCCTTTGGCCACGGAGCATCGGCGCCTTTGCTTATTACGGCACCTCCGCACTCTGTGTGTCGCCCATTAATCATCTTCGGCTTCACATTAAAGGTCTTGAACCATAAGCCGAAGTGTGGGGTGATGTGGAGGAAGGCCTCACACACGACGATGAACGACGAGATGTGAAGGATGGAATCCGGGGCCAGATCATGGAAATCGAGCCCGTAATAGAACATGAGCCCTCTGACAAAGGGATCAAGACTAAAGCCTAGCCCTCAGAGGAAGTGGGAAATAAATACGACACTCTCGTTGGGTTCGGGAGTGGGGATGACCTGCCCTCGAGCAGGCAGCCTGTGCGGTGAATTCCTGTAACTCCCCGGCACTCCGAAAAATACCCGAATCACTCGGAACCTTTCTGATGTCCGAATATAGCCTTCCAATATATGAATCTTTACCTCTCGACCATTTCGAGACTCCTCGTCATGTCCGTGATCTCATCCGGGACTCCGAGCAAACTTCGGTACATCAAATCACATAACTCATAATACAAATCATCATCGAATGTTAAGCATGCGGACCCTACGGGTTCGAGAACTATGTAGACATGACCGAGACACATATCCGGTGAATAACCAATAGCGGAACTTGGATGCTCATATTGGTTCCTACATATTCTAAGAAGATCTTTATCGGTCAAACCGCATAACAACATACGTTGTTCCCTTTGTCATTGGTATGTTACTTGCCCGAGATTCGATCGTCGGTATCATCATACCTAGTTCAATCTCGTTGCCGGCAAGTCTCTTTACTCATTCCGTAATGCATCGTCCCGCAACTAACTCATTAGTCACATTGCTTGCAAGGCTTATAGTGATGAGCATTACCGAGAGGGCCCAGAGATACCTCTCCGATACACGAAGTGACAAATCCTAATCTCGATCTATGCCAACCCAACAAACACCACCGGAGACACCTGTAGAGCATCTTTATAATCACCCAGTTACGTTGTGATGTTTGATAGCACACAAGGTGTTCCTCCGGTATTCGGGAGTTGCATAATCTCATAGTCAGAGGAACATGTATAAGTCATGAAGAAAGCAATAGCAACAAAATTTAACGATCATAATGCTAAGCTAACGGATGGGTCTTTTCCATCACATCATTCTCTAATGATGTGATCCCGTTCATCAAATGACAACACATGTCTATGGCTAGGAAATATAACCATCTTTGATAAACAAGCTAGTCAAGTAGAGGCATACTAGGGACACTCTGTTTTGTCTATGTATTCACACATGTACTAAGTTTCCGATTAATACAATTCTAGCATGAATAATAAACATTTATCATGATATAAGGAAATATAAATAACAACTTTATTATTGCCTCTAGGGTATATTTCCTTCAGTCTCCCACTTGCACTAGAGTCAATAATCTAGTTCACATCGCCATGTGATTTAACACCAATAGTTCACATCTTTATGTGATTAACACCCATAGTTCACATCGCCATGTGACCAACACTCAAATGGTTTACTAGAGTCAATAATCTAGTTCACATCGCTATGTGATTAACACCCAAAGAGTACTTAGGTGTGATCATGTTTAGCTTGTGAGAGAAGCTTAGTCAATGGGTCTGTCACATTCAGAGCCGTATGTATTTTGCAAATTTTCTACGTCTACAATGCTCTGCATGGAGCTACTCTAGCTAATTGCTCCCACTTTCAATATGTATCCAGATTGAGACTCAGAGTTATCCGGATCGGTGTAAAAGCTTGCATCGGCGTAACTCTTTACGACGAACTCTTTATCACCTCCATAACCCAGAAATATCTCCTTACTCTTCTAAGGATAATTTTGACCGTTGTCAAGTGGTCCACTCCTGGATCAATATCGTACCCCCTTGCCAAACTCATGGCAAGGTACACAATATGTTTGGTACACAACATAGCATACTTTATAGAACCTATGGCTGAGGCATAGGGAATGACTTTCATTCTCTTTCTATTTTCTGCCATGGTCATGTTTTGAGTCTTACTCAACTTTACACCTTGCAATTCAGGCAAGAACTCTTTCTTTGACTGTTCCATTTTGAACTACTTCAAAAAACTTGTCAAGGTATGTATTCATTGAAAAATCTTATCAAGCGTCTTGATCTATCTCTATAGATCTTGATGCCCAATATGTAAGCAGCTTCACCGAGGTCTTTTTTTGAAAAACTCCTTTATGCTTTCCAGAAAATTCTACATCATTTCCGATCAACAATATGTCATTCACATATACTGATTAGAAAGGTTGTAGTGCTCCCACTCACTTTCTTGTAAATACAGGCTTCACTGCAAGTCTGTATAAAACTATATGCTTTGATCAACTTATCCAAGCGTATATTCCAACTCCGAGATGCTTGCACTAGTCCATAGATGGATCGCTGGAGCTTGCACATTTTTTAGCACCTTTAAGATTGACAAAACCTTCTGGTTGTATCATATACAACTCTTCTTTAATAAATCTATTAAGGAATGCATTTTTGACATCCATTTGTCATATTTCATAAAATGTGGCAATTGCTAACATGATTTGCACAGACTTTAAGCATCGATACGAGTGAGAAAATCTCATCGTAGTCAACACCTTGAACTTGTCAAAAACCCTTTTTGACAAGTCGAGCTTTGTAGATAGTAACACTACTATCAGCGTCCGTCTTCCTCTTGAAGATCCATTTATTCTTAATGGCTTGCCGATCATCGGGCAAGTCCACCAAAGTCCACACTTTGTTCTCGTACATGGATTCTATCTCAGATTTCATGGCCTCAAGCCATCTGTTAGAATCTGGGCTCATCATCGCTTCCTCATAGTTCGTAGGTTCGTCATGGTCTAGTAACATGACTTCCAGAAAGGATTACCGTACCACTCTGGTGCGGACTATACTCTGGTTGACCTACGAGGTTTGGTAGTAACTTGATCTGAAGTTTTCATGATCATCCTCATTAGCTTCCTCACTAATTGGTGTAGGAATCACTGGAATTGATTTCTATGATGAACTACTTTCCAATTCGGGAGAAGGTACCATTACCTTATCAAGTTCTACTTTCCTCCCACTCACTTCTTTCGAGAGAAACTCCTCTAGAAAGGATCCATTCTTAGCAATGAATATCTTGCCTTCGGATCTGTGATAGAAGGTATACCCAACTATTTCCTTTGGGTACCCTATGAAGACACATTTCTCCGATTTGGGTTCGAGCTTATCAGGTTGAAGCTTTTTCACATAAGTATCGCAGCCCCAAACTTTAAGAAACGACAACTTGGGTTTCTTGCCAAACCACAGTTCATATGGTGTCGTCTCAACGGATTTAGATGGTGCCCTATTTAATGTGAATGTAGCTATCACTAATGCATAACCCCAAAACGATAGTGGTAATTCGGTAAGAGACATCATAGATCGCACTATATCCAATAAAGTACAGTTACGACGTTCGGACACACCATTTCGCTGTGGTGTTCCAGGTGGCGTGAGTTGTGAAACTATTCCACATTGTTTTAAATGAAGGCCAAACTCATAACTCAAATATTCGCCTCTCCGATCAGATCGTAGAAAACTTTATTTTCTTGTTATGATGATTCTCCACTTCACTCTAAAATTCTTTGAACTTTTCAAATGTTTTAGACTTGTGTTTCATTAAGTAGATATACTCATATCTGCTCAAATCATCTATGAAGGTCAGAAAATAACGATACTTGCCGCGAGCTTCAATACTCATCGGACTGCATACATCAGTACGTATTATTTCCAATAAGTCAGTTGCTCGCTCCATTGTTCCGAAGAACGAAGTCTTAGTCATCTTACCCATGAGGCATGGTTCACGGGCATCAAGTGATTCATAATCAGGTGATTCCAAAAGCCCATCTGCATGGAGTTTCTTCATGCGCTTTACACCAATATGACCTAAACAACAGTGCCACAAACAAGTTGCACTATCATTATCAACTTTACATCTTTTGGCATCAATATTATGAAGATGTGTATCACTACGATCGGGATTCAATAAACCATTCACCTTGGGTGTATGACCACAGAAGGTTTTATTCATGTAAACAGAATAACAATTGTTCTTTGACTTACATGAATAACCGTATTGCAATAAACATGATCCAATCATATTATGCTCAACGCAAACACCAAATAACATTTATTTTAGGTTCAACACTAATCCCGAAGGTAAAGGGAGTGTGCGATGGTGATCTTATCAACCTTGGAATCACTTCCAACACACATCGTCACCTTGCCCTCAACTAGTCTCTGTTCATTTTGTAACTCCTGTTTTAAGTTACTAATCAAAGCAACTGAACCGGTATCAAATACCCACGGGCTACTATGAATACTAGTAAAGTACATGCTACCTCTTGAGCACTGCGTTGGTTTTCCCTTGAAGAGGAAAGGGTGATGCAGTAAAGTAGCGTAAGTATTTCCCTCAGTTTTTGAGAACCAAGGTATCAATCCAGTAGGAGGTCACGCTCAATTCCCACGCACCTACACAAACAAATAAGAACCTCGCAACCAATGCGATAAAGGGGTTGTCAATCCCTTCAAGGTCACTTACGAGAGTGAGATCTGATAGAGATGATAAGATTATATTTTTGGTATTTTTATGATAAAGAGTAAAAGTAAAGAAAGCAAAGTAAACAGTAATGGAAATAACGGGATATTAATATGATGGAAAATAGACCCGGGGGCCATAGGTTTCACTAGTGGCTTCTCTCAAGAGCATAAGTATTACGGTGGGTGAACGAATTACTGTCGAGCAATTGATAGAATTGACATATTTATGAGAATATCTAGATATGATCATGTATATAGGCATCACGTCCGTGACAAGTGGACTGACTCCTGCCTGCATCTACTACTATTACTCCACACATCGACCGCTATCCAGCATGCATCTAGAGTATTAAGTTCATAAGAACGGAGTAACGCTTTAAGCAAGATGACATGATGTAGAGGGATAAACTCATGCAATATGATATAAACCCCATCTTTTTATCCTCGATGGCAACAATACAATACGTGTCGTTTCCCCTACTATCACTGGGATCGAGCACCGCAAGATTGAACCCAAAGCTAAGCACTTCTCTCATTGCAAGAAAGATCAATCTAGTAGGCCAAACCAAACTGATAATTCGAAGAGACTTGCAAAGATAACCAATCATACATAAAAGAATTCAGAGAAGATTCAAATATTGTTCATAGATAATCTTGATCGTAAACCCACAATTCATCGGATCTCGACAAACACACCGCAAAAGAAGATTACATCGAATAGATCTCCAAGAGAATCGAGGAGAACTTTGTATTGAGATCCAAAGAGAGAGAAGAAGCCATCTAGCTAATAACTATGGACCCGAAGGTCTGAGCTAAACTACTCACACATCATCGGAGAGGCTATGGTGTTGATGTAGAAGCCCTCCGTGATCGATGCCCCCTCCGGCAAGACGCCGGAAAAGGTCCCAAGATGGGATCTCACGGGTACAGAAGGTTGCAGCGGTGGAATTTGATTTTCGTGGTGCTCTTCGATGGTTTTGGGGTACGTAGGTATATATAGGAGGAAGAAGTAGGTCGGTGGAGCCACGAGGGGCCCACGAGGGTGGAGGGCGCGCCTGGGGGGGGGGGGGGGTAGGCGCGCCCCCTGCCTCGTGGCCGCCTCGTTGGTTGCTTGACGTCCACTCCAAGTCCTCTGGATCACGTTTGTTCCAAAAATCACGCTCCCGAAGGTTTCATTCTGTTTGGACTCTGTTTGATATCCTTTTTTTGCGAAACACTGAAATAGGCAAAAAACAGCAATTTGGGCTGGGCCTCCGGTTAATAGGTTAGTCCCAAAAATAATATAAAAGTGTATAAATAAGCCCATTAAACATCCAAAATAGAATATATAATGGCATGGAACAATAAAAAATTATAGATACGTTGGAGACGTATCAAGCATCCCCAAGCTTAATTCCTGCTCGTCCTCGAGTAGGTAAATGATAAAAACAGAATTTTTGTGTGGAATGCTTCTTAGCATAATTCTCAATGTAAATCTTTTTATTGTGGCATGAATATTTAGATCCGAAAGATTCAAGATAAAAGTTTAATGTTGACATAAAAACAATAATACTTCAAACATGCTAACCAAGCAATTATGTCTTATCAAAATAACATAGCCAAAGAAAGCTTATCCCTACAAAATCATATAGTTAGGCCATGTTTCAATATTGTCACACAAGCGTTATCATCATGCATAACCCCAATGACAAGCCGAGCAATTGGTTCATTCTTTTTAACGCGCTTCAGCCTTTTCAACTCTTATGCAATACATGAGCGCAAGCCATGGATATAGCACTATGGGTGGAGTAAAGTATAATGATGGGGGTTATGAGAGAAGACGAAAAATGTAGAAAGTCTCACATTGACGCGGCTAATCAATAGGCTATGGAGATGCCCATCGATTGATGTCAATGAGAGGAGTAGGGATTGCCATGCAACAGATGCACTAGAGCTATAAATATATGAAAGCTCAACAAAAGAAACTAAGTGGGTGTTCATCCAACTTGCTTGCTCACGAAGACCTGGGGCATTTTGAGGAAGCCCATCATTGGAATATACAAGCCAAGTTCTATAATGAAAAATTCCCACTAGTATATGGAAGTGACAACATAGGAGACTCTCTATCATGAAGATCACGGTGCTACTTTGAAGCACAAGTGTGGAAAAAAGGACAGTAACATTGTCCCTTCTCTCTTTTTCTCTCATTTTTTTTCTTTTCTTTTTTCTTTTTTTTCTTGGGCCTTCTCTCTCTCTTTTTTTCTTTGGCCTCTTTTTTTTTTCTTTTTTATTTAGTCCGGAATCTCATCCCGACTTGTGGGGGAATCATAGTCTCCATCATCCTTTCCTCACATGGGACAATGCTCTAATAATGATGATCATCACACTTTTATTACTTACAACTGAACAATTACAACTCAATACTTAGAACAAAATATGACTCTATGTGAATGCCTCCGGTGGTGTACCAGGATATGCGATGAATCAAGAGTGACATGTATGAAAAAATTATGAATGGTGGCTTTGCCACAAAATACAATGTCAACTACATGATCATGCAAAAGCAATATGACAATGATGGAGCGTGTCATAATAAAAGGAACGGTGGAAAGTTGCATGGCAATATATCTCGGAATGGCTATGGAAATGCCATGATAGGTAGGTATGGTGGCTGTTTTGAGGAAGATATAAGGAGGCTTATGTGTGCTAGAGCGTATCATATCACGGGGTTTGGATGCACCGGCGAAGTTTGCACCAACTCTCAAGGTGAGAAAGGGCAATGCACGGTACCGTAGAGGCTAGAAAATTGTGGAAGGTTGAGAGTGCGTATATTCCATGGACTCACATTAGTCACAAAGAACTCATATACTTATTGCAAAAGTTTATTAGCCCTCGAAGCAAAGTACTACTACGCATGCCCCTAGAGGGATAGATTGGTAGGCAAAGACCATCGCTCGTCCCCGACCGCCACTCATAAGGAAAGCAATAAAAGAACACCCATGTGTCAAGATTGTCACACAACTTTTACCATACATGCATGCTACGGGACTTGCCAACTTTAACACAAGTATTTCTCAATTTCACAATTACTCGACTAGCACACTCTAATATTACCACCTTTATATCTCAAAACACTTATCAACTATCTAACTTCTCATGATATTCAATGAACTCAAAATGGAAGATTAATTTCACAATTAAAGCAAATTACCATGCTGTTTAAGACTCTCAAAATAATATAAGTGAAGCATGAGAGATCAATAATTTCTATAAAATACAACCACCGCCATGCTCTAAAAGATATAAGTGAAGCACTAGAGCAAAAACTATATAGCTCAAAAGATATAAGTGAAGCACATAGAGTATTCTGACAAATTCTGAATCATGTGTGTCTCTCTCTGTAGCGACCAGACCTCAAATGGCCTGTGCTGCTGTGCACCAGTGTCATCCCTGGATCAGTAATGCTGACACGCATAGTACAAATGGAGGATTTATAACAGAGTAGCAATCACACACTTATTACATCGAATATCTCCGAAGAGATCAAGTATAATAAACATGGCTTAAGGCCATCTAAAACGATAACAGCGGAAGACTTGGAAGATAAGTGAGTCCATCAACTCCAGCGGCATCACTGAGTATAAGACCACGACCTAAGGCACCTTACTCGTCGTCTGAAAAGTCTGCAACATGAAACGTTGCAGCCCGAAAACGGGTCAGCACATAGAATATGCTGGCAAAGCAACACATAGAGAGCAATGAACAATGATAAGGCTATACTATATGCATATATGGCTGGTGGAAAGCTCTATGGTTATAATGTTTTTGCGAAAAGCCAATTTTATCCTACTGCAAAGGAATAAATTTTATTTAACTATCATGATGGTTGAAACATTGAGAAGGTACCTCCAACTCAATCCCAATTAAGTAACATCATTAACCCAACAAAATTAATTAAGTATCACAGTGATGAGATTCAAATGATAATCCAGGTACTAGATACTCAAGTTGTCCATAACCGGGGACACGGCTAATCATGATCAGTTTGTACACTCTGCAGAGGTTTGTGCACTTTTCCCACAAGACTCGATCGCCTCCGCTTGATTCTCGCACTGCCTGATGTTTGAGAAACGGATGACCGAGACACAGTCTTTCAGAAACAGTCACTCTCTACTCTGGATGGACCGGTACACCTACTTTCCCCTACATCTGCTAGTCCACCTCTTCAAGAGATCCTGTAACCTACTCAGCTATGCTAGAGCCCATAATAGCTTGCGGCTGCACACGGAAGTTTCTAGCATGAATAATCTTATGATCCCTTTGAGCCTGGGTGGCGGACCTTATACATACAGACAACACTAGGTTCTCCAGGTGTCTCAATCCACCCAGATGTGAGTTTTAGTTGCCACCTTAAGTTGAACCATTATTAAACACTCACATCTGTCATGAATATCTCTCAAACCCAATCCACGTCTACGAGCATAGCATGGCAATAATATAAGCAACGTAGAAGTAACTCCCAAGGGTTTGATAGTAAACAGGTAATAGGTACTACCTCAACTACATCCCAATACCCACAGTTTAATTAGATCCTAATCATGCAATGTGTTTGGGAAAATAGATCTAATGCAATAAAACTGGGTATGAACGGGGTATGATCAAAGTGTTACTTGCCTTGCTGATGATCCGCAAAACCTAGCGAGTCGAAGTAACAAGCGTCACACTCCGGGTACTCTATCGCAAACAAACAAGCAAGCATACAATCAGTACTCATCTAATGCACAGGTAAAACTCGAAAGAAAGATCTAACCAGAAAGTTCAACTTAAGAACTCCGGTTTGCAAAAAGAATCAACTCGAAAGAAACAACGAAAGTCAAACGGCGAAAGAAAGAAACTTCGTTTGCTAATCTGGATCTAGGTCAAATTTTACTGTAGCAAAAACTTGTTTGAGTAGGTTAAACGGAAAGAGAATTTCGAGACGAAACTCTAGGCGCTTGAATCACCTGATTTCGATAAACGAGCGAAAAGTTAAACAGATTCGAAGTTTCGATCAGAAATCGAATCCGAGAAAAATAACGAGAAAATCCGTCGAAAAAGAAAAACGGACGAACGGTTAAATAACGGACGTTCGTCAACAGAGAAAAACCGACGAACGCGTTCGTTAAAACGAACGGTTCGGTGAACGCTCGTAAAATAAGAAAACAAAAAAAAAACTGATCTAGGTTTTTTTTTAAACAAAAGGTTTTTTTTCTTCAGAAAAACCGGTCAACACGAACGGCAGTACCTCGACGGGGCTCGCTCCGGCGAGGGGCTCCGGTGGGCGGGGTCGGCGGCGAGGGGTGCGGGGCTTGGGCGGCGGCTCCGGCGGGCGAGGGTGCGGGGCTCTGGCGCTCCCGGCGGCGAGGGGCGAGGCGAACGGCGGGCGGCGGCGGCGGCTAGATGCGGGGCGGCGGCGGCGGCTTCTCCGGCGATGGTGGCGGCGAAAACGGAGGGGGGGTGCTATATATAGGTAGGGGGGCTAGAGGGCTTGGGGGAGGGGCAAAGCCCGAGGCGGCGGCGGCTTCGTGCTCCCGGCGGACTCCGGCTGCGTGAGGAAGAAGGAGAGCACGGGTGGGCCGGCCTGGCTTCGGCGGGGCCTCGGCCCAGTCGGGCAAGCGCGTATTTTATTTTTTTTAAAATATGTTCCGCGGAAAATATTGCGTAGAAAAATAAATAAAAATCAGAAAAATACGAAATAAATTTTCCCCGTCTAGTTAGAAAATCTAGAATAGGGTGAACCTTTTTAAAATCAAAAATAAATATTTTGAAAACATGCATATTTTTAAATGCAATAAAAATTGCAAATAAAATCCAATAAATTCCAAATAATGTTTTTAACATTTTTCCTCCAGTATTTCAATGTTTTTGGAGAAGTCATATTTTCTCCTCTCGTTTATTTTAAATGAAATATTTTTCCGGAGAGAAAAATAATTAAAACCAAAATCCTCATTGGAAAATCAAATAAGAAAATTCAAGAAAATCCCCAACTCTCTCCGAGGGTCCTTGAGTTGTTTAGGATTTATCGAGGATTTGCCAAAATGCACAAAACATGATATGCAAATGATGATCTATGTATAACATTCCAAATTGAAAATTTGGGATGTTACACTCTCAAAAGGTGTGTACAGAAAGGATGATTGTGGCAAACTAAAAAACAAAGACTCAAATCATACAAGACGCTCCAAGCAAAACACATATCATGTGGTGAATAAAAATATAGCTCCAAGTAAAGTTACCGATGGATGAGGACGAAAGAGGGGATTCCTTCCGGGGCATCCCCAAGCTTTGGCTTTTTGGTGTCCTTGGATTTACCTTGGGGTGCCTTGGGCATCCCCAAGCTTAGGCTCTTGCCACTCCTTGTTCCACAATCCATCAAATCTTCACCCAAAACTTGAAAACTTCACAACACAAAACTTAACAGAAAATCTCGTGAGCTCCGTTAGCGAAAGAAAACAAAATACTACTTGAAGGTACTGTATTGAACTCATTATTTATTTATATTGGTGTTAAAACTAATGTATTCCAACTTCTCTATGGTTTATAAGCTCTTTTACTAGCCATAGATTCATTAAAATAAGCAAACAACACACGAAAAAAGAATCTGTCAAAAACAGAACAGTCTGTAGTAATATGTAACTAACGCAAACTTCTGGAACTCTAAAAATTCTTCCAAAATAGGAAGACCTAAATAATTTGTTTATTGATCTGCTTCAATTGGAATTAGTATTTTATCACGTTCTGGTGATTTTTAACAATTGTTTTCGTGAACAGAAAGTTTCTGGAATTTTCAGCAAGATCAAATAACTATCATCCAAGAAGATCCTATAGGTTTAACTTGGCACAAACACTAATTAAAACACAAAACCACGTCTAAACAGAAGCTATATGGATTATTTATTCCTAAACAGAACCAAAAAGCAAAAAACTAAAATAAAATTGGGTTGCCTCCCAACAAGCGCTATCGTTTAACGCCTTTTAGCTAGGCATAAAACAAGGATAGATCTAGGTATTGCCATCTTTGGTAGGCAATCCATAAGTGGCTCTCATCATAGATTCATATGGTAATTTAATTTTCTTTCTAGGGAAGTGTTCCATGCCTTTCCTTAACGGAAATTGGAATCTAATATTTCCTTCCTTCACATCAATGATTGCACCAATCGTTCTAAGGAAAGGTCTACCAAGAATAATAAGACATGAAGGATTGCAATCTATATCAAGAACAATGAAATCTACTGGCACATAATTCCTATTTGCAACAATAAGAACATCATTAATTCTTCCCATAGGTTTCTTGATAGTGGAATCCGCAAGATGCAAGTTTAAAGAGCAATCATCAAATTCACGGAAACCTAACAAATCACACAAAGTTTTTGGAATCGTGGAAAAACTAGCACCCAGATCACACAAAGCATAGAATTCATGATTGATAATTTTAATTTTAATTGTAGGTTCCCATTCATCATAAAGTTTTCTAGGGATAGAAACTTCCAACTCAAGTTTTTCTTCATAAGATTGCATCAAAGCATCAACGATATGTTTAGTAAAAGCTTTATTTTGACTATAAGCATGCGGAGAATTTAGCACGGATTGCAACAAAGAAATACAATCTATCAAAGAGCAATTATCATAATTAAATTCCTTGAAATCCAAAATAGTGGGTTCATTGCTATCTAAAGTTTTAACCTCTTCAATCCCACTTTTACCAATTTTTGCATCAAGATATAAAAACTCCGAATTTTTGGGACGCCTTTTAACTAAAGTTGACTCATCTCCAGTCCCATCATTATCAAGATTCATATTGCAAGACAAATATATAATAGGGGACACATCAATAACTTTTATATCTTCATCTTTATTCTCATAAAAACTAGAAGAACACGCTTTCACAAAGCAATCTTTCTTAGCACGCATCCTAGCGGTTCTTTCTTTGCAGTCATCAATGGAAATTCTCAGGGCTTTGAGAGACTCATTGATATCATGCTTAGGTGGAATAGATCTAAGTTTCAAAGAATCAACATCAAGAGAAACTCTATCCACGTTCCTAGCCAATTCATCAATCTTAGGCAATTTTTCTTCAAGCAAAGCATTGAAATTCTTTTGCGAAATCATAAATTCTTTAACACTAGTCTCAAAATAAGAGGGCATCTTATTAAAATTTCCATAAGAGTTGTTGTAGGAATTACCATAATTATTAGAGGAATTACTAGGATACGGCCTAGGATTAAAGTTTCCTCTATAAGCGTTGTTACCAAAATTGTTCCTACCAACAAAGTTCACATCCACAGATTCATTATTATTCTCAATCAAAGTACACAAAGGCATATCATTAGGATCAGAAGAAACACTCTTATTAGCAAACAATTTCATAAGTTCATCCATCTTTCCACTCAAAACATTAATTTCTTCTATCGCATGCACTTTTTTACTAGTAGATCTTTCGGTGTGCCATTGAGAATAATTAACCATAATATTATCTAGGAGTTTAGTAGCTTCTCCTAAAGTGATTTCCATAAAAGTGCCTCCCGCGGCCGAATCTAAAAGATTTCTAGAAGCAAAATTCAATCCGGCATAAAATTTTTGTATAATCATCCATAAGTTCAAACCATGAGTAGGACAATTACGTATCATTAATTTCATCCTCTCCCAAGCTTGTGCAACATGTTCATGATCAAGTTGCTTAAAATTCATAATATCATTTCTAAGAGAGATGATTTTAGAGGGAGGAAAATACTTAGAGATAAAAGCATCTTTGCACTTATTCCAAGAATCAATACTATTTTTAGGCAAAGACGAAAACCAGGTTTTAGCACGATCTCTAAGAGAAAACGGAAATAGCTTCAATTTAACAATATCATTATCCACATCTTTCTTCTTCTGCATATCACACAAATCAACAAAGCTATTTAGATGGGTAGCGGCATCTTCACTACGAAGGCCGGCGAATTGATCTTTCATGACAAGATTCAGCAAAGCAGCATTAATTTCACAAGATTCAGCTTCGGTAAGAGGAGCAATCGGAGTGCTAAGAAAATCATTGTTGTTGGTATTGGCAAAGTCCCACAATTTAGTATTACCTTGAACCATCATGACAAGCAAGCGGTCCAACACACGAGCAAACAAGAAGCAAGTGAAAAAAAGAGGGCGAACGGAAAAGAGAGGGCGAATAAAACGCCAAGGGTGAAGTGGGGGAGAGGAAAACGAGAGGCAAATGGCAAATAATGTAATGCGAGGGATAAGAGTTTGTGATGGGTACTTGGTATGTCTTGACTTGTGTAGACTCGGCAACGGCGCCAAAAAATGGCTTGTTGTTGGGAGTCAAATCTTGACTTGACTTGGCGCACACCTCCCCGGCAACGGCGCCAGAAATCCTTCTTGCTACCTCTTGAGCACTGCGTTGGTTTTCCCTTGAAGAGGAAAGGGTGATGCAGTAAAGTAGCGTAATTATTTCCCTCAGTTTTTGAGAACCAAGGTATCAATCCAGTAGGAGGTCACACTCAAGTCCCACGCACCTACACAAACAAATAAGAACCTCGCAACCAACGCGATAAAGGGGTTGTCAATCCCTTCACGGTCACTTACGAGAGTGAGATCTGATAGAGATGATAAGATAATATTTTTGGTATTTTTATGATAAAGAGTAAAAGTAAAGAAAGCAAAGTAAACAGTAATGGAAATAACGGGATATTAATATGATGGAAAATAGACCCGGTGGCCATAGGTTTCACTAGTGTCTTCTCTCAAGAGCATAAGTATTACGGTGGGTGAACGAATTACTGTCGAGCAATTGATAGAATTGAGCATAGTTATGAGAATATCTAGATATGATCATGTATATAGGCATCACGTCCGTGACAAGTAGACCGACTCCTGCCTGCATCTACTACTATTACTCCACACATCGACCGCTATCCAGCATGCATCTAGAGTATTAAGTTCATAAGAACGGAGTAACGCTTTAAGCAAGATGACATGATGTAGAGGGATAAACTCATGCTATATGATATAAACCCCATCTTTTTATCCTCGATGGCAACAATACAATACGTGTCGTTTCCCCTACTGTCACTGGGATTGAGCACTGCAAGATTGAACCCAAAGCTAAGCACTTCTCTCATTGCAAGACAAATCAATCTAGTAGGCCAAACCAAACTGATAATTCGAAGAGACTTGCAAAGATAACCAATCATACATAAAAGAATTCAGAGAAGATTCAAATATTGTTCATAGATAATCTTGATCATAAACCCACAATTCATCGGATCTCGACAAACACACCGCAAAAGAAGATTACATCGAATAGATCTCCAAGAGAATCGAGGAGAACTTTGTATTGAGATCCAAAGAGAGAGAAGAAGCCATCTAGATAATAACTATGGACCCGAAGGTCTGAGGTAAACTACTCACACATCATCGGAGAGGCTATGGTGTTGATGTAGAAGCCCTCCGTGATCGATGCCCCCTCCGGCAAGACACCGGAAAAGGCCCCAAGATGGGATCTCACGGGTACAGAAGGTTGCGGTGGTGGAATTAGGTTTTCGTGGTGCTCTTCGATGGTTTGGGGGTACGTAGGTATATATAGAAGGAAGAAGTAGGTCGGTGGAGCCACGAGGGGCCCACGAGGGTGGAGGGCGCGCCTGGGGGGGGGGGTAGGCGCGCCCCCTGCCTCGTGGCCGCCTCGTTGGTTGCTTGACGTCCACTCCAAGTCCTCTGGATCACGTTTGTACCAAAAATCACGCTCCCGAAGGTTTCATTCCGTTTGGACTCTGTTTGATATCCTTTTTCCGCGAAACACAGAAATAGGCAAAAAAACAGCAATTTGGGCTGGGCCTCCGGTTAATAGGTTAGTCCCAAAAATAATATAAAAGTGTATAAATAAGCCATTAACCATCCAAAATAGAATATATAATAGCATGGAACAATCAAAAATGATAGATACGTTGGAGACGTATCAGTACACATCAATAACATGTATATCATATATACTTTTGTTCACTTTGCCATCCTTCTTATCCGCCAAGTATTTGGGGCAGTTCCGCTTCCAGTGACCATTTCCTTTGAAGTGGAAGCACTCAGTTTCAGGCTTGGGTCTAGCTTTGGGTTTCTTCATGGGAGTGGCAACTTGCTTGTCATTCTTCTTGAAGTTCCCTTTCTTTCCCTTGCCCTTTTACTTGAAACTAGTGGTCTTGTCAACCATCAACATTTGATGCTTTTCTTGATTTCTACCTTCACCGATTTCAGTATCGCGAAGAGCTCGAGGAATCGTTTTCGTCATCCCTTGCATATTATAGTTCATCACGAAGTTCCAGTAACTTAGTGATAGTGACTAGAGAACACTGTCAATCATTATCTTATCTGGAAGATTAACTCCCACTTGATTCAAGCGATTGTAGTACTCAGACATTCTGAGCACATGCTCACAGGTTGAGCTATTCTCCTCCATCTTGTAGGCAAAGTACTTGTCAGAGGTCTCACACCTCTCGATTCGGGCATGAGTCTGAAATACCAATTTCAGCTCTTGGAACATCTCATATGCTCCGTGTCGTTAAAAACGTTTTTGAAGTCCCGGTTCTAAGCCGTAAAGCATGGTGCACTAAACTATCAAGTAGTCATCATACCGAGCTTGCCAAACTTTTATAACGTCTGCATCTGCTGCTGTAATAGGTCCGTCACCTAGTGGTGCATCAAGGACATAATACTTCTGTGTAGCAATGAGGATAATCCTCAGATCACAGAGCTAGTCTGCACTGATACGTCCATTTTGCATCATGCTTTTATATCGATGTTTATTGCATTATGGGCTGTTATTACACGTTATGTCATAATACTTATGCCTATTCTCTCTTATTTTACAAGGTTTACATGAAGAGGGAGAATGCCGGCAGCTGGAATTCTGGGCTGGAAAAGGAGCAAATATTAGAGACCTATTTTGCACAGCTCCAAAAGTCCTGATACTTCACGGAGGCAGATTTTGGAATTAATAAAAAATACTGGCGAAAGAATCAACCAGAGGGGGCCACCCACCATCCACGAGGGTGGGGGGCGCGCCCCCTGCCTCGTGGGCCCCCTGGCAGGCCTCCGGTGCCCATCTTCTTCTATATGAAGTCTTTCACCCTGGAAAAAATCATAAGGAAGCTTTCGAGATGAAACACCGCCGCCACGAGGCGGAACCAATCTAGGGCTCCGGCGGAGCTGTTCTGCCGGGGAAACATCCCTCCGGTAGCGGGAAATCATCACCATCGTCATCACCATCGATCCTCTCAGCAAGAGGGGGTTAATCTCCATCAACATCTTCACCAGCACCATCTCCTCTAAAACCCTAGTTCATCTCTTGTATCCAATCTTTGTCCCAAAGCCTCAGATTGGTACCTGTGGGTTGCTAGTAGTGTTGATTACTCCTTGTAGTTGATGCTAGTTGGTTTATTTGGTGAAAGATCATATGTTCAGATCCTTTATGCATATTAATACCCCTCTGATTATGAACATGAATATGATTTGTGAGTAGTTATGTTTGTTCCTGAGGACATGGGAGAAGTCTTGCTATAAGTAGTCATGTGAATTTGGTATTCGTTCGATATTTTGATGAGATGTATGTTGTCTTTCTTCTAGTGGTGTTATGTGAACATCGACTACATGACACTTCACCATTGTTTGGGCCTAGAGGAAGGCATTGGGAAGTAATAAGGAGATGATGGGTTGCTATAGTGACAGAAGCTTAAACCCTAGTTTATGCGTTGCTTCGTAAGGGGCTGATTTGGATCCATATGTTTCATGCTATCGTTAGGTTTACCTTAATACTTCTTTTGTAGTTGCGGATGCTTGCAATAGGGGTTAATCATAAGTGGGATGCTTGTCCAAGGAAGGGAAGTACCCAAGCACCGGTCCACCCACATACCAAATTATCAAAGTAACGAAAGCGAATCATATGAGCGTGATGAAAACTAGCTTGACGATAATTCCCATGTGTCCTCGGGAGCGTTTTCCTTCATATAAGAGTTTGTCTAGGATTGTCCTTTGCTACAAGAAGGATTGGGCCATCTTGGTGCACCTTATTTACTTTCATTACTTGTTACCCGTTACAAATTACCTTATCACAAAACTATCTGTTACCGATAATTTCAGTGCTTGCAGAGAATACCTTACTGAAAACCGCTTGTCAATTCCTTCTGCTCCTCATTGGGTCGACACTCTTACTTATCGAAAGGACTATGATAGATCCCCTATACTTGTGGGTCATCAAGGCTCTTTTCTGGCGCCAATGCCGGGTAGTGAAGCGCCTTTGGTAAGTGGAATTTGGTAAGGAAAAATTTATATAGTGTGCTGAAATTTACTGTCACTTGTTACTATGGAACATAATCCTTTGAGGGGCTTGTTCGGGGTATCTTCACCCCGACCAGTAGAGCAAAGAGTTGCTCCTCAACCTACTGAACCTATTGAAAATGTTTACTTTGAAATTCCTTCGGGTATGATAGAGAAACTGCTAGCTAATCCTCTTACAGGTGATGGAACATTACATCCCGATTTACACCTAATCTTTGTGGATGAAGTTTGTGGATTATTTAAGCTTGTAGATATGCCCGAGGATGTTATCAAGAAGAAGGTCTTCCCTTTATCTTTGAATTGGGAAAAGTGCCACTTTATGGTTAATGAAGGTATTGTCCTGGGGCATAAAATTTCTGAAAGAGGTATTGAAGTTGATAAAGCTAAAGTTGATGCTATTGAAAAGATGCCATGTCTCAAGGACATTAAAGGTATAAGAAGTTTCCTTGGTCATGCCGGGTTTTATAGGAGGTTCATTAAGGACTTCTCAAAAATCTCTAGGCCTCTGACTAACCTATTACAAAAAGATGTTCCTTTTATCTTTGATGATGATTGTGTAGAAGCATTTGAAGTACTTCAGAAAGCCTTGATTTCTGCACCTATTGTTCAGCCACCTGATTGGAATTTACCCTTTGAAATTATGTGTGATGCTAGTGATTATGCTATAGGTGCTGTTCTAGGACAAAGAGTTGATAAGAAATTAAATGTTATCCAATATGCTAGTAAAACTCTAGACAGTGCCTAGAGAAATTATGCTACTACTGAAAAAGAATTTTTAGCAGTTGTATTTGCTTGTGATAAGTTCCGACCTTATATTGTTGATTCTAAAGTAACTATTCACACCGATCATGCTGCTATTAAATATCTTATGGAAAAGAAAGATGCTAAACCTAGACTTATTAGATGGGTTCTCTTGCTACAAGAATTTGATTTGCATATTATTGATAGAAAGGGAGTTGAGAACTCCATTGCAGACAATTTGTCTAGGTTAGAGAATGTTCTTGATGACCCACTACTATTGATGATAGCTTTCCTGATGAACAATTAGCTGCCATAAATGCTTCTTGTACTGCTCTTTGGTATGCTGATTATGCTAATTACATTGTTGCTAAATTTATACCACCTAGCTTCACATACCAGCAAAAGAAAAAGCTTTTCTATGATTTGAGACATTACTTTTGGGATGACCCACACCTTTATAAAGAAGGAGTAGATGGTGTTATTAGATGTTGTGTACCTGACAGGAACAGATCCTATGTAAGTGTCATTCCGAGGCTTATGGAGGACACCACGCTGGAGATAGAACTGCACATAAGGTATTGCAATCCGGTTTTTATTGGCCTACTCTCTTCAAGGATGGCCGTAAGTTTGTCTTGTCTTGTGATGAATGCCAAATAATTGGTAATATGAGTAGACGTCAAGAAATGCCTATGAACTATTCACTTGTTATTGAACCATTTAATGTTTGGGGCTTTGATTATATGGGACCGTTTCCTTCCTCTAATGGGTATACACATATTTTAGTTGTTGTTGATTATGTTAATAAGTGGGTAGAAGCTATTCCAACTAGTAGTGTTGATCATAACACCTCTATTAAGATGCTTAAAGAAGTTATTTTTCTGAGGTTTGGAGTCCAAAGATATTTAATGACTGATGGTGGTTCACATTTTATTCATGGTGCTTTTCGTAAAATGCTCGCTAAGTATGACGTTAATCATAGAATTGCATCTCCATACCACCCACAATCTAGTGGTCAGGTAGAACTGAGTAATAGAGAGCTTAAATTAATTTTGCAAAAGACTATTAACAGATCTAGAAAGAATTGGTCCAAGAAACTTGATGATGCATTATGGGCCTATAGAACTGCATATAAAAATCCTATGGGCATGTCTCCGTATAAAATGGTTTATGGAAAAGTATGTCACTTACCTCTCGTACTAGAACATAAGGCATATTGGGCCATCAAAGAGCTCAATTATGATTTCAAACTTGCCGGTGAAAAGAGGCTATTTGACATTAGCTCATTTGATGAATGGAGAACTCAAGCCTATGAGAATGCCAAATTGTTTAAAGAAAAAGTTAAAAGATGGCATGAAAAAAGTATACAAAAGCGTGAGTTTAATGTAGGTGATTATGTGTTGCTATTCAACTCTCGTTTAAGATTTTTTGCAGGAAAACTTCTCTCTAAATGGGAAGGGCCTTACGTTATCGAGGAGGTCTATCGTTCTGGTGCCATAAAAATCAACACCTTCGAAGGCACAACTCTGAAGGTGGTGAACGGTCAAAGAATCAAACATTATATCTCAGGTAATCCTATAAATGTTGAAACTAATGTTATTGACAATGTAACCCCGGAGGAGTACATAAGGGACACCTTCCAGAACGTTTCGGACTTCGAAAAGGAATAGGTACATGGTACAGTAAGTAAACCGACTCCAAAACAGTTCTAATTGCAGTTTTCCTCCGTTTTGGAATTTTTAAGAAAATAGGAAAATAAGAAGTAGTCCAGGAAGGACATGAGGCGTCCACAAGGGTGGAGGGCGCGCCCTACCCCCTGGGCGCGCCCCCTGCCTCGTGGGCACCTCGTGTGCTCTCCGGACTCCGTTTTATTGCACGATACTTCTTTTAGTCGGTAAAAAATCATTATATAATCTCCCAAAGGTTTTGACCACCGTACCACGCAAATATCTTCTGTTTTTGTTTCGAGCTGTTTTCTGCCAGAGTTGTCAAGGCCAGGCATCATGTTGTCCCTCTCCTCCAACAATGAGGGCAACGATGCTTGGCTAATGAAGATAGAGTTGAAGAGAGAAGAACCAGGGGAGATCAACAAGGATGATGGGATCAAGAAGGCCATGGAGGTTCAAGCTCCGGCAGCAGAAGACAAAGACATCCTCCAACCTCATTACAATCTTCTTACCCCAACGGAAAGTGAAGCTTTCAAGATGATTGAGTTAGCTCGCATACAAAATAAGTATCTCACACGTGAAAATATTTTGTTGAAGGAGCATATTACCGCACTCAAGGGCATTATCTGCAAATTGGAAGATCTCCTACACTCGATGTGCGACTATCCATCATCACCACCATCTTCTTCACCAGCAAAGGAGAACTGAGTATCTGGTATGGGCACTCCCCTTGGCAACTGCCAAGCTTGGGGGAGGTGCCCCGGTATCGTATCACCATCACACTCCTATCTTTACCGTTTTTCTTAGTTCGATCCTTTTGGTAATATCTTGATCTAGTAGAATAAAGTTTTAGTATGATTTAGTTTTGAGTTTTGCTTTATGATCCCTCTATGTAATTGAGTATGTGAGCTATATATAATAAAGATTAGTTTTGAGTCAAGGGCTTGATTATCTTGCTATGATCGTGAGGGAATAAAAGAAAAAGAAAGAATAAAAAGAAATAAAGAGATCATATTGATCATATGGAGAGTAATAACTTCACATATAAAGAGTATGACGAATAAAAGTTGTTGGGAGTTGACAAACACAGTTTTGGTCATCGTTGCAATTAATAGGAAGTAATAAAGAAAGAGAGGTTTTCCCATATAAATATACTATCTTGGACATCTTTTATGATTGTGAGCACTCATTAAAATATGACATGCTAAAGAGTTGATGTTGGACAAGAAAGACAACGTAATGGGTTATGTTTTCTTATATCTGAAATAAAGTATATTGTCATGGATCATCCAACATGTTAAGCTTGCCTTTCCCCCTCATGCTAGCCAAATTCTTTGCACCAAGTAGAGATACTACTTGTGCTTCCGAATATCCTTAAACAAAGTTTTGCCGTGAGAGTCCACCATATCTACCTATGGATTGAGTAAGATCCTTCAAGTAAGTTGTCATCGTTGCATGCAATAAAAATTGCTCTCTAGATATGTATGATTTATTAGTAAGATCCTTGTGATGTGGAAGCAATAAAAGCGACGAACTGCATAATAAAGGTCCATATCACAAGTGGCAATATAAGGTGATGTTCTTTTGCATTAAGATTTCGTGCATCCAACCATAAAAGCATATGACGACCTCTGCTTGCCTCTGCGAAGGGCCTATCTTTTACTTTTGTCTTATACCGTATACAAGAGTCATGGCGATCTTCGCCTTCCCTTTTTATATTTTATCCTTTGGCAAGCACATTGTGTTGGAAAGATCTTGATATATATATCCAATTAGATGTAAGTTATCATAAACTATTATTGTTGACATTACCCTTGAGGTAAAAGGTTGGGAGGCAACACTATAAGCCCCTATCTTTCTTGCGTCCGATTAAAACTCCATACCCATAAGTATTGTGTGAGTGTTAGCAATTATGAAAGACTAAATGATAGTTGAGTATGTGGACTTGCTGAAAAGCTCTTATAATGACTCTTTCCGATGTTATGATAAATTGCAATTGCTTCAATGACTGAGATTATAGTTTGTTGGTTTTGAATGAAGTTTCTGATTCATACTTGACATTGTGAATAGATTGTTACTTTAGCATAAGAAATCATATGACAATATTTATATATGTTGCTGTTATAAGAATGATCATGATGCCCTCATGTTCGTATTCTATTTTATCGACACCTCTATCTCTAAACATGTGGTCATATTTTTCGTTATCGGCTTCCGCTTGAGGACAAGCGAGGTCTAAGCTTGGGGGAGTTGATACGTCCATTTTGCATCATGATTTTATATCGATGTTTATTGCATTATGGGCTGTTATTACATGTGATGTCACAATACTTATGCATATTCCCTCTTATTTTACAAGATTTACATGAAGAGGGAGAATGCCGACAGCTGGAATTCTGGGCTGGAAAAGGAGCAAATATTAGAGACCTATTCTGCACACCTCCAAAAGTCCTGAAAGTTCACGGAGGCAGTTTTTGGAATTAATAAAAAATACTGGTGAAAGAATCAACCAGAGGGGGGCCACCCACCATCCACGAGGGTGGGGGGCGCGCCCCCTGCCTCGTGGGCCCCCTAGCAGGCCTCCGGTGCCCATCTTCTTCTATATGAAGTCTTTCACCCTGGAAAAAATCATAAGGAAGCTTTCGAGACGAAACACCGCCGCCACGAGGCGGAACCAATCTAGGGCTCCGGCGGAGCTGTTTTGCCGGGGAAACATCCCTCCGGGAGGGGGAAATCATCACCATCGTCATCACCCTCGATCCTCTCAGCAGGAGGGGGTCAATCTCCATCAACATCTTCACCAGCACCATCTCCTCTAAAACCCTAGTTCATCTCCAGTATCCAATCCTTGCCCCAAAGCCTCAGATTGGTACCTGTGGGTTGCTAGTAGTGTTGATTACTCCTTGTAGTTGATGCTAGTTGGTTTATTTGGTGAAAGATCATATGTTCAGATCCTTTATGCATATTAATACCCCTCTGATTATGAACATGAATATGATTTGTGAGTAGTTACGTTTGTTCCTGAGGACATGGGAGAAGTCTTGCTATAAGTAGTCATGTGAATTTGGTATTCGTTCGATATTTTGATGAGATGTATGTTGTCTTTCCTCTAGTGGTGTTATGTGAACGTCGACTACATGACACTTCACCATTGTTTGGCCCTAGAGGAAGGCATTGGGAAGTAATAAGTAGATGATGGGTTGCTAGAGTGACAGAAGCTTAAACCCTAGTTTATGCGTTGCTTCATAAGGGGCTGATTTGGATCCATATGTTTCATGCTATCGTTAGGTTTACCTTAATACTTCTTTTGTAGTTGCGGATGCTTGCAATAGGGGTTAATCATAAGTGGGATGCTTGTCCAAGGAAGGGCAGTACCCAAGCACCGGTCCACCCACATACCAAATTATCAAAGTAACGAACGCGAATCATATGAGCGTGATGAAAACTAGCTTGACGATAATTCCCATGTGTCCTCGGGAGCGTTTTCCTTCATATAAGAGTTTGTCCAGGCTTGTCCTTTGCTACAAGAAGGATTGGGCCATCTTGGTGCACCTTATTTACTTTCATTACTTGTTACCCGTTACAAATTACCTTATCACAAAACTATCTGTTACCGATAATTTCAGTGCTTGCAGAGAATACCTTACTGAAAACCGCTTGTCAATTCCTTCTGCTCCTCATTGGGTTCGACACTCTTACTTATCGAAAGGACTACGATAGATCCCCTATACTTGTGGGTCATCAAGACTCTTTTCTGGCGCCAATGCCGGGGAGTGAAGCGCCTTTGGTAAGTGGAATTTGGTAAGGAAAAATTTATATAGTGTGCTGAAATTTACTGTCACTTGTTACTATGGAACATAATCCTTTGAGGGGCTTGTTCGGGGTATCCTCACCCCGACCAGTAGAGCAAAGAGTTGCTCCTCAACCTACTGAACCTATTGAAAATGTTTACTTTGAAATTCCTTCGGGTATGATAGAGAAACTGCTAGCTAATCCTCTTACAAGTGATGGAACATTACATCCCGATTTACACCTAATCTTTGTGGATGAAGTTTGTGGATTATTTAAGCTTGTAGATATGCCCGAGGATGTTATCAAGAAGAAGGTCTTCCCTTTATCTTTGAATTGGGAAAAGTGCCACTTTATGGTTAATGAAGGTATTGTCATGGGGCATAAAATTTCTGAAAGAGGTATTGAAGTTGATAAAGCTAAAGTTGATGCTATTGAAAAGATGCCATGTCTCAAGGACATTAAAGGTATAAGAAGTTTCCCTTGTCATGCCGGGTTTTATAGGAGGTTCATTAAGGACTTCTCAAAAATCTCTAGGCCTCTGACTAACCTATTACAAAAAGTTGTTCCTTTTATCTTTGATGATGATTGTGTAGAAGCATTTGAAGTACTTCAGAAAGCCTTGATTTCTGCACCTATTGTGTGTAACCCTAGCGCCCTCCTGTGTCTATATAAATTGGAGGGTTTAGTCCGTAGGACAACAACAATCATACCATAGGCTAACTTCTAGGGTTTAGCCTCTACGATCTCGTGGTAGATCAACTCTTGTAATACTCATATCATCAAGTTCAATCAAGCAGGAAGTAGGGTATTACCTCCGTCGAGAGGGCCCGAACCTGGGTAAACATCGTGTCCCCCGCCTCCTGTTACCATCCGCCTTAGACGCACAGTTCGGGACCCCCTACCCGAGATCCGCCGGTTTTGACACCGACATTGGTGCTTTCATTGAGAGTTCCACTGTGCCGTCGCGACAAAGGCTTGATGGCTCCTTCGATCATCGGCAACGATGCGATCCAGGGTGAGGTTTTCCTCCCCTGACAG
Source organism: Aegilops tauschii subsp. strangulata (assembly GCF_002575655.3). Lineage (NCBI taxonomy): Eukaryota > Viridiplantae > Streptophyta > Magnoliopsida > Poales > Poaceae > Aegilops > Aegilops tauschii. Next base: position 200,230,445 of record NC_053036.3, on the reverse strand, counting down.
ATCTTCGTATTCGGCAGCTTCGTACTGCGGGCCAACTCGCTTGGCCATCTGGAGCAGATCGAGAGCTACGCCGCTGGCCGCCAGGTCAGGTTTGGAAATTTAAACTACACTGCCGACATCCGTGGAGACTTGATCTTTGACGGATTCGAGCCCATGTCAGGTGCGCCGCACAGTCACGATGAGCACGACTTAGCTCTGCCGTCGGACGGTGTTCGGGAGATCACACCTATGGCTACTCCGGCCCTAGATCCGGAGTCGTACGCCATCCGAGGATGGGTGGATGGACCCCGTCTCGGAGGCTACACACTCAGTGGCGATAGATCCAAATACTAACTTCACCTCCTATGAGACCTGTGTTGCCGGATCCTCGGATTCGTCCCTGGCCACAGGCCCCGAACCGCCTGCGTCCATGCCTATCGAATCTGATTGGGCGCCGATCATGGAGTTTACCTCCGCGGATATCTTTCAGCACTCGCCCTTTGGTGATGTGCTAAATTCATTAAAGTCTCTCTCCTTGTCAGGAGGCCCTTGGCCGAACTATGTCCGGCTCGAGTGGGAGGCGGACGACGAAGAAATTCGTTCCCCACCCACCACCCACTTAATAGCCACTGTCGATGACTTAACCGACATGCTCGATTTCGACTCCAAAGACATCGACGGTAGGGACGACGATGCAGGAGAAGAACAGGAACCACCGCCCACAGGGCGCTCGACAGCCACTTCATCGCACGATATATATATATGGTGGATACACCCAAAGAAAACAATGACGAGGAACAAAAGGATGCAGCGAGGGATAGTTCCCTTGAGAAGCAACCAAAGCGACGGCGTAGGCGCCACTCCAAATCCCGCCTCGGCAAAAACAGCGATAACAACGCAAGAAAAAATAATACCCCGGTCGACTCCAGAGGAAACAATGACCACACGGACCCAGCGACAGAGCAGGATGAACCAGCGGACGGCGAACATAGTACAGAGCCGCTGTCCGATCACGGCGACACTGAGGATAAAGCTCATCAAACTCTCTCCGGAGTGGAAAACAGTCCGGACGACGATGCACACATCGTCCCGGAAAGGCACTTGGAACAAGAGAACCTCCATAGAAGGCTTATTGCCACCACGAGGAGTCTGAAGAAGCAGAAGCAAAGGCTTAAGGCCGTGCAGAATACGCTCAACAGTAGATGGAACAAAGTGCTCGACACTGAAGAAAAGTATGGTGGCAGTCGCCACACAAAGAGCTATCCAAAGCACAAGCTAGTGCCTGAATTCGATGATGAGGCCTTAGAGCCTACATAGCCGAAAAATAAAACGGCCGACCGTTCGGATCGACCACCTCGTGACCGCGATAGGGCGGCTAACGAGGCCGCACATAAGTCAGCACACGATTCAGGCGAGGACTTGCATCAAAAAGCCGGCATGACCAGATCCATCTACGGATCTAGGAAGCGCGCTCCAGCGCAGAATCAAAACCGAACACTACAACCGTCAGAACGCCATGACACATCCAAATACAGGGGCGCCGCGCACCCCCTATGCTTCACCGATGAGGTGCTGGATCACGAATTTCTAGAGGCATTCAAACCCGTGAACATAGAGGCGTACGACGGAACGACAGACCCTGGGGTCTGGATTGAGGACTTCATCATCCATATCCATATGGCTCGCGGAGACGATCTCCACGCCATCAAATACTTGCCCCTCAAGTTGAAAGGACTAGCTCGGCACTAGCTGAAGAGCCTCCCCAAAAATTCAATTGGAAGTTGGGAGGAGCTTGAGGATGCTTTTAGGGCTAACTTTCAAGGGACCTATGTCCGGCCTCCGGATGCAGACGATTTAAGTCATATAATTCAACAGCCCGGCGAGTCAGCCCGAAAGCTTTGGAACAGATTTCTCACTAAGAAAAATCAAATCGTCGACTGCCCGGACGCCGAAGCCTTAGCAGCTTTCAAAAACAGCGTCCGAGACGAATGGCTCGCCAGACACCTCGGCCAAGAAAAGCCAAGAACAATGGCAGCCCTAACAAGCCTCATGACCCGCTTTTGTGCGGGCGAAGACAACTGGCTGGCACGTAGTAGCACCAGCGGCCCAGGCACATCTAAAGTCAAGGATGGTAACGGAAAACCACGGCGCAATAAAAGCAAGCGTCGAAATAACGAATACAGCCCAGACAACACGGCGGTAAACGCCGGATTTAGGGGCTCTCGACCCGGTCAACGGAAAAAGCCTTTCAAAGGCAACAGAGATGGACCGTCCAGCCTCAACAAGATTCTAGACATAATATGTCAGATTCACGGCACCTCCGATAAACCTGCAAATCACACCCACAGAGAATGCTGGCTCTTCAAACAGGTCGGCAAGTTAAACACCGAACACAAGGGGAGGGAAACACCAAGTGAAGACGAGGATGAGCCTCGCCAGCAAAACACTGGGGGGTCAGAAAAAATTCCCACCAGAGGTCAAAACAGTGAAGATGATTCACGTAACAAAAAGAAGGAGCAAACACGCACTCCGAGACATACACGCCGTAGAGACTGTCACCCCTAAGATCAACCCTTGGTCGGCCTGCCCGATAACTTTTGATCGCAGGGATCACCCGGCTAGTATCCGGCACGGAGGATTGTCTGCCTTGGTGCTAGACCCAATAATCGACGGATACCATCTCACCCAAGTCCTCATGGACGGCGGCAGTAGTCTTAATCTGATATATCAGGACACAGTCCGTAAAATGGGGATAGACCCGACAAGAATCAGCCAAAGCAATACTACCTTTAAAGGAGTAATACCAGGCCTAGAGGCCCGCTGTACGGGCTCTCTAGTACTAGAGGTTGTATTCGGTTCTCCCGACAACTTCCGAAGTGAAAAGTTAACCTTCGACATCGCTCCATTCCGAAGTGGCTATCAAGCACTACTCGGAAGAACAGCCTTCGCTCGTTTTAATGCAGTACCGCATTACGCTTCTCTTAAGCTTAAGATGCCTGGTCCATGTGGCATCATCATAGTTAGCGGAAACACTGAGCGTTCCTTACGCGCGGAAGAACGTGTGGCGGCTTTAGCAGCCGAACACTAAACGGGCTCTCCAACCAGAATAAATGGTCGGTCGTCAAGACCGCAGACACGGCTAGACGAGTCCGGCGCACCACTAGCTGTAACAGCTTAGATAAACCTGAGATTGGTTTGATGGATATACCCCCATAGGCGGTACCAGGGGCTTCCCGCATGTAAAAAGGACTACAGTTCGGCTTGACCTCATTTAGATTGAATTTTAATGAGAATAATCAGTTTTTCGCACGAAGATTTTAATCTAAGTTTTTCTCTTTTACAGATGACAATCGTGCTACACCCTTCCAGGATACGACACAACGGAGACACAGGCGCAGACGTGCAGCAGGGCCCCGCTCAAAGGTTTCTTTTTAGATTAAGACCCTGTGTAAACCTTTTTTACTGTCTCTTGTTGCTTCACATCCTCTGGATACTCAGTATAACCGAGAGGGATGCTGACGTTATTGCCATTTTGCCACGTCAGAATAATGCACGTACCTGGACACTCAGGGTTCATTATCAAGGGCGTTACTCAGCCCGGTATATGTTGTAAAGACCGAACACCTTAGGGAGTGTTCGGTGTCGCGAGTTTGGCCTTATATGCATCAGCTCCGAATCATGTCTTTGGTCAAATGTTGGGTTTGCGTGGCTCCCGCGTTTTACTACCTTACGTTCCGCTCTATCGGCTAAGGTGGTACCGGGAGAACTACTGTGATTGTGCCCTCGTTCATCCGGATGAGCACCTCAGTAGAGAAAGCCGAAAACTGACTGTCATGATAAAGCGCGAGACTGGTCAACCACTCGATGACTTAGCGGAATCTTCAGGATTCCTCTGCATTAACGAAGGGCCGGTTTTCCCGGTCATGTACGTACGCGCACCGTATTCGGATAGCCGCGGAAATACCAGGGGCTATATAGTAGCCCCACTGTCAAACTCCTATGGTTAAGTGAAAGTGTTAAAGCAATATAGTCTGATTGCCTCGTTCGCCGCGCTACCACCTCCTTAATGGACCAAGACGTTGGATCAAGTGTGAACACGCGCTTTTGCGAACACCCCCGCATTATATGCGTGGGGGCTAAAGCCGACGACTGCAAACTTTCAGGTTATATATATATATACATAAACGGCTGCATAAGAGGCATAATAATACTTTCAGGCAAAAGTATAAACACAGCCTGTATAATTCAAATAGCATTGTTTTTACAATCGGGATACATGTCACTCGAACATGACACTCTTCGAGTACTGAGCCTCTATTAAACGAGCACCTTCTAGGACTTCTTCAAAATAGTGCTCGGCCGAAACCAGGCCTACAGCCGGATTCTGGGTTGCAATAGCGGTGGCCTCCATCTCTGCCCAGTATGTCTTGACACGGGCAAGAGCCATCCGCGCACCTTCTATGCACGCCGACCTCTTTACAGTGTCGATATGCGGCACAACACCAAGGAATCGTTGCACTAGACCAAAATAACTATTCGGCCTTGGTCCTTCCGGCCAAAGACGATCCACGACAGACCTCATGGCAAGTCCGGACAACCTATGGAGCTCAGCCCACTCGGCCATTTGCTCATTTAACAGCAGCGGACGCGCTGGAGCATTGAACTGCGACCAGAACAACTTTTCCACTTCGTGATCTTTTTGATCTTCGAAAAACTTGGTCGCATCAGCAGGACTCGCTGCCAAATCCAAGTACGTGTCCACAGAACTCCATAATTGATCCAGAAGGGCATACTTTGGATCTCCGAACTTCGTCCGCAACAAAAAGGGCTTCCCAGCCATGATATCTCCGGCTTGACGTAGCTCCTCCTTCGCCGCTCTGATTTTAGAGCGGGTTTCCTTGGCTGCTACCATGACTTTCTCGAGGTCCGCCGTCTTCGTTTGACTTTCCCTTTCAAGAAGCTCATAACGGTCGGCGACATCTTTCAACTCAACAGCCATCTTGGCTATTTTCTCTTTGGTCTGGCAATGCGCAACCTGTTCGGCTCTTAACTCTTCGACCGCCTTTAGGGCGGCCGCATCACTCCTCCTGGCTTGTTCCTTGGCTCGGGCAAGTTCCGCCTGAAGGGTCTCCACGGCGGCAGCTCCATCTGCAGTCACAGCATATTATAGATACTAGCATCATGCTCCTCTTAATATATGTTGACCACCGGAGAATACATACCCTGTGCCTCGTCAAGCCGCCGGTTTACAAGCACGATGTCGGCATCCGCCGCATCAAGTTGTCGCTTCAGTTCGGCAAACTCACCAGTTCGGCTAGCCACCGGACCCTCAGCCGCCTGCACATGAAAGCGGCATGATCATTACCTGGGACTATGATCCTCTGTTTGCCGCCTTTTTCGATAGCAACCAAAGTCTCAGGGGCTACTATCTGCATAGGGCACACCTAGCATGTGCAGTATCGTCAAAAATATACATATTACTTCGCGTACCTCAAAGCCTCTCAGCAGGCTCATAAAAGCTCAACCCGCTTTCGGCGGATGAAATCCTCTCAACCACCGTACCCATTAACGTACGATGCGCTTCTGAGATAGCCGCTTGCTCCAAAAGATTCATCAGTGCGTCTGGTCGCGCACCGGATAGTTCCGGACTCTTTCTGTTGCTCCCCTTAGGAGCCGAATACTCCGGACTTCGGGAGGCCGAAGGGTTACCTTCTGGCCTTGGTGGATCAGGAGAAATCCTTCGTGACGACACCTCTGGATCGTCCGCCTCATGAGGCGGGGAGGCATGGGGAAGCGTTTCGCTCTCCATCATCTCCGGAAGAAGATCCCCCGAAGACGAACTCTATCGAGAAGGGCTACGATCCGAACTACAAGACATACGTCTTGGTTATTGTCCTCGGAAATAAAGTAAGATATATTTACTACAAAGTACTTTTGTTTACTTACAGCTCGGTGGAGGGCTGGTCCCCTTGCGGGCACTGTTCGGTAAGGATGCCCTCCGGGGTAGGGCCCCCTAACAAAGGTTTCTTCCCTCGTTTGGAAACCATTGTTTCCAAGTCTTCAGAGGCGGTCCTCTTCCTTCCTTGGGAAGAGGGAATTTTAGATTCTTCTCCCCGGTTATCCTCCTTCGCGGAGGCACTAATTCCCCCGGTTTGGATGAATAATGAGTGAGGCCCGCTTTCGGCTTCTTTATTCCTCCCTTTATCTTCCCCTGATGGCGCTTGATAAGGCGCAAGCTCAAGCATCCTGGCTAGTACAGGATCCGGTGAGCCTTCGGGAAGGGGGGCCGAACACCTGATCATCTTCGCCTTTTTTATCCAGTCCTGGTCAAAGACCGACTTTTCAGAATGATGTTGTGATAAATAAAGAGACAGTATGTTTGGCCGAAGAATTACTTACTTGGGTGTCTGGACGATTGCAGTTTAGGCCCGCATCCTTGGTGGTGTCCGGACACTTTATTCGTGATCCGAAGAACAATCTGTACATCTCTTCGAGCATCACGCCGAAGAATTGCTGAATGGTTCGCGGTCCTTTCGGGTTGAACTCCCACATACGGAGAGATCGACGTTGGCATGGCAGGACCCGATGAACTAGCATGACTTGCATTACCTTGACAAGGCTGACATCTCTCTTGAGGAGATCCCGGATGCGACTCTGCAATGTCGGCACGTCATTAGCCGGCCCCCAGTCCAGCCCCTTGTTGACCCATAACGCCAGTTGTGGCGGGGGCCCGAACGGAAGGCCGGGGCAGCTACCCACTTAGTACTTCGGGGAGCCGTGATGTAAAACCACTCCCGCTGCCATAAGTTGGACATCTTGGGGAAGGATCCCTTTGGCCATGGAGCATCGACGCCTTTGCTTATTATGGCGCCTCCGCACTTTGCGTGTCGCCCATCAATCATCTTCGGCTTCACATTAAAGGTCTTGAGCCATAAGCCGAAGTGTGGGGCGATGCGGAGGAAGGCCTCGCACACGATGATAAACGACGAGATGTGAAGGATGGAATCCGGAGCCAGATCATGGAAATCGAGCCCGTAATAGAACATAAGCCCTCTAACAAAGGGATCAAGACTAAAGCCTAGCCCGCGGAGGAAGTGGGAAACAAATACGACGTTCTCGTTAGGTTCGGGAGTGGGGATGGCCTGCCCTTGAGCAGGCAGCCTGTGCGAGATTTCGGGGGTCAGATACCTGGCTTCTCCCTCCGCACGACCGTCTGGAACTTTCCTAAAATCAAGGAGTCATACCAGCGGGCACGATTGGGTTACCCACACCCGTATTGATGAGAATCCCGTGAAAAGAGGGACACGATCTCTGCTTCGACAAGACGTGCCAACAAAACCGCCTCGCAACACGTGCAGTGGCAGGCTCGGAAAAACGGTTCGTCATGACCAGACCACGGCAGAACATCACGTTAAGAAAAGCTGTCAGCAGATTAGATTTGTGGAAATATTATTCTCTCTACGGTGGTATATGGAATTTGTTTTGCAGAGCCGGACACTATCCTTGTGTTCAAAATCTTCTATGGAATATTCGGAGGAGGAACCCGCCTTGCAATGCCGAAGACAATCTGCGCGCCGGACTCATCGTCATTGAAGCCTGGTTCAGGGGCTACTGAGGGAGTCCTGGATTAGGGGGTCCTCGGATAGCCGGACTATATACTTTAGCCGAACTGTTGGACTATGAAGATACAAGATTGAAGACTCCGTCCCGTGTCCGGATGGGACTCTCCTTGGCGTGGAAGGCAAGCTTGGCAATACAGATATATAGATCTCCTCCCTTGTAACCGACTCTGTGTAACCCTAGCCCCCTCCGGTGTCTATATAAACCGGAGGGTTTAGTTCGTAGGACAACAACAATCATACCATAGGCTAACTTCTAGGGTTTAGCCTCTACGATCTCATGGTAGATCAACTCTTGTAATACTCATATGATCAAGATCAATCAAGCAGGAAGTAGGGTATTACCTCCATCGAGAGGGCCCGAACCTGGGTAAACATCGTGTCCCCCGCCTCCTGTTACCATCTGCCTTAGACGCACAGTTCGGGACCCCCTACCCGAGATCCGCCGGTTTTGACACCGACAATCGCTCAAGCTTGGGGGAGGCTTAAGTCAATGTTATATTCATTCCCCAATCATGAGCTCTCAAGAGAAATTATTATTCAAAAAATTTATGCTCGGCTTTCTCTCAATAATCGCTCCATGCTCGATACTTCTTGTACTGGTTCTTTTATGATGAAGACTATTGAATTCAAATGGGATTTATTGGAAAGAATTAAACGCAACTCCGAAGATTGGGATCTCGACGAAGGTAAGGAGTCTGGTATAACACCTAAGTTTGTTTGTGTTCAATCTTTTATGGATACCGATGTTTTCCGTGAATTTAGCACTAAATATGGACTTGACTCTGAGATAGTAGCTTCTTTCTATGAATCCTTTGCTACTCATGTTGATCTCCCTAAAGAGAAGTGGCTTAAATATAATCCTCCCATTGAAGTAAAAGTAGTTTCACCTATTAAAGTTGAAGAAAAGACTATCACTTATAATGTTGATCCTGTTGTCCCTACTAGAATAAAGGATCATACTAATGCTTCAACTGTAGTTCGTAAGAGTAATACTAGAACACCTACACCCTCTGAGCAAATTAAAGTTGAACCGAGTATTTCTATGGTTAAAGATCTCTTGGCCAATAATATTGATGGGCATGTTATTTACTTTTGTGATGAAGCTGCTAGGATTGCTAGACCTCATAATAAAAATAAACATAGACCTGTTGTAGGCATGCCTGTTATTTTTGTTTAAATAGGAGATCATTGTTATCATGGCTTATGTGATATGGGTGCTAGTGCAAGTGCAATACCTCATTCCTTATACAAAGAAATTATGCATGATATTGCACCTGCCGAGATAGAGGAAATTGATGTTACAATTAAGCTTGCCAATAGAGACACTATTTCACCAGTTGGGATTGTTAGAGATGTTGAAGTCTTGTGTGGGAAAGTTAAATATCCTGCTGATTTTCTTGTTCTTGGTTCCCCACAAGATAACTTTTGTCCCATTATATTTGGTAGACCCTTCTTGAATACTGTTAATACTAGGATAGACTGCAAAAAGGATGTTGTTACTATTGGTTTGGGGGATATGTCTCATGAGTTTAATTTTGCTAAATTTCGTAGACAACCCCATGATAAATAATTGCCTAGTAAATATGAAATTATTGGTCTTGCTTCTATTGCCGTGCATCCTAATGATCCTTTAGAACAATATTTGCTAGACCATGAAAATGATATGTTTATGAACGAAAGAAGGGAAATAGATGAAGTATTCTTTAAACAGGGACCTATTTTGAAACACAACTTGCCTGTTGAAATCCTAGGGGATCCTCCTCCACCCAAGGGTGATCCCGTGTTTGAGCTTAAACCATTACCTGATACTCTTAAATATGCTTATCTTGATGAGAAAAAGATATATCCTGTTATTATTAGTGCTAACCTTTCAGAGCATGAAGAGAAGAGATTATTGAAAACTCTGAAGAAGCACCGTGATGCTATTGGATATACTCTTGATGATCTTAATGGCATTAGTCCCCCTCTATGCCAGCACAAAATAAAATTGGAGAAAGACGCTAAACCAGTTGTTGATCACCAAAGACGGTTAAATCCTAAGATGAAAGAAGTGGTAAGAAAAGAAATACTAAAGCTTCTGGAGGCAGGTATAATTTATCCTGTTGCTGATAGTCAGTGGGTAAGTCCTGTCCATTGTGTCCCTAAGAAGGGAGGTATTACTGTTGTCCCTAATGATAAAGATGAATTGATCCCAGAAAGAATCTTTACAGGTTATAGAATGGTAATTGATTTTCGCAAACTTAATAAAGCTACTAAAAAGGATCATTACCCTTTACCTTTTATTGATCAAATGCTAGAAAGATTATCCAAACATACACATTTTTGCTTTCTAGATGGTTATTCTGGTTTCTCTCAAATACCTGTGTCAAAAGAGGACCAAGAAAAGACCACCGTTACTTGTCCTTTCGGTACCTTTGCTTATAGAAGTATGCCTTTTGGTTTATGCAATGCACCTGCTACCTTTCAAAGATGCATGATGGCTATATTCTCTTATTTTTGTGAAAAGATTGTTGAGGTTTTCATGGATGATTTTTCCGTTTATGGAACTTCTTTTGATGATTGCTTAAGCAACCTTGATCGAGTTTTGCAGAGATGTGAAGAAACTAATCTCGTCTTGAATTGGGAAAAGTGCCACTTTATGGTTAATGAAGGTATTGTCATGGGGCATAAAATTTCTGAAAGAGGTATTGAAGTTCATAAAGCTAAAGTTGATGCTATTGAAAAGATGCCATGTCTCAAGGACATTAAAGGTATAAGAAGTTTCCTTGGTCATGCCGGGTTTTATAGGAGGTTCATTAAGGACTTCTCAAAAATCTCTAGGCCTCTGACTAACCTATTACAAAAAGATGTTCCTTTTATCTTTGATGATGATTGTGTAGAAGCATTTGAAGTACTTAAGAAAGCCTTGATTTCTGCACCTATTGTTCAGCCACCTGATTGGAATTTACCCTTTGAAATTATGTGTGATGCTAGTGATTATGCTATAGGTGTTGTTCTAGGACAAAGAGTTGATAATAAATTAAATGTTATCCAATATGCTAGTAAAACTCTAGACAGTGCCTAGAGAAATTATGCTACTACTGAAAAAGAATTTTTAGCAGTTGTATTTGCTTGTGATAAGTTCCGACCTTATATTGTTGATTCTAAAGTAACTATTCACACCGATCATGCTGCTATTAAATATCTTATGGAAAAGAAAGATGCTAAACCTAGACTTATTAGATGGGTCCTCTTGCTACAAGAATTTGATTTGCATATTATTGATAGAAAGGGAGTTGAGAACTCCATTGCAGACAATTTGTCTAGGTTAGAGAATGTTCTTGATGACCCACTACTATTGATGATAGCTTTCCTGATGAACAATTAGCTACCATAAATGCTTCTTGTACTGCTCTTTGGTATGCTGATTATGCTAATTACATTGTTGCTAAATTTATACCACCTAGCTTCACATACCAGCAAAAGAAAAAGCTTTTCTATGATTTGAGACATTACTTTTTGGATGACCCACACCTTTATAAAGAAGGAGCAGATGGTGTTATTAGATGTTGTGTACCTGACAGGAACAGATCCTATGTAAGTGTCATTCCGAGGCTTATGGAGGACACCACGCTGGAGATAGAACTGCACATAAGGTATTGCAATCCGGTTTTTATTGGCCTACTCTCTTCAAGGATGCCCGTAAGTTTGTCTTGTCTTGTGACGAATGCCAAATAATTGGTAATATTAGTAGACGTCAAGAAATGCCTATGAACTATTCACTTGTTATTGAACCATTTAATGTTTGGGGCTTTGATTATATGGGACCGTTTCCTTCCTCTAATGGGTATACACATATTTTAGTTGTTGTTGATTATGTTACTAAGTGGGTAGAAGCTATTCCAACTTGTAGTGTTGATCATAACACCTCTATTAAGATGCTTAAAGAAGTTATTTTTCTGAGGTTTGGAGTCCCTAGATATTTACTGACTGATGGTGGTTCACATTTTATTCATGGTGCTTTTCGTAAAATGCTCGCTAAGTATGACGTTAATCATAGAATTGCATCTCCATACCACCCACAATCTAGTGGTCAGGTAGAAATGAGTAATAGAGAGCTTAAATTAATTTTGCAAAAGACTATTAACAGATCTAGAAAGAATTGGTCCAAGAAACTTGATGATGCATTATGGGCCTATAGAACTGCATATAAAAATCCTATGGGCATGTCTCCGTATAAAATGGTTTATGGAAAAGCATGTCACTTACCTCTCGTACTAGAACATAAGGCATATTGGGCCATCAAAGAGCTCAATTATGATTACAAACTTGCCGGTGAAAAGAGGCTATTTGACATTAGCTCATTTGATGAATGGAGAACTCAAGCCTATGAGAATGCCAAACTGTTTAAAGAAAAAGTTAAAAGATGGCATGACAAAAGTATACAAAAGCGTGAGTTTAATGTAGGTGATTATGTGTTGCTATTCAACTCTCGTTTAAGATTTTTTGCAGGAAAACTTCTCTCTAAATGGGAAGGGCCTTACGTTATCGAGGAGGTCTATCGTTCTGGTGCCATAAAAATCAACACCTTCGAAGGCACAACTCTGAAGGTGGTGAACGGTCAAAGAATCAAACATTATATCTCAGGTAATCCTATAAATGTTGAAACTAATGTTATTGACAATGTAACCCCGGAGGAGTACATAAGGGACACCTTCCAGAACGTTTCGGACTTCGAAAAGGAATAGGTACATGGTACAGTAAGTAAACCGACTCCAAAACAGTTCTAATTGCAGTTTTTCTCCGTTTTGGAATATTTAAGAAAATAGGAAAATAAGAAGTAGTCCAGGAAGGACACGAGGCGTCCACGAGGGTGGAGGGCGCGCCCCCTGCCTCGTGGGCACCTCGTGTGCTCTCCGGAGTCCGTTTTATTGCACGATACTTCTTTTAGTCGGTAAAAAATCATTATATAATCTCCCAAAGGTTTTGACCACCGTACCACGCAAATATCTTCTGTTTTTTTTCGAGTTGTTTTCTGCCAGAGTTGTCAAGGCCAGGCATCATGTTGTCCCTCTCCTCCAACAATGAGGGCAACGATGCTTGGCTAATGAAGATAGAGTTGAAGAGAGAAGAACCCGGGGAGATCAACAAGGATTATGGGATCAAGAAGGCCATGAAGGATCAAGCTCCGGCAGCAGAAGACAAAGACATCCTCCAACCTCATTACAATCTTCTTACCCCAACGGAAATTGTAGCTTTCAAGATGATTGAGTTAGCTCGCATACAAAATAAGTATCTCACACGTGAAAATATTTTGTTGAAGGAGACCGCACTCAAGGCATTATCTGCAAATTGGAAGATCTCCTACACTCGATGTGCGACTATCCATCATCACCACCATCTTCTTCACCAGCAAAGGAGAACTGAGCATCTGGTATGGGCACTCCCCTTGGCAACTGCCAAGCTTGGGGGAGGTGCCCCGGTATCGTATCACCATCACACTCCTATCTTTACCTTTTTCTTAGTTCGATCCTTTTGGTAATATCTTGATCTAGTAGAATAAAGTTTTAGTATGATTTAGTTTTGAGTTTTGCTTTATGATCCCTCTATGTAATTGAGTATGTGAGATATATATAATAAAGATTAGTTTTGAGTCAAGGGCTTGATTATCTTGCTATGATCGTGAGGGAATAAAAGAAAAAGAAATAATAAAAAGAAATAAAGAGATCATATTGATCATATGGAGAGTAATAACTTCACATATAAAGAGTATGACGAATAAAAGTTGTTGGGAGTTGACAAACACAGTTTTGGTCATCGTTGCAATTAATAGGAAGTAATAAAGAAAGAGAGGTTTTCCCATATAAATATACTATCTTGGACATCTTTTATGATTGTGAGCACTCATTAAAATATGACATGCTAAAGAGTTGATGTTGGACAAGAAAGACAACGTAATGGGTTATGTTTTCTTATATCTGAAATAAAGTATATTGTCATGGATCATCCAACATGTTAAGCTTGCCTTTCCCCCTCATGCTAGCCAAATTCTTTGCACCAAGTAGAGATACTACTTGTGCTTCCGAATATCCTTAAACCCAGTTTTGCCGTGAGAGTCCACCATATCTACCTATGGATTGAGTAAGATCCTTCAAGTAAGTTGTCATCATTGCATGCAATAAAAATTGCTCTCTAGATATGTATGATTTATTAGTAAGATCCTTGTGATGTGGAAGCAATAAAAGCGACGAACTGCATAATAAAGGTCCATATCACAAGTGGCAATATAAGGTGATGTTCTTTTGCATTAAGATTTCGTGCATCCAACCATATAAGCATATGACGACCTCTGCTTGCCTCTGCGAAGGGCCTATCTTTTACTTTTGTCTTGTACCGTATACAAGAGTCATGGCGATCTTCGCCTTTCCTTTTTATATTTTATCCTTTGGCAAGCACATTGTGTTGGAAAGATCTTGATATATATATCCAATTAGATGTAAGTTATCATAAACTATTATTGTTGACATTACCCTTGAGGTAAAAGGTTGGGAGGCAACACTATAAGCCCCTATCTTTCTGTGCGTCCGATTAAAACTCCATACCCATAAGTATTGTGTGAGTGTTAGCAATTATGAAAGACTAAATGATAGTTGAGTATGTGGACTTGCTGAAAAGCTCTTATAATGACTCTTTCCGATGTTATGATAAATTGCAATTGCTTCAATGACTGAGATTATAGTTTGTTGGTTTTGAATGAAGTTTCTGATTCATACTTGACATTGTGAATAGATTGTTACTTTAGCATAAGAAATCATATGACAATATTTATATATGTTGCTGTTATAAGAATGATCATGATGCCCTCATGTCCGTATTCTATTTTATCGACACCTCTATCTCTAAACATGTGGTCATATTTTTCGTTATCGGCTTCCGCTTGAGGACAAGCGAGGTCTAAGCTTGGGGGAGTTGATACGTCCATTTTGCATCATGCTTTTATATCGATGTTTATTGCATTATGGGCTGTTATTACATGTTATGTCACAATACTTATGCATATTCCCTCTTATTTTACAAGATTTACATGAAGAGGGAGAATGCCGGCAGCTGGAATTCTGGGCTGGAAAAGGAGCAAATATTAGAGACCTATTCTGCACAGCTCCAAAAGTCCTGAAAGTTCACGGAGGCAGTTTTTGGGATTAATAAAAAATACTGGTGAAAGAATCAACCAGAGGGGGGCCACCCACCATCCACGAGGGTGGGGGTGCGCCCCCCTGCCTCGTGGGCCCCCTAGCAGGCCTTCGGTGCCCATCTTCTACTATATGAAGTCTTTCACCCTGGAAAAAATCATAAGGAAGCTTTCGAGACGAAACACCGCCGCCACGAGGCGGAACCAATCTAGGGCTCCGGCGGAGCTGTTTTGCCGGGGAAACATCCCTCCGGGAGGGGGAAATCATCACCATCGTCATCACCCTCGATCCTCTCAGCAGGAGGGGGTCAATCTCCATCAACATCTTCACCAGAACCATCTCCTCTAAAACCCTAGTTCATCTCTAGTATCCATCCCTTGCCCCAAAGCCTCAGATTGGTATCTGTGGGTTGCTAGTAGTGTTGATTACTCCTTGTAGTTGATGCTAGTTGGTTTATTTGGTGAAAGATCATATGTTCAGATCCTTTATGCATATTAATACCCCTCTGATTATGAACATGAATATGATTTGTGAGTAGTTACGTTTGTTCCTGAGGACATGGGAGAAGTCTTGCTATAAGTAGTCATGTGAATTTGGTATTCGTTCGATATTTTGATGAGATGTATGTTGTCTTTCCTCTAGTGGTGTTATGTGAACGTCAACTACATGACACTTCACCATTGTTTAGCCCTAGAGGAAGGCATTGGGAAGTAATAAGTAGATGATGGGTTGCTAGAGTGACAGAAGCTTAAACCCTAGTTTATGCGTTGCTTCGTAAGGGGCTGATTTGGATCCATATGTTTCATGCTATGGTTAGGTTTAGCTTAATACTTCTTTTGTAGTTGCGGATGCTTGCAATAGGGGTTACTCATAAGTGGGATGCTTGTCCAAGGAAGGGCAGTACCCAAGCACCGGTCCACCCACATACCAAATTATCAAAGTAACGAACGCGAATCATATGAGCGTGATGAAAACTAGCTTGACGATAATTCCCATGTGTCCTCGGGAGTGTTTTCCTTCATATAAGAGTTTGTCCAGGCTTGTCCTTTGCTACAAAAAGGATTGGGCCATCTTGCTGCACCTTATTTACTTTCATTACTTGTTACCCGTTACAAATTACCTTATCACAAAACTATCTGTTACCGATAATTTCAGTGCTTGCGGAGAATACCTTACTAAAAACCGCTTGTCAATTCCTTCTGATCCTCGTTGGGTTCGACACTCTTACTTATCGAAAGGACTACGATAGATCCCCTATACTTGTGGGTCATCAACATCATTGCTACTAACATTTTTCAACTTATTTTTCTCTAGGAACATATCAAAAAATAAACAGGGAGCTACATCGCGAGCTATTGATCTATAACATAGATATGCTAATACTATCAGGACTAAGTTCATGATAAATTAAAGTGCAATTAATCATATTACTAAAGAACTCCCACTTAGATAAACATCCCTCTAGTCATCTAAATGATCACGTGATCCATATCAACTAAACCATGTCCGATCATCACGTGAGATGGAGTAGTTTTCAATGGTGAACATAACTATGTTGATCATATCTACTATATGATTCACACTCGACCTTTCGATCTCAGTGTTCCGAGGCCATATTTGCATATGCTAGGCTCGTCAAGTTTAACCCGAGTATTCTGCATGTGCAAAAACTGGCTTGCACCCGTTGTATGTGAACATAGAGCTTATCACACCCGATCATCACGTGGTGTCTCAACACGACGAACTATCACAACGGTGAATACTCAGGGAGAACACTTATACCTTGAAATTTAGTGAGATATCATCTTATAATGCTACCACCGTACTAAGCAAAATAAGATGCATAAAGGATAAACATCACATGCAATCAATATAAGTGATATGATATGGCCATCATCATCTTGTGCCTTTGATCTCCATCTCCAAAGCACCGTCATGATCTCCATCGTCACCGGCTTGACATCTTGATCTCCATCGAAGCATCGTTGTCGTCTCGCCAACTATTTCTTCTACGACTATCGCTACCGCTTAGTGATAAAGTAAAGCAATTACATGGCGATTGCATTTCATACAATAAAGCGACAACCATATGGCTTCTGCCAGTTGCCGATAGCTGTTACAAAACATGATCATCTCATACAACAATTTATATATCATCACGTCTTGACCATATCACATCACAGCACGCCCTGCAAAAACAAGTTAGACGTCCTCTACTTTGTTGTTGCAAATTTTACGTGGCTGCTATGGGCTTAGCAAGAACCGTTCTTACCTACGCATCAAAACCACAACGATTTTTCGTCAAGTGTGATGTTTTAACCTTCAACAAGGACCGGCTGTAGTCAAATTCAATTCAACTAAAGTTGGAGAAACAGACACCCACTAGCCACCTGTGTGCAAAGTACGGCGGTAGAACCAGTCTCATGAACACGGTCATGTAATGTCGGTCTGGGCCGCTTCATCCAACAATACCGCCAAATCAAAGTATGACATGCTGGTAAGCAGTATGACTATTATCGCCCACAACACTTTGTGTTCTACTCGTGCATATAACATCTACGCATAGACCTGGCTCGGATGCCACCGTTGGGGAACGTAGTATTTCAAAAAAATTCCTACGATCACGCAAGATCTATCTATGAGATGCATAGGAACGAGCGGGGAGAGTGTGTCCAAATACCCTCGTAGACCGAAAGTGGAAGCGTTAAATAACGCGGTTGATGTAGTCGAACGTCTTCGCGATCCAACCGATCAAGTACCAAATGCACGGCACCTCCGCGATCTGCACACGTTTAGCTCAGTGACGTCCCTCGAACTCTAGATCTAGCTGAGGCCGAGGGAGAGTTCCGTCAGCACGACGGCGTGGTGACGGTGATGATGAAGCTACCAGCGCAGGGCTTCACCTGAGCACTATGACGATATGACCGAGGTGTGTAACTGTGGAGGGGCACATCACACGGCTAAGACAAATCTTGAGTGCCTTTGGGGTGCTCCCCTCCCCCGTATATAAAGGAGGGAGGGAGGAGGCGGCCGGCCTAGGGGGTGCGTCAAGCATAGGGAGTCCTACTAGGACTCCCAAGTCCTAGTAGAATTCCCTTTCCTATTCGGAGTAGGAGAGAAGGAAAGAGATGGAGAGGGAGAAGGAAAGGGGGGGGGGCTGTGCCCCCACCCCTTGTCAAATTCGGTTTGGAGAGGGGGGAGGCGCGCGCCACCTCTTGGCTCTTATTCCCTCTCTCCACTAAGGCCCAATAAGGCCCATTACTTCTCCTAGTGAATTCCCGTAACTCGCCGGCACTCCGAAAAATACCCGAGTCACTAGGAACCTTTCCGATGTCTGAATATAGACTTCCAATATATGAATCTTTACCTCTTGACCATTTCGAGACTCCTTGTCATGTCCGTGTTCTCATCCGGGACTCCGAATAAACTTCGGTACATCAAATCACATAACTCATAATACAAATCGTCATCGAACGTTAAGCGTGCGGACCCTACGGTTCGAGAACTATGTAGACATGACCGAGACACATCTCCGGTCAATAACCAATAGCAGAACCTGGATGCTCATATTGGCTCCTACATATTCTACGAAGATCTTTATAGGTCAAACCGCATAACAACATACGTTGTTCCCTTTTTCATTGGTATGTTACTTGCCCGATATTCGATCGTCGGTATCATCATACCTAGTTCAATCTCATTACCGGCAAGTCTCTTTACTCGTTCCATAATGCATCGTCCCGCAACTAACTCATTAGTCACATTGCTTGCAAGGCTTATAGTGGTGAGCATTACCGAGAGGGCCTAGAGATACCTCTCCGATACACGGAGTGACAAATCCTAGTCTTGATCTATGCCAAGTCAACAAACACCATCGAAGACACCTGTAGAGCATCTTTATAATCACCCAGTTATGTTGTGACATTCGATAGCACACAAGGTGTTCCTCCGATATTCGGGAGATGCATAATCTCATAGTCAGAGGAACATGTATAAGTCATGAAGAAAGCAATAGCAACAAAACTTAGCGATCATAATGCTAAGCTAACGGATGGGTCTTGTCCATCACATCATTCTCTAATGATGTGATCCCGTTCATTAAGTGACAACACATGTCTATGGCTAGGAAACATAACCATCCTTAATAAACAAGCTAGTCAAGTAGAGGCATACTAGGGACACTCTGTTTTGTCTATGTATTCACACATGTACTAAGTTTCCGATTAATACAATTCCAGCATGAATAATAAACATTTATCATGATACAAGGAAATATAAATAACAACTTTATTATTGCCTCTAGGGCATATTTCCTTCATCTTCTTCATTAGAGTCGTGGCCCTTGATTGGACTCAAAGTCTTGGTCAAGATGCGATAGATAGTCCGTTGCACATACAGTAATTCCTTCACAGGGAATTTGGTCCTTGGGGTTTGACCGGGCTTCAGCGGCTTCATCAGCACTTGCATATAGTGGTTAGTGAGTTCAGGTTCATGATATATACGACGTGCACCTTCAAGGGGAGGACTAACAGGAGGGCATGAAGCAATTCAGAGGCCGGTGCTTTGAAGTGAGTATTCTCTGTCATCCAATCCAACACCCAAGAGTTCACATCTTCAGCATTTCATGTGATGTGCAGCGTTGCATAGAATTGAAGAATTAGTTCTTAATTCCAATCACATATATCTGTGCAGAAGTTGAGCAGTCCAGCATCGTGAAGAACATTGAGGACCGGCGTGAAGCAAGGCAGTGATTTTGTGTCCACGTGAGGAATATGCTCATGGTCGAAAACTTTGTCCTTATCAAAAATCAGTGAAGGATAGAAGTTTTCTTGGCTGGCAATCCAGAAACACTTCCTTCTAAGACGAGCAGAGTCATATGGGTTGTAATCTATGAAGAACACATGCTCGTGGAAGAAGTCATCGGCCTTGAAGGTTTGCTTCTTAGAGAAGGGATTCTTCGGCTTGGGCTGAGGAGTATCAGTTAATAGCATCACAGCCTCAGGAATCACATTCTCAGGAACCATAGGCTGAGGAATTTCAGTTTCAGCTTCAGTTGCAGCCTGGGTCTTCATTTCTTCAGCAGCATTTTCATCAGCACTAGTGGCTGGAATTTCTTCAGGAATGGACGGAGTGGTGCGAGGTTCTTTAGAGCCCATTAGAACTTCAGTGTGCACTGGGGACTGAGGGGTTTGTTGTAGTGGCGTGAACAAAGGAGAGTTGGGGTGCTGACTTTCCCAAAACTGATCATTCATCACAGGCGTGGTGCTCCCAATGTCCACGTCTTCATCTTCTTCACGTAATTCTTCAATGCCTGCCTCTTCAGCTGTGAACTGAGGCTCTGGCGATGAAACAACTAGAGTTGAAGGGATGTCATCCACTTCAATTTCTTCGTCCAATTGCTCTGAAGAAGCAGCAGAAGGAACGTCTTCATCAGATCCACTTGGGATCTCATAATCTTCACCAAAGGGAACGAGTTCCTTTATGGCATGCTTGAGACAGGAATAGCATCAATTGGATTCTCAAATGAGCTGGTCAATGTCTTCATCTTCTTTGGTGCTAAAGACTGAGATGAAGTAGATGCTTTCCTCTTCTTCACTGCCGCTCGCTCCGCAGCCTTGGTCTTCTTCGCTTCTGATGTAGAAGGAAGAACTGGACTTGGTGTTGGTGTAGGAGGAGCAGAGGAAATTGGTACATTTACCTCAGGCACAACTGATGCAGTTGGCCTGGTTGGTTCAGTTTCTTCAGGCTCAGCGATTGATGGCTCAGCTGGCCTGGATTGTTCTTCAGGCGCAACACTAGTGGTTGCCCTGGCAATGTCATCAGCGGCTGGAATGCAGTCCTCATCCCTGGTACTTTCTGTTTCATCAGCGGTGCTGGCATGTTCTTCAGTCGGCTGAGCAGATGCTTCAGCCTGAAGAGATTCAGCTCTTGAAGTGAATTTTTCAGTTAACTTCACAAATCTGACTTTGGCTCCAAGCCAGTCATCATAGTAGCGATCAAATTCATCACTGAGATTCTTGATCTCAGATTATAGAGCTACAAGTTCATCAGTTGTCATTTTGACAACATTATTCTTCAACAAGTGCTCCTTTTAGTACTGCCTTTCTTCAACTGCCTGGCCTTCTCAAATTTCCATTTTTCTTCGCCAATGAAGGCGGTCAGCATGTGACTTTGGCCAGGAGTCAGCTTGAAGTCAGGCATAGGTGTGTTGGGGTCCTTGTGCCAGAGATCAATGTACTCAAGGATCAACTTTGGATCCAGTAAGAGAGGAACTTCACTTACTTTGGCTCTAGCGGCCCTCTGCTGTCTATCTCTGATGATTTCGGCAAGTTCCTCATCATCAGCTTCGTCTTCATTGGACGTCACTTGAAAGGCAACCTGCTTCTTGTGAGGACTTGGTCTAGAGCCTCGTCCAGCAGTGGCCTTGGTCTTCAGCAAAGTAGGGCCTGTTGAGGAAGTCAGAGGAGCTAAAGAACCTACAGAAGCTCCTGAGGCAATTGATTTGCATGTGGTCCTTTGACACGAGGCAAGGTGCACGGGTGCCGAGGACTTTGCCGGAGGAGCAGAGGGTTTTGCAACTTGAGGAACTGGAGCAGCTTGAGGAATTGGTCGTGAGGGCTTTGAAGAATTGGGTCATGTCGGCGTTCTGGGAACGGGGGTCCCTAGACTTGCCTGCCTGCGGCCCATAGCGTGGCTGAGCTAGCAGGTCGTACGGCCCATCTTCATCGACAAGGCATCCAAGACCCTCGCGAGGGTCCAAGCCTCGCGAGGTGGACGACGCAAGACCTCCTCTGGAGTAGCCTAGCCAGGCAGGCTCACGAGGAGCGGAAATACCAAGGCGGGGCAAACCTCACGAGGCTCTCGTGACGTGAGCCATGACGAATGGCACCAGGCGGGTGCCAGCGCGCAGCGTCCTTATTTCCTCTTTGGTGCTAAGGAGGCCAGCGCAGGCAAAGAGTACCGAGGCTTCAGGCAAAGGTTGCTATATTGGTGCAATGGGACCAAGACCAGGAGGACGGCAAGATGGAGGTCATCGTGGAGCCCAAGGCAGCGTCACCGCCAGAGCTTTTCACAGGCGAAGACCACTTTTGTCAGGATAGCTTGTACTGGTTGTCCCCCTTCAAACTTGCCCGCCGTTGTTGGACTCCCTTCCCGCTCGATATTTGGGAAGAGGACCAGGGCCTATATAAGTAGAGCTAGCCACCATAGTAGAGGCATCTCGTCTTAGCTTGATCCAACCCGATCGAGAGCCTACTCACAAGAACACCTCAACCTCAGGAGGCTGTTCTTCCCTTGTACTGTTCATCATCAGCCATAGAGGCAATCCACCACCACCACACTAGAGTAGGGTATTACACCACAACGGTGGCCCAAACCAGTATAAACCTCGTGTCTTTCTGTGTTGCGAGTTCGTCGAGTTTGTCCGCGAGATCTTAGTGAGCTAGGGCGTAGATCGGTAGGAGGGAAAGACTTCGCACGCACACTAGTGTTCGAACCTTAAGGGTTTGCCGGAACCCCACATCCGACATTATGCGCGCCAGGTAGGGGTGCGCCGGAGCTCCTCCTCCATCGGCCAGCTCATTGTCGCTCCCCAGCCACGATGTCCGGCGACTCAAGGGCCGGCTCTGACCGCTGGGCAGCCTGGCCAGCCCTGGCAGCGCCGCCTGCCCATGAAGGTCTCAACCCCGCACTCCAGGCAGCACGGGCGCCGCCAAACTCCGCCGGGCACGGCAGCGCGGCCAGGCGTCATCCACCCACACCCCACGGCAGGTATGGGCCGCCGCAAGAGCAGCGAGCCATGCCGCAGCAACGGCGCCGCACTCACGGTGGGAGCAAGCAAACATGCGGGCAGCGCTCACCGTGGCAAGGGAGCTGCTGCGGTGCAGGCTGATGGAAAGCGGCCGGGACACACTGCTGGAGCGTGTTGCCGAGCTGCTGGATGCAGCAGCGTCGAGAGCACCACCCCTTCTGCTATCTACTTCCTCCCCAGGCCACTGCAGGGTCGCGCGGTGAACCTCACCACATCCGCGTGCCATCAACTACGCTCGGGGGCTTCATCAACATCAGCACGGCCAGCGGCGCGGGGGGCTCTGACTCCCCCCATGCCGCCCGCGACAAGCACGGGCGCCAGCGTCACCCTCCACGGTCCCAGTCGGATGCCGTGCTGTCATCCCCAGGACACCACAATGGGCCGAGCAACATGGAGCGTGGGGCACCACGGCGAGGTGTTCGGGGTGACGGCCCCGGAAGCCTACGTGCCCCGCATGATGGACCAAGGGTACGCACCAGAGGACGACCGTGGCTCGTTCATTGGAGAAGATTGGGGAGAGGGGCGCTAGGAGTCGAAGCCTTCCAAGAACCAACGGAGAACCACAATGGTCACACCGGCAACGGCAACTACAGGGTACCACTAATCTCTCAGGAACAGGCTTATGCTAACCATGGGCTGCAGATGACTCAGGTTGCAGCGTCGATCGACGACCCTGGCACGGCAGCATCCGTTCCAACAAGGGAGACACGCTGGGGGCCGCCAGGAGGAAGCCAGGAGCAAGGCCCCTCCCCGCGGCGCACGACACCTGGCGACACCCGGAGGTAGGCCCTCTACCGGGGAGGCCTCGACAACCCTTCCCCCAGCAGAGGACCTGTGGTCACCGAGGGAACCGCTGGCGTCCTCTTTCCCTCCTTTGTGTCGTCCTGGTGACCGGTCGGCTCAGAGGAGGTCAAGGGTGGCGCAAGGCGGGGCCCTCGTCTGGTGATATGAAGCAAGGACGGTACCTGTGAAGAAGGCCAAGTGCCTGTGAAGCTCGCCGCCCGTGACACTCTCACGTAATAATGAGTTGGGGCTGTACATGCCCCGGAGTCTCAGGGGTGCCGGCCTCAGGCCCTGGGGCTCCCTCCCACGCCTAGTGGCAGCACTTAGCTCCGCGCTGGTGAGAAGACTTGAAGACCAGAAGACTAGACTAGGTGCCGGACGCGGCCTTTTGCTTTGGATCTCTCTCTCTGTAGTTTTGCTTTCTAGATCTGGATTTGAGTTGAGCTGAGTTTTTATTGATGCATGCGGGGGGAGCCTTTTCTTGTTCGAGCAATTTCTTGCCTTCTGGATCTCGTTTTGACTGGGACTCATGTCCATCGCCTTCCCCTCACGAGCTCCTCACGAGCGGGACAGCGTGAAGCGCGCACGCCAAGTGCGCGCAAGCACTACAACTGGTGCTCAGCTCTAGTGGGGCCCCTTCTGACGGGGCGACGAGCTCCGCAGATTTCTCAGGAACTCGACACGTCGCAGCCCAGCTCAAAGCTGGCGCTGACTAAGGTAAACCAAGGCAGAGAACTCGCATCCGGATTCACAAGTTCACGAGGACACAAACTCACATCGCATGGGAAAGTAAAAACTACAGTTTGCTTACATGAGGGGCTCCCCCTCTCAAAATGCTCTTTCAAGTTTTCTAAGGGCCACGCCCGAGTTTGTGCGCAGGATGAAATGACAGGAGAACAAGGGATCAACCAGAAATGTCGCTCGCTGCGTCACCCGTGAAAGCGTCACTCGCGTCGTCGTCGTCTTCATCGGCATCGTCGTCGCCATCGGCGACGCCCCCGTCGCCGTCGTCAACCACGTCGCCTTCGTCTGCGACGACCACCACCACGGCATCCTCCGAAGTGAAGGCCCTGACCAACGCATCCACCTTGTCCTCAACCTAAAGCGCTAGGTCGCCCCGGACAGCCGTGGGTACGGGGGCGATGGCGGCGTCAAAATCAAAGTTGGGGTCGGCATTCAGGAGGTGACTGAAGACACGGAAGAAAGCGCGCTCGAGCAGGCCATGACCCCTTTCCTCCACAAGCTGGCGAGCTCTGGCAGATCGAGCCTCCAGGCGCGTCACCACCTCGGTGAAGAAGGTCAGGTGGCTGGCATAATCATTCGAGTGAGGGGCCGGCGCCTCCATGTCGCAAATATGGCCCAGGGCGATATTGGCCTTGTTCCGGAGATCCTGAAGCATAGAGGCATGCTCGCGCTCCAGCGTTCGTCGCTGGAGCACTTCCTCCGTGTTTTGCCTCGCGACGGCCTCTGCGTCATCAACCCGCCTCCGGAGGGAACGCAGCTCGGCGTGGGAGGAGGCCAAGTCCGCCTGCGCCGTAACCAGGGCGGCGGCCGTGGCTTCCGCATGCCTCTCAGCCTTGTCCTACCTGAGCCTGAGGGCAGCGGCCCTGCCCTCATCCTCCGCGCCTGCGAGCTTCAGCTTCAGGTCGTACCTACCCTCCAGATCTGCACGAACCTCGGCCACTCGGCGATCAACCTCCTCCTCGACTCTGGCCTCGCGAGCCCTGACGGCATCTTCCGCTTGGGCAACTTGACGCTCCCTCGTCTCCAGTTGCTTGAGCTCGAGGCTGCGCTCCACGGCCTCCAGGGTCAGCGCCTCCTCATGCTTCCGGACCTCCTTTTCCTCCACGGGCGTCCCCCTCAGCGAAGCAAGAGCGGCCCTGCGTGCCTCCACCTGCTTCTCGAGAGACGCGCTCCAGGCCTGGAGCTCCCACGCGCGCTTCTCCGCAGCCTCGCGGCGGCGGTCAGCCTCGCAAGCCTCGTCCAAAGCTCATGAGCGGGCTTCATGGGAAACCTTGAGAGATGCCTCGGCCGTCGCGTTCTCAAGGTCACGCTGATAGCGGCCGAGGTTGATGGCCACCTTCAGCTTGCGCCGCTCTTCCGCCAGCCGGAGATCTTCAGCCTCAAGACGCGAATCGACGCTCGCGAGCTCTTCACCAAGTCGACACATCGCGCCCATCGCCTCCTGGAAGAGCTCGTGACGAACCACGCTCCGCCCGCGCTCGAGCTCGAACGCTCGGCCCACCTCGTCCTCTGCCTCGGGGGCTGCGGGCGTGGCGCCAAGTGGTGCGCCCCCTCCAGGCAGGGGGCTGGGGGCTGACGCCGAGCCTGACGCCAACCAGTCCTCGCGAGGAGCCCAAGCAGACCAGGGCCCGCTGCTTGAAGAGGAGCCGAAGATCGAAGCCAACAGATTGCCGTCCATGACCAGCGGAGGAGTCTTGGGCACGCCTGCCAAGATCCACACCAAACCGGGCGGAAGGAGCGACAGGGCCGCAGGTTCAGCACACCAAGAAGGCAGGAGTGCCCCTTCAACCAACCCTGCTCCGGGGGCGACCAGCGGACTCGGAGCGCTCGAGGCTGGCGGAAGAGTTGATGAAGGAGGAGGCCGCTTCTTGGGAAACGCAACAGCTTCAGCGGAAGGAGCCCTGGAGAACCGGCGTCAGGACAAGAAGGCACCACGTAGAAAGCCGTGACAACAAGGTACTTACGCGTCAATGGCGATGTACTTTCGTCGCTTCAGCGGCCCGAAGATGCTGCTACCGCTAGGGGATCCTTTCCTCTTGCGGAGGTCACCGAAGTCCACACAAAGACGACCAAAGCGCTGGACGTGATGCCCGGTGCGCGGCGGAGACGAAGAAGAGCGTGGAAGGATGTCTTCAAGGGTGCCCGGTTGTGGTGAATAGCCAAGCACCGTTTCACCACAACCTCCCGAGGCCCTCGAAGCCTTGGCCTCGGGAGTCGCATGCTGTGTCTCCTCAGCAACCGACGCCTCAGGAGGGGGGTGGCAGGCTCCTGAAGACGATGCCCCAGGATCACCACTCGACATGTGCTCCTCGGCACTCGAGCCACCAGCCCCCGCCGGAGCTCGCCCACCTGCACCGTCGCTTGGGGCGAGCTCGGCACTAGCGGCAAGGAAGGGAACCACGATGACGGGGTTCTCACGAGGCCCCTCCAGGCCGATCGGCCGCGGCCCCCATTCATCGAAGGGAGGCATGTTCTCTACAAATTCAACCTTGTTCTTGCAACGGTACAACAAACAGTTCTTCCCGGGCAGTTCGGCCGGCAAGAGGACACCCGTCAGGACCTTGAGCACTGTTTGCCGCGTCCCGAGGAGGAGCCCAGACTCCTGAAACCTCATGTGGTCCTGGCTGCTCAGCAAGGTCCACATTGGGCGAGAATGGCGCTGAAGCGGAGCGACCCGACGTTTGACGAATTCCTTCACCACCATCGGAGCAGTTACGCCGCGATCTTTCAGCAACCTCAACCTGAACCAGACGTTGGCAAGGCGGGGGCTCGTGAGCCGCTGATGGCTCTAGCCTGAGTTAGGAACAGCGGGCCCCAATGGAGCCTGGAGCAGAGGACTGAGCACGCCGGCATCGACGTACACCCATCGTGTCCGGAATTCGCTCGTGGATGGAGGAAGCTCGAAGTCGATCCCCTCGCCCGCCGTCGCAGCCACGGCATGTAAGCTCACGCATCCTGAGCTTTGTTGAGGGTCGGTCAGATGCAATGAGAAGAAATGGCGAAGGAGGGCAACAGAAGGGGCTATGTCAGCCATGGCTTCGCACACGAAGGCGAAGACGGCAAGAAGAGTCACAGACTGAGGGTCGAGATGCAGCATGTGGACCTGATAATGCTCAAGAACCACATTGAAGAAGGTGGAGAAGGGAGAAATCAGGCCAGCCCAGAGGGCATCTATGAAGATTGGGACCTCGGTGGCCGCCTGAGCCATGCGAGTGCGAGACGTAGGCCAAGCCACCGTCTCCCCCCACTCATTGAAGCTGGAAGCAAGCATCGGGCGCACCTTGTCCATGGCCTCGTCGTTGAGCACCCGAGACTGGCCGAGCGCCGGCGCAAAGGGCGGAGGCGCAGCTGGCAGAGACAGAGGTCTCTTCCCCTTTTCAGCTTGTTTCGGCGCCATGGCGATGGAGCAGGCGGAGCGCAAGTCAGATCGGAGAAGGGAAGCAGAGCCACAAGGAAGCAGGGGAGTTGAGCAAGGCGCAGGAGACGGAGGAATAACTATGTAGGCTGCAAGGCCGACATAGCCAGGCGGATTCGAAGGCAGCGTGGGGAAGCGGAGGCGCCCACGTCCAATCAACTGCCATGCGTCAACCGAGGCCGCAGGCTTTTGGGGCCCGCGGTGCTCCGAACTTGACCCTTGGCTTCGCCGCGAAGCCAAGCCCGAGCGCACCTTGGGCCCGGGGGCTACTGTCGGCGTTCTGGGAATGGGGGTCCCGAGACTTGCCTGCCTGCGGCCCACAGCATGGCTGAGCCAGCACGCCGTATGGCCCATCTTCATCAACAAGGCATCCAAGACCCTCGTGAGGGTCCAAGCCTCGTGAGGCGGATGACGCAAGACCTCCTCTGGAG
The DNA here is from genome assembly GCF_002575655.3 of Aegilops tauschii subsp. strangulata. NCBI lineage: Eukaryota > Viridiplantae > Streptophyta > Magnoliopsida > Poales > Poaceae > Aegilops > Aegilops tauschii. The sequence continues at coordinate 200,202,492 of NC_053036.3, read as the reverse complement.
CAGCCTAGCCAGGCAGGCTCACGAGGAGCGGAGATATCAAGGCGGGGCAAACCTCACGAGGCTCTCGTGACGTGAGCCATGACGAACGCCACCAGGGAGACACGTTCTCATATTCATCTCTTCAACCAACACATAGAACCTCAAAGAGTGCCCCAAAGTTTCTACCGGAGAGTCAAGACGAAAACGTGTGCCAACCCCTATGCATAGGTTCATGGGCGGAACCCGCAAGTTGATCACCAAAACATACATCAAGTGGATCACGTGATATCCCATTGTCACCACAGATAAGCACGACAAGACATACATCAAGTGTTCTCAAATCCTTAAAGACTCAATCCGATAAGATAACTTCAAAGGGAAAACTTAATCCATTACAAGAGAGTAGAGGGGGAGAAACATCATAAGATCCAACTATAATAGCAAAGCTCGCGATACATCAAGATCGTGCCAAATCAAGAACACGAGAGAGAGAGAGAGAGATCTCAAACACATAGCTACTGGTACATACCCTCAGCCCCGAGGGTGAACTACTCCCTCCTCGTCATGGAGAGCGCCGGGATGATGAAGATGGCCACCGGTGAGGGTTCCCCCCTCCGGCAGGGTGCCAGAACAGGGTCCCGATTGGTTTTTGGTGGCTACAGAGGCTTGCGGCGGCGGAACTCCCGATCTATTCTGTTCCCCGAAGTTTTTAGGGTATATGGATATATATAGGCGAAAGAAGTCGGTCAGGGGAGCCACGAGGGGCCCACGAGGGTGGAGGGTGCGCCCAGGGGGGGTAGGCGCGCCCCCCCTGCCTCGTGCTCTCACTACTGGAATCAGCTAATTTGCCATCTGCCAGCTCTTTGCCGTCCGCTAGCTGACGGCAAAGAAGCTCTTTGCCGTCCGCCAGCTCTTTGCCATCAGCTACCCAAAAGCAGACGGCAAAGAAGCTCTTTGCCGTCTGCCAGCTCTTTGCCGTCGGCCAGCTGACGGCAAAGAATCTTTGCCGTCCGCTGGCGGACGGCAAAGAGTGAGGTGGCCCCCACCCCCCCGCCCGTTTTTGAAAAACTTAACGGGCCACCTCTTTGCCGTCCGCTAGCGGACGGCAAAGAGGCAAAAAAGCGGACGGCAAAGGGGGGCGGACGGCAAAGAGCCTACTACCTAACGGCCCGTACCCCCGCCCGTTACTCGCTTCTTCCCTCTCCCTCCCACGCCGCCGTTTCTCTCCTCCCACGCCGCCGCCCGCCGCGCGCCGCCGCCGCCCCGTCGCCCCCGCCGCCCTGGCTCGCCGCCGCCCCGGGGCCCCGTCGCCCTCACCGCCCCGGCCCCCCGCCGCCCCGCGCCCCCCGTGCCCCCCGCCCCCGCGCCCCCCGCCGCCCCGTCGCCCCCGCCGCCCCGGCTCGCCGCCGCCCCGGGGCCCCGTCGCCCTCACCGCCCCGGCCCCCCGCCGCCCCCGGCCCCCCGCCGGCCCCGGCCCCCCGCCGCCCCGCGCCCCCCGCGCCCCCCGCCCCCCGCCGCCCCGTCGCCCCCGCCGCCCCGGCTCGCCGCCGCCCCCAGGCCGCCTCCTCCACCGCCCCGCCCCCTCCTCCACCGGCCTCCTCCACCCCCCAGGTGAGCCCCCATTTTTCAGTTTTTTTTTCTTTTTTTTTCTTTTTTTTCCTTTTTAGTTTAGATTTAGTTTTAGTTGTAGTTTTAGGTTTAGTTTTAGGTTTAGGTTTAGTTTTAGGTTTAGGTTGTAGAAGAAAAAAGAAGAAGAGGAAGAAGAAGAAGAAGAGAAAAAGAGGAGAGGAGGAGAAGAAGAAGAGGAAAAAGGAAAGGAAGAAGAAGAAGAGGAGGAGGAGAAGAAAAAAGAAGAAGAGGAAGAAGAAGAAGAAAAAAGAGGAGAGGAGGAGAAGAAGAAGAGGAAAAAGGAAAGGAAGAAGAAGAGGAGGAGGAGGAGAAGAAAAAAGAAGAAGAGGAAGAAGAAGAAGAGGAGGAGGAGAAGAAAAAAGAAGAAGAGGAAGAAGAAGAAGAAGAAGAAGAAAAAAGAGGAGAGGAGGAGAAGAAGAAGAGGAAAAAGGAAAGGAAGAAGAAGAAGAGGAGGAGGAGAAGAAAAAAGAAGAAGAGGAAGAAAAGGAAGAATAGGAAGAAGAAGAAAAGGAAAAAAGAGGAAAAAACCCCGACCCGACACGGCACCCCGACCCCGACGCGGCACCCCGACACGACACCCCGACCCCTAGACCCCGACCCCGACACCCCGACCCCGAGCCTGACCTGACACCCCGACCCCGACACCGACACGGCACCCCGACCCCGACCCCGACCCCGACATCCCGACCCCGACCCCGACACCCCGACCCCGAGCCTGACCCGACACCCCGACACCCCGACCCCGACCCGGCACCCCGACCCCGAGACGGCACCCCGACCCGACACCCCGACCCGACACCCCGACCCGGCACCCCGACCCGAGACCCCGACCCCGAGACCCCGACCCCGAGCCTGACCCGACACCCCGACCCCGACACCGACACGGCACCCCGACCCCGACCCGGCACCCCGACCCCGAGACCCCGAGCACGATACCCCGACCCGGACCCCGACCCCGACACCCCGACCCCGAGCCTGACCCGACACCCCGACCCCGACACCGACACGGCACACCGACCCCGACCCGGCACCCCGACCCGACACCCCGACCCGACACCCCGACCCCGAGACCCCAACCCCGACCCCGACACGGCACCCCGAGACCGACACGACACCCCGACCCCCGACACGTCCCGAAAAGGTGTTCTTTGGCCTTCCAGAAGCCGACGGGGTCATATATTTGTGAATTATTAGTTAGGTCATATATCTTTCGATTTTGTTATGAAAAACATCATATATAATTGTGTTGATCGGGTAGTTTTAAATGTGCAGTTGTTTCATCGCTGCGAGGTTTGGTGTTCGACGACCTGGCCGTGCGTTTGACGAGCTCTGCCCCTTCGTTCGTGGGTGAGCACAAATGACATGTCCTCCTCCCCCATTAATTATTTGATCTATTCCGATGAAACTTGATAGCTAGATATATATGTGTCTTGAATCATCAGTATGCGTAACCAATATGTGTCTCCCGTTCGAAAGCGTCATAGTTATAAATATGCATGCATTTGCATATTTATAACCTTGATTCTTTCGAATTGTCCAACGCTATCCATGGACAGCCCGAGTATGTTTAGATTGGGTTCGTTTTCCCATATGCTTTGCTCCGGATCCGACGCATAAATTTCGTCAGTGCCTCCCCTGTTGTTCTCCGGGTACACATCCTCTCTGTTTATTGCAGAGACGTGTATCAGGAGAACAGCGGGGAGGTGCTGCCGAAATTTTGCGTAGGATCCGGGGCATAGCATGGGAAAATGAACCCAATCTAAACATACTCGGGTGGGATTAGGACCTATCATTACCTATTAGAGTGTAGGTTGCATGGACGTAATAAAATTGACAAAGTAGATCAACTGATGAATACATACATGGTGAATTATATATATATATATTTGTTGTATGTCTAGTAGCTCTGAAAGTCAAGATGAGTGATCGTGCGTGGATGTACACCGGTCACACTGGTCAGAACAAATGGAGCACTGAATGGTTCACAAAAACCAAGGGGTTTGTGCGAGCCGCATTTGCAAATGGCCAGAGGAAAACCTGGTGCCCCTCTTTACGGTGCGGCAATTGGGAAAAGAGGACAGAGGCTGAAATGGGCAAACACCTGCAGAAGAGTGGTTTTACGCCCGATTATACGGTGTGGACATTTCATGGTGAGTCTGCCCAACGTGACCGAGCTGAGGTGGATCGTCGTCGCACCGACGAGCATGGTACCGGTATGGAAAACATGGTGCAAGACTTTGATGATGCTCGGGATTCGGACGAGGAGATGGAGGAATCTGCAAAGGCCTTCAATGAAATGTTGGAGTCTTCAAAACGTCCGCTCCATGAGCACACTGAGCTTTGTCAGTTGGATGCCATCTCACAAGTAATGGCTCTGAAGGCTCAGTTCAACTTGGGCAGAGAATGCTACGATGCAATGATGACAGTATTTGGACGCTTTCTACCCAAAGGCCATGTAATGCCTGCAAACCTATACCAGTCGGACAAAATCCTCCGTGCACTGAAGATGCCCTATGATAAGATACATGCCTGTGAGAAAGGATGTGTCTTGTTTAGGCTTGACTATGCGGACTTGAACTGTTGTCCCATTTGCAAGTCTTCCAGGTATGTTGTGGTAGACAACGGTATGGGTGAGAAGACACAGACCAAAATCCCCGTTAGTGTTCTTCGGTATATGCCAATCGTACCAAGACTTCAACGTCTTTTCATGGTCGAAGAGACGGCCAGACAGATGACATGGCACACAACGGGCAAAAGAACCGAACTAGATGCAGATGGGAATCTGATGATTGTACACACATCGGATGGTGTTGCGTGGAAAAAGTTTGATGAATTACATGGTGACAAAGCGGCAGATCCGAGGCATCCTCGAGTCGGCATCAGCACGGATGGGTTCAGTGTGTTTGGTATGACGGCAGCCCAATACAGTTGTTGGCCCGTATTTGTCTTTCCACTCAATCTCCCCCCCGGACAGATTATGAAAAGAAAGAACATTTTCCTGACGTTGATAATTCCAGGGCCCAACTATCCGGGGAAAAATATGAATGTGTACATGCAACCGCTTAAGGACGAATTGCAAGAAGCCTGGGATAATGGGTTCAAGACATACGATGCCTATAGCAAACGGAACTTCATAATGCGTGTCTGGTACATGTACTCGACGCATGACTTGCCGGCGTATGCGCTATTCGTTGGCTGGTGTGTGCATGGAAGGTTCCCGTGCCCCACATGCAAGGGAGCTCTTGAGTTTCGTTGGCTTCAGGCCGGTCGCAAGTTTTCTTGCTTCGACATGCATAGAGAGTTCCTGAATCCTCGCCATAAGTTCAGGAAAGACAAGAAGAACTTCATCAGAGGTAGAGTTGTCAAAAACTCTGCACCACATGCATTGACAGGCCAACAGACCCTGGATCAGTTAAACGCTCTCGAGCCAGATCCCGAGCGTCCAGGGTACTTCAAGGGGTATAATTCTAAGCACGCCTGGACTCACAAAACATGCTTATGGGATCTGCCTTACTTCAAAGACCTCCTTTGCCCACACAACATCGACGTGATGCACACTGAGAAGAATATCGCCGAGGCACTTTTTGGTACATTGTTCGGCATAGATGGGAAGTCAAAGGATAATACTAAGGCTAGAGTCGATCTGGAGGCGCTATGTGATAGGCCGTTACAAAACATGAAAGAACCGAAAGGAAAGCAGAACTGGACGAAGCCAAAGGCATGGTTCAATCTTGGAAGGCCGGCTATGAGGGAAATTATCTTGTGGGTGAAAATGCAGTTGATGTTCCCCGATGGGTATGCAGCGAATCTACAGAGGGGAGCCAGTCTTGATAAATTGAAGATATTTGGTCTCAAGAGTCATGATTGGCACATATGGATTGAGCGGGTAATGCCGGTGATGTTGCGTGGCTTCATCCCTGAGGATGAATGGCTAGTACTGGCAGAACTCAGCTATTTCTTCCGTGTTCTTTGTGCGAAAGAACTATCGCCTAGCGTGCTAGAAGAAATGGAAGAGTTGGCGCCGGAGTTGATCTGCAAGTTAGAGAAGATCTTTCCACCGGGCTTCTTTAATCTAATGCAACATTTGATTTTGCATCTCCCGACCGAGGCAAGATTGGGGGGGCCCGTGCAAAATCGTTGGTGCTACCCAACTGAGAGGATGCAGAAGACGCTTCGACAAAAATGTAAAAATAAACGTAGAATTGAAGCATCGATGGCTGAGGCATTCATCACTGAGGAGGCGGCAAACTTCGTGACAGCACACTACGAAGCCAAAAATCGTCATTTGCATAATCCGAAGCCTCGGTACAATGCTGACGACCCTAAAAAGGGTGGATCCAACCTCAGCCTATTCAAAGGGAATCTCGCACCAGCCAGTGTTTCAAATCCAGTATCTTTGGATAACGAACAATGGCGGACCATTTCGTTGTATATCTTCAACAACCTGATAGAAGTGCGGCCGTACATCGAGTAAGTTCTCGGTACATAGTTTCGCAACTTCTATTTCCTTTGAACTGCTCTTATTCCTGGATATTTCATACAGTCGATACGTCGCCTTATTCTCATATGGAGCGGTGATCCAAAAGGATTCTGTCGAAGAGTATGAGCTTCTCGCAAAGCAAGGTGGCGGCTATCCCGGTTTCATCTCTTGGTTCAAACAAACGGTAATTTCTATTAGACTTGTAGGCTAATTTGTAGGCGGCTATCCCGGTTTCATTCGCTAATTTGTGCGTAATGCAACAATCCTTTCATATTAAACTTGTAGGCTAATTCAGAGTCTATGGATGCCGAATTGAGACAAGTCGCTAATGGTTTTGACTATAAGGTCCGTTCATTTGACAAATACGACATCAACGGGTATCGCTTTCGTACCTATGGCAAAGAGCTATCTATGGCCGACCGAAAGTCTACAAATTGTTGTGTATCTGCTATCGGCGAAGGAGGTACCGAGTATTATGGGAGAGTTGAAGCAATTTATGAACTTCTATTCTATGGTGAAAACCCACCGAATGTCGTAGTCTTCAAATGTTATTGGTTTCAGCCGAAGGAGACTAGAAGAACTCATGAACATATAGGGCTAGTTGAAATCAACCAAAGCACCCATTTAGATGTTCCTGATGTCTATATTACGGCTCAACAGGCAACCCAAGTATTCTATCTACCGTGGGCCTGCCAAACTAATCCAAATCTGAAAGGTTGGGATGTCGTTTATGAAGTGCCGCCACGTGCTAGACTATCTCCCCCAAAGGAAGAGGATTATGAACCTCACATTAACCCAGACACATATGAAGGAGAATTCTTCCAAGAGACACGTCTTTCCAAAAAGCGTTTCAAGAACCGCTATACTTCACCCCAAAACATTGAAGTAGACAGTGACAGTGAATCCGACATCACCCCAGAGGAGGAACAAGAAGAGCCGGAACAAGAAGAGGTTACTGCTGCGGATGACCTGTCATTGCTTGACCGATTACGTCAAGGTGGCCTTGCACATGTTGATGCCACTGAACCCTATGAGCCCGTCATTGATTATAGTGATGATGATGATTATGCATTTATTGATGATACTGATCGAGATTATTAGTAGTGTCAGGTATTAAATTTTTTAATGTTGTACTTGATGATGATACACTTAAGTGATACACATATTATTATTCATGTCGGTCTTTTTTTTATGTTGTACTAATTTCGTTTACTGTTTGTCATGGCAGGTGTTGAAAGATGGTGGGCGCTGGTCGGGAGCGCGCCAAGGCTCCTTCTTCCTCGGCGCGTGGTCTGAGGTCTTCGATTCCAGACGTACCTCTTCGCCGAGCGTTGCTGGACAGTATGTCCACACCGCCGGGCCCTTCTTCGTCCACCGCGGTGCCCAGCAGGGGACGAGGTAGGAAGAGAGGAGGTGGGGCACGTGGTCGCGGGAGAGGAGGTAGGGTGACTGCTAGGGCGCCTTCCTCGCCGCCACCCCCAGCTGTTTCACCCGAGCACGTGACTGCTAGGGTGGACTCGTCCGAGGAGGAGGCTACACGGACTCCGGTCCACGAGCCTCCGGTCCACGGGTCTTGGGCCCACGAGCCTCGGGTCGACTGGCCTTCGGCCCACGAGAGTTCGGCCCACGAGACCCCGGAGGAGCACACGTCCGGATGGGGTACCTGGCCGGATCAGCCCGAGGAGCCGAGTGGCCATGCTGATGATGGCGGGGAGCCGACTGATCTTGAGGAGGAGGGTGGCACCGTCTACCAGCGTGGTGCTACACGGCTCCCGTCCGTGCCGGCGACCCGCGAGCAGAGGTGGTTGATCTTCCCTGATGGGGAGAGGTACGTAAGTGCATTTAAAATTTTTGTACCTTCTGCATTCACGTTTCTTCAAATAACTAATGCGTTGGCCTTGTCATGCTGCAGGGGTTGGGACCACCATCATAGTGTCCGCCGGCCCAACTCCGTCCTTGGAGTTCTTTGCCGGCAAAACTTCCCGGGGTTTGTCACGTTGCCTGGTGAGGGTCGGCTTCCAGAGCTTGGGTTGAGCTGGGAGCACTACGTGGCTGCCCCGGCCCCGCCGGATGTCATTATCGACGGTGTCGTGTGCGACACGAGGGCAGACATGGTGATCAGGACATTCTGGGTAATTTCTCCTTTACACATTTCAAAATCTTCAACTAGCTAGTTATTAATTGTACTAATCAATATTGTCTCATTTGATTGCAGACATTCTACAGGTGTGAGGAGGGATACGAGGAGGACTGCACAAATGTTATCGAGAACGTCTGCAAGCGCCTACTCCAGAACTTACGGCACGAGGCTCGGGTGCAGGCTGTTCGAGACTACTACGCCTTGCGTGGTATCAAGAAGACCAAGCCGGCGTGCCGCGATAAGTTCCTGAGTAAGGAGCAGTACATGAAGGTAATTCTTAAGGCCTTCTACTTAAGTTCCTTCATTTAGTAATTCTTAGCCGTAGCGCTGAAGTTTCTATTTGCTAACTTAGGCGCCTCCGAGATGGTGTGCGGATCGGATGGATTGTTGGGAGGTGTTGGTCGATGAGTGGTGCTCACAAGAATGGCTAGCCCTCCACAACCAGGCCAAGGACAAACGTGCCCAAATGGAAGGTGTGCCACACCATCAAGGCAGCTCCAACTTATATCAGTTCGGGCGCAACTGGGTATGTGGTTTGCTTCATGATTCATGCAATTCATTCATCATGCTAGCTTGAGCCCTTTAATTACTAACTTTCATTGCTTCTCTCTTTCAGGCACGCCACAATAAGGCGGATAAGGTGCCAGAGGTGTACGACCTGTATGCCATGGCCCACACTGGCTCTTACAAGAAAGTCAAGGCTTTCTCTCAGTCTGACCTCGATGATGCAAACAACTTCACCAACATCTCCTCCCACAACAAGCTCGTGAGATATAGAGATGAGGGGAAGGCGAGGAAAGGGGAGGACTTTAACCCGAGCCAGGGTCCCATTGATCCAGAGCTGGTGATGATATCTGGTGGCGGGAGGTCCCATGGCTCCATAGCCATTGGAGATGGACTTATCCGTTGTCCTAGCACTCTCCCGGAGATCAAGGCGCGCCAGTCGAGCTCCGCTCCTGAGATAAGGCCTCGTGACCGGCCAGTGCAACTCGCCATCAAGGTTAGTGATACGTACTCAGTTATCTGTCTCCATTACATTGTGTGCGCTTCCATCAATGATTACAAATGGTCATGTGAGTGGTGTTGCAGGCTGCTATACAGACTGAGAGAGATAGAACGGAGAAACTTCTGGCGGAGGCGGCGGAGAGGCAGCGGGAGATGGAGGAGAGGACGAGAAAGATGATGGAGGAGGAGAGGGCACGGAATGACATGCAGGCAAGGGCCATGTACGAGCTCCTTGTGGTAAGTTTCTTCTGCAGATTACTTGCTAGTCTTAACATTTGAGTCTCATTACTAACTAGTATGACTCTGTTCTGAAAACCAAATGTGCAGTCTGTGTGCGAGAAGTCCGGTCAGCCCGCTCCGCCGATGCCAGTGATTGCTCCTGGGAGCACGGTGAGTTTAGTTTGAATGGACATTAGTTGGTAGTCTCAACATTTGAGTGTCGTAATGCTAACGAGACATTGAAAATGATCTTTGTTGCAGCTTAACTCCAGAAACGCATCGCACGATCCTTCTCCAGGTAGCGGCACTAGCCACCCCGCTCCTACACCTCCCTGATCACGGTAAGTTTCTCTAGTGTTTTGCTTAACAAATGCATAAAGACCTAGACTTAGCTTTATTTCCTCCAATATGCTTACCATAATGACCTAGAGTTAGCTTATTTTCCTCCAAAATGACCCATTTTACCTAGGTTAGCTTATAAATGATGCAGTTCATCCAAGTTAGCTCAAAAATGACCCATTTTACCTAGATTAGCTCCTAAATGATCCATTTTACCTACGTTAGCTTTAAAATGGCCCATTTCACCTAGGTTAACTCCAAAATGACCCATCTTACCTAGGTTATCTCATAAACGATCCATTTCAACTAATTTAGCTCATAAACGATCCATTTGACCTAAGTGAGCTAAAAAACGATCCATTTCACCTAAATTAGCTCTTAAATGATCCATTTCACCTAAGTTAGCTCAAAAAGATCCATTTCAACTAAATTAGCTCTAAAATGACCCATTTTACGTAGATGAGCTCCTAAATGATCCATTTTACCTACGTTAGCTTTAAAATGACCCATTTCACCTAGGTTAGCTCCAAAATGACCCATTTCACCTAGATTAGCTCCAAAATGACCCATTTCACCTAGGTTAGCTCCAAAATGACCCATTTCACCTTACTTAGCTCAAAAACGATGCCCTTCACCTTAGTTAGCTCATAAACGACCCATTTCAACTAAGTTAGCTCATAAATGATCCATTTCAACTAAGTTAGATCATAAACAACCCATTTCAACTTAGTTAGCTCATATATGATCCATTTCACCTAAGTTAGCTCATAAATGACATATACTTCTTGTTCTAGTCTTCTTCTTGTTCTAGTCACCTATTTCTAACTTTCTTATTTACCATTTTGCAGATTTCATTCACTTCATGGAAGCTAGCTTGCTATGATGGAGTGCTTGCTTTTCCTTTCATGAAACTTTGCATTGTATCTAGCTTGTTATGATGGATGGAACTATGTGCTATGGATCATTGCATCTAACTTGCTATGTTGATGAACTTTGCATTGTAATATATATATATGGATGGAACTATGTGTATGGATGGAACTTGCTTATGTATGAACAATGTGTATGGATGAAACTGATGTGATATGAAACTTATGTGCTGGATATGTGATATGAAACTTATATATTTTCTGTGCAAATTGTGGGATTTAATAAAAAATAGAAAAAACAGACAATATGCAGGCTCTTTGCCGTCTGCCACCGACGGCAAAGAGCTCTTTGCCGTCTGCCGCGGACGGCAAAGAAGCCACGTGGCAGCCAACTGTGCTTCCTGGGAGCTGACCCATTTGGTCAGTTTGCCTACAGTGGCAGACGGCAAAGACTTTGCCGTCAGTGGCAGACGGCAAAGAACCTGCACTTTGCCATCAGTGGCAGACGGCAAAGAACCTGGCATCTAGTGACGTGTAGATGACATCATAAGGCGGACGGCAAAGACCAAAGGCTCTTTGCCGTCTGCGGCGGACGGCAAAGGTCTGCCGTTAGCCACTTAACGGACTGACAGCGCAAATATTGCCGTCCGCCCTCTTTGCCGTCCGCCGCGGACGGCAAAGAGCCTTTGCCGTCCGCCGCCAGGAAGCAGACGGCAAAGAAGCTGTTTACCGTAGCCTTCTTTGCCGGAGCCTTTTGCCGTCCGCGGCTGACGGCAAAGGTCTTTGCCGTCCGCCTTTCGAGCCTTTGCCGTCCGCCATGGCAGACGGCAAAGTAGCTGTTTCCTGTAGTGTCTCCTCGTTGATTCCCTGACGTGCACTCCAAGTCTCCTGGATTGCTTCCGTTCCAAAAGTAACTCTCCCGAAGGTTTCATTCCGTTTGGACTCCCTTTGATATTCCTTTTCTATGAAACACTGAAACAAGGGAAAAAACAGAAACTGGCACTGGGCTCTGGGTTAATAGGTTAGTCCCAAAAAAATATAAAAGTGTTTAATAAAACCCATAAACATCCAAAACAGATAATATAATAGCATGGAACAATAAAAAATTATAGATATGTTGGAGACGTATCAGCATCCCCAAGCTTAATTCTTTCTCGTCCTCGAGTAGGTAAATGATAAAAATAGAATTTTTGATGTGGAATGCTACCTAACATAATTCTCAATGTAATTTTCTTTACTGTGGCAAGAATATTCAGATCCATAAGATTCAAGATAAAAGTTTAATATTGACATGAAAATAATAATACTTCAAGCATACTAACAAAGCAATCATGTCTTCTCAAAATAACATGGCCAAAGAAAGTTATCCCTACAAAATAATATAGTCTGGCTATGCTCTATCTTCATCAGACAAAATATTTAAATCATGCACAACCCTGATAACAAGCCAAATAATTGTTTCATACTTTTGATGTTCTCAAACTTTTTCAATCTTCACGCAATACATGAGTGTGAGCCATGGACATGTCACTATAGGTGGAATAGAATGGTGGTTGTGGAGAAGACAAAAAGGACAAAATAGTCTCACATCAACTAGGCGTATCAACGGGCTACGGAGATGCCCATCAATAGATATCAATGTGAGTGAGTAGGGATTGCCATGCAACGGATGCACTAGAGCTATAAGTGTATGAAAGCTCAATAAGAAACTAAGTGGGTGTGCATCCAACTTGCTTGCTCACGAAGACCTAGGGAATTTTGAGGAAGCCCATCATTGGAATATACAAGCCAAGTTCTATAATGAAAATTCCCACTAGTATATGAAAGTGACAACATAGGAGACTCTCTATCATGAAGATTATGGTGCTACTTTGAAGCACAAGTGTGGTAAAAGGATAGTAGCATTGTCCCTTCTCTCTATTTCTCTCATTTTTTATTTGGCCTTTTCTCTTTTTTTTTGGCCCCTCTCTTTTTTTAGCCCGGAGTCTCATCCCGACTTGTGGGGGAATCATAGTCTCCATCATCCTTTCCTCACTGGGACAATGCTCTAATAATGATGATCATCACACTTTTATTTACTTACAACTCGATTCTTAGAACAAAATATGACTCTATATGAATGCCTCCGGTGGTGTACCGGGATGTGCAATGACTCATGAGTGACATGTATGAAATAATTATGAACGGTGGCTTTGCCACAAATACAATGTCAACTACATGATCATGCAAAGCAATATGACAATGATGGAGCGTGTCATAATAAACGGAATGGTGGAAAGTTGCATGGCAGTATATCTCGGAATGGCTATGGAAATGCCATAATAGGTAGGTATGGTGGCTGTTTTGAGGAAGGTATATGGTGGGTGTATGATACCGGCGAAAGGTGCGCGGTATTAGAGAGGCTAGCAATGGTGGAAGGGTGAGAGTGCGTATAATCCATGGACTCAACATTAGTCATAAAGAACTCATATACTTATTGCAAAAATCTATTAGTTCTCGAAACGAAGTACTATGCGCATGCTCCTAGGGGGATAGATTAGTAGGAAAAGACCATCGCTCGTCCCCGACCGCCACTCATAAGGAAGACAATCAATAAATAAATCATGCTCCGACTTCATCACATAACGGTTCACCATACGTGCATGCTACGGGAATCACAAACTTTAACACAAGTATCTCTCAAATTCACAACTACTCAACTAGCATGACTCTAATATCACCATCTACACATCTCAAAACAATCATAAGGAATCAAACTTCTCATAGTATTCAATGCACTTTATATGATAGTTTTTTATTATACCCATCTTGGAAGCCCATCATATTAGGACTAAATTCATAACCAAAGCAAATTACCATCCTGTTCTAAAGACTCTCAAAATAATATAAGTGAAGCATGAGAGTTCATATATTTCTTCAAAATAAATCAACCGCCGTGCTCTAAAAGATATAAGTGAAGCACTAGAGCAAACAACAAACTACTCCAAAAGATATAAGTGAAGATCGATGAGTAGTCGAATAATTATTTAGCTATGTGAAGACTCTCTAACATTTAAGAATTTCAGATCTTGATATTTTATTCAAACAGCAAGCAAAACAAAATAAAATGACAGGACGCTCCAAGCAAAACACATATCATGTGGTGAATAAAAATATAGCTCCAAGTAAACTTACCGATGAACCAAGACGAAAGAGGGGATGCCTTCCGGGGCATCCCCAAGCTTAGACGCTTGGTTATCCTTGAATATTACCTTGGGGTGCCTTGGGCATCCCCAAGCTTAGGCTCTTGCCACTCCTTATTCCATAGTCCATCGAATCTTTACTCAAAACTTGAAAACTTCACAACGCAAAACTTAACAGAAAACTCGTAAGCTCCGTTAGCGAAAGAAAACAAAACACCACTTCAAGGTACTGTAATGAACTCATTCTTTATTTATATTGGTGTTAAACTTACTGTATTCCAACTTCTCTATGGTTTATAAACTCTTTACCTAGCCATAGATTCATCAAAATAAGCAAACAACACACTAAAAACAGAATCTGTTAAAAACAGAACAGTCTGTAGTAATCTGTAACTAACGCAAAATTCTGGAACACAAAAAATTCTACAAAAATAGGACGACCTAGATAATTTGATTATTAATCTGCTGAAATTGGAATCAGTATTTTATCATGTTCTGGTGATTTTAAACAATTGTTTTCGTGAACAGAAAGTTTCTGGAATTTTCAGCAAGATCAAATAACTATCATCCAAGAAGATCCTATAGGTCTTACTTGGCACAAACACTAACTAAAACATAAAACCACATCTAACCAGAGGCTAGATGAATTATTTGTTCCTAAACAGAACCAAAAAGCAAGAAACTAAAATAAAGTTGGGTTGCCTCCCAACAAGCGCTATCGTTTAACGCCGCTAGCTAGGCATGATGATTTCAATGATGCTCACATAAGTCATAAGAATTGAAACATAAAGAGAGCATCATGAAGAATATGACTAGCACATTTAAGCCTAACCCACTTCCTATGCATAGGGATTTTGTGAGCAAACAACTTATGGGAACAATAGTCAACTAGCATAGGAAGGTAAAACGAGCATAACTTCAAAACTTTAAGCACATAGAGAGGAATAGTGGGAGTACCATAAGAAACTCGAATACTATAAATTGTTTCCACATTAAAAGAGTAATGTTTAGAAAAAGGGTAATCATAATCATGACAAGTTTTATAAATATAATCATCACTACTCTTTATAGCATAAGTCTCATCGAAATAATCATGATAAATAGGAGGCATGCTATCATCATAATAAATTTGCTCATCAAAACTTGGGAGGCTAAAAATATCATCTTCAATAAACATAGCATCCCCAAGCTTGGGACAAACATTAATTGCAGAAAATATATTCTCAAAAACACCATCTTCATTAAACATAGCATCCCCAAGCTTGGGACTTTTCATATCATAAGCATAATCACTCTCATCATTAATATTATGGATAGCACCAATAGTATAGCAATTATCATCATCACAATGAGTAGTAGGAGCAACATCATTTGGGAGGGATACCTTTTTACCTTTGCTTCTCTGTCTTTTCTTTTTCTTCTTCACATCATGTGTGGGTTCAATCCTCTTTTTGGAGCTCCTTATTAATGAGAGTGGTTGAATAGAAGGCTCCTCCTCGTTACCTGATTCATCATAAGAAATAATAGGAGAACATTGGGAACTCTCTTCCCTTTCGTTAGTATTCTCTTCATCTTCTATTTGTTTTCTTTTCTTTATGTAATTGGCAATATAAGGATTTTCAATGCAATTCACCGCACAATACATATAAATTTCTTCTAGATCAATATTGAGGAATTTCTCAAGGTTATATTCTGGAATAAACTTAGTTTGACGTTTCAATTCTTCATAACCCAGAAGCAGACTAAGTTCATTATGATGTGCAAGGGAAATCAAGTCATCACAATTTTTGGACACGATTCGATCTTGAAACAATTTGCATTTGATATTTAAATGACCATGTTCATTGCAAAGTTCACAAGTATGGCTAAGATATTTTAAATTTTCAGCACTACCATTTAGCCTTTCGTGCAACAATTTAGTTTCTAAATGCTTATGCCTCTTGCAATATCTATCTTCCCTATTTGGTGTGTACTTGCAAACCCAATGCACTCCACAAAAATTGACATGTTTATAGGAGACATTTTCATCATAACTACTGCAATCATCATTAGTACTATGGATATTCAAAGAGTTCATACTAACAACATTGCAATTATGCTCATCATTCAGAGATCTAGTGCCAAACATTTTATAGATTTCTTCTCCTAGCACTTGAGCACAATTTTCCTTTCCATCATTCTCATGAAAGATATTAAAAAGATGAAGCGTATGAGATAAACTCAATTCCATTTTTTATAGTTTTATTTTATAAACTAAACTAGTGATAAAACAAGAAACTAAAAGATTCGATTGCAAGATCTAAAGATATACCTTCAAGCACTCACCTCCCCGGCAGCGGCGCCAGAAAAGAGCTTGATGTCTACTACGCAACCTTCTCCTTGTAGACATTGTTGGGCCTCCAAGTGCAGAGGTTTGTAGGACAGTAGCAAATTTCCCTCAAGTGGATGACCTAAGGTTTATCAATCCATGGGAGGTTTAGGATGAAGATGGTCTCTCTCAAACAACCCTGCAACCAAATAACAAAGAGTCTCTTGTGTCCCCAACACACGCAATACAATGGTAAATTGTATAGGTGCACTAGTTCGGCAAAGAGATGGTGATACAAGTGTAATATGGATGGTAGATATAGGTTTTTGTAATCTGAAAATATAAAAACAGCAAAGTAACTAATGATAAAAGTGAGCGTAAACGGTATTGCAATGCTAGGAAACAAGGCCTAGGGTTCATACTTTCACTAGTGCAAGTTCTCTCAACAATAATAACATAATTGGATCACATAACTATCCCACAACATGCAACAAAGAGTCACTCCAAAGCCACTAATAGCGGAGAACAAACGAAGAGATTATTGTAGGGTACGAAACCACCTCAAAGTTATTCTTTCGGATCAATCTATTCAAGAGTTTGTACTAGAATAACACCTTAAGACACATATCAACCAAAACCCTAATGTCACCTAGATACTCCAATGTCACCTCAAGTATCTGTGGGTATGATTATACGGCATCACACAATCTCAGATCCATCTATTCAACCAACACAAAAGTACTTCAAAGAGTGCCCAAATTCAAGACGAAAATGTGTGCCAATCCCTATGCATAGGTTCATGGGCGGAACCCGCAAGTTGATCACCAAAACATACATCAAGTGGATCACATGATATCCCATTGTCACCACGGATAATCGCGGCAAGACATACATCAAGTGTTCTCAAATCCTTAAAGATTCAATCCGATAAGATAACTTCAAAGGGAAAACTCAATCCATTACAAGAGAGTAGAGGGGGAGAAACATCATAAGATCCAACTATAATAGCAAAGCTCGCGATACATCAATATCATGCCAAATCAAGAACACGAGAGAGAGAGAGAGATCAAACACATAGCTACTGGTACATACCCTCAGCCCCGAGGGTGAACTACTCCCTCCTCGTCATGGAGTGCGCCGGGATGATGAAGATGGCCACCGGTGAGGGTTCCCCCCTCCGGCAGGGTGCCGGAACAGGGTCCCGATTGGTTTGTGGTGGCTACAGAGGCTTGCGGCGGCGGAACTCCCGATCTATTCTGTTCCCCAAAGTTTTTAGGGTATATGGATATATATAGGCGAAAGAAGTCGGTCAGGGGAGCCACGAGGGGCCCCTGAGGGTGGAGGGCGCGCCCAGGGGGTAGGCGCGCCCCCTGCCTCGTGCTCTCCTCGTTGATTCCCTGACGTGCACTCCAAGTCTCCTGAATTGCTTCTGTTCCAAAAATAACTCTCCCGAAGGTTTCATTCCGTTTGGACTCCGTTTGATATTCCTTTTCTGCGAAACACTAAAACAAGGGAAAAAACAGAAACTGACACTGGGCTCTGGGTTAATAGGTTAGTCCCAAAAATAATATAAAAGTGTTTAATAAAGCCCATAAACATCCAAAACAGATAATATAATAGCATGGAACAATCAAAAATTATGGATACGTTGGAGACGTATCAAGTATAGGTGCAAAGAATTTGGAGAGGTCATATGCGTTCTCAGAAGTTTTTGCAAAAGGAACAAGTTTGAGGAATTTGACCAGATGTGTCTTGAGGAATTTCACTAAACGTTCTTTGACTTAGGTTCCAGAGTTGTATAGATTGGAAATCCACACAATTGAGGAATCTTGAACAAAAATGTAGCTTAGGGAAACAGATCAAGAACTGATGTTTGTGTGAGGTGTTTAGAGTGTGAAGATTGAAGAATAAACACCTTTTGAAGATTTGTAGAAAACATAAGAATCAACAAGGGCAATAAAAGTGACTTTTAATTACCCTTGACGAAGAACACGACGAACTGTGAATAGTAGATTTGAAGCTCGCCAGTTCAGATCTTCCACGCCCTAACTTGGTAGAGAAAGACAGCTACGGCGGCGGCAGAGTGAAGAAATCCGCGGCTGGCGCGAGTACGACGGTGACAAGGTCGAGGCAGTGAAGTTCTTCCTCACCGGCGACGATGGAAGTAGCGGCGGCTCTAGGTTTTGAGAGCTCGAGCGAGGGAGTGAGGTCGAGCGGAGTAAAAACAGTCTGAGGAGGGTGAGGGGTATTTATAGCCGAGGTGAAAAACCGCTCGCCCGAGGAAAATGGACGAACGTGCCCCTGACCCTTCTCATTCGTGCGACAAGTGTCACCCACGTACTGTGAGGTGGAGATCGTGTGAGATCGTGGGTGAATAGATAATCATATCGTGGAATGCGGAACGATTTGAGCGGCAAACGCCAAAAATTCATATTAGAACATTTTAAGGTTTCGTTCACAAATTCTTCAGCTGACAAGGACATAGTGAAGATTTTGAACGGGTTTCAAATAGAACGCACATGAAGAATTTGTGAACAGACTGGGTTGAGTTTAGCATAGAGGGGGAAGGGTCCGATCACATTCACTTAGCAGAAAAAGCAACTTGAGGAACTAGCAATAAGTGAATGTTGTAGAGGACATAAACTCATATATTTATACAGCCAATGAAGAAAACGACGGAGAGAGTGAAGACAATGCAAAGTTGAAGAAATTGAACAACTGAGGAATTTCAGAAATGAAGAAACACTCAAATTGAAGATTTTCAACTGTTGTTGGTGGCGTAACCCACCATATAAGAATGCTGATTTCAGACACCGCGTACAATTGTTGTAGGGCTCCGAGAATCAAATTCTTCATTAATTTCTTCACACTTAGGGTGTTAGTCTTGATTGATTGAAGAAAAACGTTACTTCATGTGTTGCACATCTAAGTCATCAATTTAGCATAAGTGTTAGGATGTGTGTCCTTTTCAAAGGACATTCAACGATTCTAAGATATTTAGCTCACACCGCAACTTGCTAATTCTCTTCTCATCCAAGGGCTTTGTGAAGATATCTGCTAGTTGTTCTTCAGTCTTCACGTGCTCGATAGAGATGTCTCCCTTCAACACATGATCACAGAGGAAATGATGACGAATCTCAATGTGCTTTGTCTTCGAGTGCTGTTGGTGATATGACTATTAGATATGACCCTCCTAGGAGGGGCCGGGTTATATCAATGGCGGTTCATCTAAACAGAGCCCATGAGTATGTTGAAGATGGCGGTTCATGAAGCACGCTTGTTAAAGGGCCCAAACTCGAAGGCGGCTTAAGGCCCGTAAGTATAAACCGCCATGTATATGTAACTTGTATTATAAGGCATGTAAGATAAGTCACCGAGCCGGACACGTTTGTATGAGCCGGCCGGGACTCTGTAGGCCACAGGGCGTCAACCCGTGTATATAAGGGGACGACCCGGCAGCGGCTTAGGGCAAGAAACAACAGATCGAAAGCCAGACAAAGCGTATTCGCTCCCTGGTAATCGAAACCCTAGCAATACCACCTCAAACTGGATTAGGCCTTTACCTTCACCGCAAGGGGACGAACCAGTATAAACTCCTCGTGTTCTTTGTCCCTTTTAAACCCCTTTAAGCTAACCTCATTGCCATGGCTCCACAACTAAGTACTTTCACTAGGACATCTGCGGTGACAACTCCATGACAGTTGGCAATCACCATGGGGCCTACGCACGGTGGTTTTGAGTTCTTGAAGGGCAGCTTCGAAGGGATCAAGGGATACGTTGTGGGCCGGATGACCAAGAGTCGTCGCGACAAGCTCTACATTGACGATGCAGGCTGGGGTCCCGAGGCCGGTTCAATTGAGTACAGGTACCGGGTCCCCTTCGGCGAATCCACGTCTTCATCGGCAAGATTGGCGAACCGGGCCCTGGGCCGGTGATGTCTACTACACAACCTTCTTCTTGTAGACGTTGTTGGGCCTCCAAGTGCAGAGGTTTGTAGGACAGTAGCAAATTTCCCTCAAGTGGATGACCTAAGGTTTATCAATCCGTGGGAGGCGTAGGATGAAGATGGTCTCTCTGAAGCAACCCTGCAACCAAATAACAAAGTCTCTTGTGTCCCCAACACACCCAATACAATGGTAAATTGTATAGGTGCACTAGTTCGGCGAAGAGATGGTGATACAAGTGCAATATGGATGGTAGATATAGGTTTTTGTAATCTAAAATAATAAAAACAACAAGGTAACAAGCGATAAAAGTGAGCACAAACGGTATTGCAATGCGTTGAAACAAGGCCTAGGGTTCATACTTTCACTAGTGCAAGTTCTCTCAACAATAATAACATTATTGGATCATATAACAATCCCTCAACATGCAACAAAGAGTCACTCCAAAGTCACTAATAGCGGAGAACAAACGAAGAGATTATGGTAGGGTACGAAACAACCTCAAAGTTATCCTTTCTGGTCGATCTATTCAAGAGTACGTAGTAAAATAACACGAAGCTATTCTTTCCGTTCGATCTATCCTAGAGTTCATACTAGAATAACACCTTAAGACACAAATCAACCAACACCCTAATGTCACCTAGATACTCCAATGTCACGTCAAGTATCCATGGGTATAATTATACGATATGCATCACACAATCTCAGATTCATCTATTCAAACCAACACAAAGTACTTCAAAGAGTGCCCCAAAGTTTCTACCAGAGAGTTAAGACGAAAACGTGTGCCAACCCCTATGCATAAGTTCACGAGGTCACAGAACCCGCAAGTTGATCACCAAAACATACATCAAGTAGATCACGTGATATCCCATTGTCACCACAGATAAGCACATGCAAGACATACATCAAGTGTTCTCAAATCCTTAAAGACTCAATCCAATAAGATAACTTCAAAGGGAAAACTCAATCTGTCACAAGAGAGTAGAGGGGGAGAAACATCATAAGATCCAACTACAATAGCAAAGCTCGCGATACATCAAGATCGTACCACCTCAAGAACATGAGAGAGAGAGATCAAACACATAGCTACTAGTACATACCCTCACCCCTGAGGGTGAACTACTCCCTCCTCGTCATGGAGAGCGACGGGATGATGAAGATGGCCACCAGTGATGGATCCCCCCTCCGGCAGGGTGCCGAAACAGGGTCCCGATTGGTTTTTGGTGGCTACAGAGGCTTGCGGCGGCGGAACTCCCGATCTAGGTTATGTTCTGGGGGTTTCTTTATATATAAGAGGTTTTGGCATCGAGAACAAGTCAGGGGGTGTCTCCGGGCTGTCCACGAGGTAGGGAGGCGCGCCCCCCACCCTCGTGGGCAGCCTGGGACCCTTCTGGCCCAACTCTTTACTCCATGGTCTTCTTCTGGTCCAAAAATAAGTTCCGTGAAGTTTCAGGTCAATTGGACTCCGTTTGGTTTTCCTTTTCTGCGATACTCAAAAACAAGGAAAAAACAGAAACTGGCACTGGGCTCTAGGTTAATAGGTTAGTCCCAAAAATCATATAAAATAGCATATAAATGCATATAAAACATCCTAGATGGATAATATAATAGCATGGAACAATAAAAAATTATTGATACGTTGGAGACGTATCAAGCATCCCCAAGCTTAATTCCTGCTCATCCTCGAGTAGGTAAATGATAAAAACGGAATTTTTGATGTGGAATGCTACCTAACATAATTATCAATGTAATCTTCTTTATTGTGGCAAGAATATTCAGATCCACAAGATTCAAGACGAAAGTTTAATATTGACATAAAAATAATAATACTTCAAGCATACTAACCAAGCAATTATGTCTTATCAAAATAACATGGCCAAAGAAAGCTCATCCCTACAAAATTGTATAGTTTGGCCATGCTCCATCTTCGTCACACAAAATGCTCTCATCATGCACAACTCCGATGACAAGCCAAGCAATTGTTTCATACTTTAGTATTCTCAAACTTTTTTCAACTTTCACGCAATACATGAGCGTGAGCCAATGTAACACCCCGGATGTGACTTTCCATATTTGTAACTCCAACTCTTGCCATTTTCGGCTATGTGCTATGATATTCCTTCCGTGGTTGGGTTTTTGTCTTCATTTTGCATTTTGTTCTTGTCATGCATTTCATATCATTTCATCATGTGCATCGCATTTGCATACGTGTTCGTCTCATGCATCCGAATATTTTCCCCGTTGTCCGTTTTGCAATCCGACACTCCCACATGCACCGGCGCACCCCTCTTGTCTCTTTTCGTGAGCAGGTGTTAAACATTCTCGGAATGGATCGAGGTTTGCCAAGTGGCCTTGGTACACCACCGGTAGACCACCTGTCAAGTTTCGTTCCATTTGGAGGCCGTTTGATGCTCCAACGGTTAACCGGGTAACCGCAAAGGCCTCTTGTGTGTTGCAGACCAACACCCCTCCAAAACAGCCCAATAACCCACCTAAACCCCCTCCATGCTCTCCTTCGTCGGATCACGATCGCGTGGCCAAAAACCGCACTCCATTTGGACATTCCTACCTCCTCCTAGCTATAAATATGTGCACCCCGTCCAAATCTCGCAGTCCAAACCCTAGATTTCTTCCCCACCGCCGTCGGACACTTATTCCCACCGACGGATGTGTCTGCCGCCCTCACCGCCGCACGTGTTAGCTCCTGATTCGCCGAGCCGCCGCGCCCACTTCCCCGCGCCGCCGCGCGCCGGCCCGCCGGGGCCCAGGCGGGGCCCTCCCGGCCCGTCCGCCACCTCCCCGGCCCGCGCGTCCCACCGACGCCGCCCGCTCGGGGCGCGCCTCCGCTAGCCGTCCGGTGACCTCGCCGCCCCGGTCACCGGACCTCGCCGCTCGGCCGACCGCCCCCGAGCGCCTCCTAAACGATGGAAGCAATAGCAACATACTAAACGATCGAGTGCTAAGCTAATGGAATGGGTCAAGTCAATCACATCATTCTCCTAATGATGTGATCCCGTTAATCAAATGACAACTCATGTCTATGGCTAGGAAACATAACCATCTTTGATCAACGAGCTAGTCAAGTAGAGGCATACTAGTGACACTCTGTTTGTCTATGTATTCACACATGTATCAAGTTTCCGGTTAATACAATTCTAGCATGAATAATAAACATTTATCATGATATAAGGAAATAAATAATAACTTTATTATTGCCTCTAGGGCATATTTCCTTCACCTTCCCCGTCCAACTCCGGCCGCCGCGCCTCTCGTCTCCGGCGAGATCCGCCTCACCTCGGAATCCGTGCCGGGTGAACTCTAGATCCAGATCCGCGAGGTGAAATTTCCACCAAGTCCCGGAGCGCCCTGTTATTTTCATGCCATGTTCATCACATCATATCTCCATGCTCGATGCTCCGATTTGTGCGTGTAATATGTCAAGATGTTCACCATGAGATGCTCTTCATTTTGTTCCATTGTTACATGCTTGTTTGAGTTCATCTTGATGCCTAAATCATCATTGGAAAAGTGCTATATGATGTTTGCTGCTGTTACTTATCAGATTATGATGTTTTGTCATTTTGTTGCATTTGATGTGTGCATATTATGAGAATGAGTTCTACATGTGTTTTGATCTATGTCATGCCATCTTTACAGAGGTGCTTGCCATGTATTTTGTTGATCTATGTGGTGACTAGCACAAGCATGCAAACTAGGCTTCGTGGTGTTGCTGTTTTCAGGGTAGATCCTGTCCTTTTCCTGCTGTTATTTTTGATGCCATGTATCCATGTTGCTACAGTGAGATCCATGCTTCTTTTGAGTATGTTCAGTATGAATGTTTTGGACATATAGATGTGGTCTATCCATCCATGCCCCTGTTTGCAATTATGGAGTGCCTTAGCATGTCTCAATCTTGCTCTACTTTTGCTATAAATTGCTCCTGGCAGACTGTTTACATGTTAATCAATATTGCCAAGGTTGTTGTAGTTGATCCTTGCTTGCTATGAGCTTGTTCGTGCCATGGTTAGTTTCATGAACATGTCTTCGTGCTGATTCTATGCTTATCTTGTCTTGCAATGCTTTGTGATGAGTGAATCGAGCTCGCAAAGATGCCTTCATAATTCTGTTAATGCCATGCTCTGTTTTCTGCTAAGTCTGAATCTGGTAATAAAACTTGCTATGTTTATATGGGTGCCATTATATCTTCTGTGCCTTTTTGGCTCATAATCAGTAAGAGACTTTTGTTCTATCCATTTAGTAGATTCATGCCATGCCTTGATTTTCTATGATATGTTCCTTTAGCATGCTATTTGCTTGCTCTAAACATGGCTTCCTGATGTTATTTCTGGCATGTTAGTATTTTCACAAAGTCTGGGAAGCTGATATCTTTTGCACTTTTGCCATGCTTGTTTGAACCTGTTCTGGTGCGATTTAGCCGTAGCTCATTGTTCATGTTTTGTCAAGCATCTTGAGTAAATCACTGTCATATGCTTTGTTGTTATGTTGGAGTGTAGTAGCTTAGTTTCTTGTTGCATTCTAAGTGGCATCGTGTTGTTAATCGCAGAATTTTGCCATCCTTATTTTGCTTGTCATCTGCAAACCGTGCATCCGATTCCGGTGTTCCTTATATTGGTTTCAACTGAAATCATCTCATCTTTCCAGCGACATACTTGGTTTGCCAAGTTGATGCTTTGTTCATCTTTTCCCTTCCGGAGCACGCATATGCATTGCATATCACATCTCGCATATCATGCCGTGTATTGCATCATGTTGCTTGTGCATTTCCCGTGATTGATTGTTGGTCCTTGGCTTGTGATCTTGCTTTGGGTAGAGCCGGGAGACGATAACAGTTACGAGGAACCTGTTGAGAACGCTTACGAGGATCAAGCTTTCGACAACTCTGAGAACCTTGCAGGCAAGATGACCATACCCTCGAAATCACTTCTATCTTTGCTTTGCTAGTTGTTCGCTCTATCTCTATGCTTGCACTACCTACCACTTGATATCACGCCTCCCATATTGCCATGTCAAGCCTCTAACCATCCTTTCCTAGCAAACCGTTGTTTGGCTAAGTTACCGCTTTTACTCAGCCCTTCTTATAGCGTTGCTAGTTGCAGGTGAAGATGAAGTTGGTTCCATGTTGGAACATGGATATTTTGGCATATCACAATATCTCTTATTTAATTAATGCATCTATATATTTGGTAAAGGGTGGAAGGCTCGGCCTTATGCCTGGTGTTTTGTTCCACTCTTGCCGCCCTAGTTTTCGTCATACCGGTGTTATGTTCCTTGATTTTGCGTTCCTTACGCGGTTGGGTGATTTATGGGACCCCCCTGACAGTTCGCCTTGAATAAAACTCCCCCAGGAAGGCCCAACCTTGGTTTTACATTTGCCTACCTAAGCCTTTTCCCCTGGGTTTTCGCGAGCCCGAGGGTCATCTTTATTTTAACCCCCGGGCCAGTGCTCCTTCGAGTGCTGGTCCAAACCGAGCGATGTCCAGCGCCTCCTGGGCAACCAGGGTCTATGCCAACCCGACGTCTGGCTCATCCGGTGTGCCCTGAGAACGAGATATGTGCAGCTCCTATCGGGATTTGTCGGCACATTCGGGCGGCTTTGCTGGTCTTCTTTTACCATTGTCGAAATGTCTTGTAACCGGGATTCTGAGTCTGATCGGGTCTTCCTGGGAGAAGGAATATCCTTCGTTGACCGTGAGAGCTTGTGATGGGCTAAGTTGGGACACCCCTGTAGGGTATTATCTTTTGAAAGCCGTGCCCGCAGTTATGTGGCAGATGGGAATTTGTTAATGTCCGGTTGTAGAGAACTTGACACTTGACTTAATTAAAATGCATCAACCGCGTGTGTAGCCGTGATGGTCTCTTTTCGGCGGAGTCCGGGAAGTGAACACAGCCTGGGTTATGTATGAACGTAAGTAGTTTTAGGATCACTTCTTGATCATTTTTAGCTTCTCGACCGATGCATTGCTTCTCTTCTCGCTCTCTTTTGCGTATGTTAGCCACCATAAATGCTTAGTGCTTGCCGCAGCTCCACCATATTACCCCTTACCTACCCACAAGCTTAAATAGTCTCGATCTCGCGGGTGTGAGATTGCTGAGTCCTCGTGACTCACAGATTCTACCAAAACAGTTGCAGGTGCCGAGGATACCTATGCAGGTGACGCAACCGAGCTCAAGTGGGAGTTCGATGAGGACCGTGGTCGTTACTATGTTTCGTTTCCTGATGATCAGTAGTGGAGCCCAGTTGGGACGATCGGGAATCTAGCATTTGGGGTTATCTTCTTTTCATTTGGATTTGACCGTAGTCGGTCTATGTGTGTATTTTGGATGATGTATGATTTTATTTATGTATTGTGTGAAGTGGCGATTGTAAGCCAACTCTCTTTATCCCATTCTTGTTCATTACATGGGATTGTGTGAAGATGACCCTTCTTGCGACAAAACCTACAATGCGGTTATGCCTCTAAGTCGTGCCCCGACACGTGGGAGATATAGCCGCATCGTAGGCGTTACAAGTTGGTAATCAGAGCCATCCCCGACTTAGGAGCCCCCTACTTTATCGAATCGCTGGCGTTGTTGAGTCTAGAAAAAATGTTTTGTGTCTCGGGATTATATATATCGGAGAGTAGGATTCTTTTTACTCCTCAATCCCTTCGTCGCTCTGGTGAGGCCCCCTGACGTAGAAGTTTTGACTTCCCTCTCCACAAATTTCACTAAAAAAAAATTTAGGATCACACGGGTATCTTGGAATCGTTCCGATGGTTTTGTGACGAGAACATTGTTCTTGGTGCCTCCTGACATTTAGGGGTTGCGACAGTGTCCCGGGGAGTTGAGCTCCGAGGTGTTGTCGTCACAATTTTATCATTGCAGTTGTGGAATACCTGAGTTTCGCCGACATCGAAAATCTCTTTTATGCAGTTGTTGGTGAGATCACCTCGACGCCACCCAGTACTGGGGCGGGAGTTCAGGAGTATTTCCATAACTCGTATAACGGATGCTTTTCGAAGGTTGAGGTAAATGATTTCCGAAGGTTTCTTGGTTATGTGTTGAAGGATGGATACAACTAGATCTAGGTATTGTTAGTTTGGGTGAGATATATTGCGTCCCGTGTATCCCCAACACCTGATTGCATAACCAGAAAGTTTCGGGAGTTTATAAGTGGGAATTCAAGTAGCTCCTAGGATATCTTTCCGACAGATGCATGATATGAGATTGGGGTTCGACGTCTAGTGGTCCGCCTATCCACGGTTGGTTTTACAATGGTCTCGTAGTGTCTTAAAGAGTCCTTGGCTATGCTGACTTGGGGACGCTTCGTATGTCATGTGCATTGCCTTGTACATGATGGTGTTGTACGATCGAGCCCGTGTGGGCCCCACCACGAAAACTTCGGATGAAATCTCTATCATATGTTTGTTCCGGCTTATTCTGCAAGTCAATCCTTTGTTTTGTTTTGAGTTGTGGTATTCGAGTTGCTTCAAAGTCAAATGTTGATTCCATACCTTTTTCTAAGTGGCTTCTCAACTTATGGAAGTGTGATGATTTACTATGGAATTCATTCGTTCATCCTCGTTCGAATGTTTATTGTGAAGACTATATGTTGCAATTTCTATCCGTTGATTCAACTTGCCTATCTGTCTATCAAGATGCTAACGGATGTCACCCTCTTCAGGATGGCTCCGGCAACGCGTCAGAATCCGGAACGCAATGATGGGAGTCAGACAAACCCTCCGCCACCTCCTCCGCCTTCGGAGGCATGGCAAGCTGTCATGGCAGCCACCAATGCCAATGCCCAGATGATTTTGCAACTCTTGCAAGAGCGCACCCAAGGGCAAGGCAACCAAGGAAATCAAGGCCAAGGCAACAATCAGCCTCACTTCGCTACCCTCAACCAGTTCCTTGCAAATCAGCCGAAGTCTTTCAGCTACTGTGCCGAGGCCACAGACGCCGATGATTGGCTCATGGACATCAACAAGCATTTTGAATGTAGCAATGTCAGGCCTGAGGACTTTGTCAAGTTTGCCTCTTTTCAACTCAAGGATCAAGCTGCCGAGTGGTATCAACAATACAAAGATTCCAGAGGAGGTCGTGTGATTACCTGGGATGATTTCCGCCGAGACTTCAAAGCTCACCACATTCCACAAAGTGTTGTTGAGAGCAAGCGTGAGGAGTTCCGCAATCTCAAGCAAGGCAGCATGTCCGTGTATCAATACAACACTCAGTTTCAGAAACTCGCTCGCTTCGCTAAGAAAGACGTCCCTGATGAAAAGAGCATGATTTATCAATTCAGAGGTGGCCTCAGAGAAGACCTGCAATTATCTCTCGTGCTTTTTGAGCCAACCAAGTATGATGAATTCTACAACATGGCACTGAAGCAAGAAGCTGCTCAGCTCAAGTGTGAGGCTTCTAAGAAGAGAGTCAGGGACGCAGTTCAGTCTTCTTCTTCCTCACTAGTGGCAGCTAAGCAACAGAAGTTCTGGTTGCCTCCTCCTCCTCCGTTTTGTCAGCCTTTCCAGCAGAAGAACAAAGGTGGCCATGGATCTTCCCACCCACCCAACCCTGGCTATCAGAACAAGTCTCAGAATCAAGCTCCAAGGCCAAATGCTCCTTATCATCGTCAGCTCTCAGAGGTGACTTGCAACAAATGTCAGCAGAAAGGTCACTATGCTAACAAGTGCTTCAACCAAAGGCGCCTTCCGCCTCCTCCTCCTGTGAGATCTTCCAGCAATGCAGTGGTCAAGCATAATCCCAGATCTGCAAAGGTGAACATGATGAATGCAGCTTAAGCGGAGGAATCTACTGATGTGATAATGGGTAATCTCTCAGTTAATGATATTCCTGCAAAAGTTTTATTTGATACTGGTGCATCGCTTAGTTTCATCTCAAGACCTTTTGCATCTAAACATGAGTTGGTTTTTGAAGATTTGCCTAGACCGTTATCAGTTGTCTCTCCGGGTAAATTCATGAACGCAAGCTCCTTGGTTCGGGATGTCTCTGTCAAGATGGGCAACTATAAATTTCTGTCTTCTCCAATTGTCCTTGGTGACTCGGATATTGATCTAATTCTCAGCATGGACTGGCTTTCTAAGCACAAGGCTCAACTTGATTGTACTGCTAGGGAAATTCAATTGACACACTCTTCCGAGGATGTGATCATCTATGCCGCTCGTGATGAGACCATTCGGTTATTCTCTCTCAATGAGAAGGGCGAGCTAGACGCAATCTCTCAGATTCCAGTCGTTTGTGAGTACCAAGATGTCTTTCCAGAAGAGCTTCCGGGTATGCCTCCTCACCGGCCAGTCGAGTTCGTTATCGATCTTGAGCCTGGCACGGAACCCATTTGCAAGCGTCCATATAAGCTTGGACCCAAGGAGCTGAAAGAATTGAAGAAACAGCTCGATGAACAAGAGCATCTGGGTCCGATCAGACCGAGTTCATCTCCATGGGGTTGTGGTGTTCTTTTTGTCCAGAAGAAGGATGGCACGGACCGACTTTGTGTCGACTACCGCCCATTGAACAAGAAGACAATAAAGAACAAGTATCCACTTCCCAACATCAATGAGCTATTCAAGCAACCTAAAGGTGCTAAAGTATTCTCCAAGCTTGACCTTCGTATGAGTTATCATCAGATTCGCATTCGCGAACAAGATATTCCCAAGACAGCATTCAGAACAAGTTTTGGTTCTTATGAATATACTGTCATGTCTTTCGGCCTTGTCAATGCTCCTCCAACATTCTCTCGAATGATGAACTTCATCTTCAACCCCTACACCAATGAATTCATCTTGGTGTATCTCGATGATATCTTGGTCTTCTCCAAGAATAAGAAGGATCATGCCAAACATTTGCGATTGGTGCTCGACAAGCTCAGACAGTATCAATTCTATGCGAAGTTTTCCAAATGTGAGTTTTGGCTTGACGAAGTTCTTTACCTTGGTCATATCATCTCGGCCAAGGGCTTCGCTATTAATCCCGAGAAGGAGTTTGCAGTTGTGAATTGGGAACCTCCTCAGAATGTCAAGCAGCTTCGCAGTTTTCTTGGACTTGCAAGCTATTGCCGAAGATTCGTTGAGAATTTCTTTAAGATTGCAAAGCCTCTTTCCAACCTCCTCCAGAAGCATGTGAAGTATGTCTGGACTCCTGAGTGTGACGTTGCTTTCAACACTCTCAAAGAGAAACTTGTCACAGCTCTTGTCTTAACTCCTCCTGACGAATCCAAGCAATTCGAAGTCTTCTGTGATGCTTCTCTTCAAGGTCTCGGTGCTGTGTTAATGCAAGAGAAGAAAGTTGTGGCCTATACATCTTGTCAGTTGAAGCCCAACGAAAAGAACTATCCCACTCACGATCTTGAGTTGGCGGCAGTTGTCCATGCATAAATAACATGGAGACATCTCTTGTTGGGAAGGAAAGTGGACATATTCACCGTTCACAAGAGTCTCAAGTACATCTTCACTCAGCCCAACCTCAACCTCAGGCACGTATAGAAATTTGATCCCATGCTACGCGAGGTTGTAGCCTCCCCGTCTCAAGGTTTTTCTTGAACGTTGCCGAGGGTGATCCCTGGCTTCGGAATGTTGAATGGGTGTGTACTGGTTAGACGTGTTTCTTCCAAAACACCGTAAACGGAACTAGTCCCCGTGACTACTGAAATCCGTTGGCTGTGGTTAAAGTACAAACTCTGCAGAGTCAAATCCTTCCGAGTCATCGTATCCATAGTCAAGTATCGTGATCAGCGTATCCATGTCTATGTCATAACCTCGTGGTATATCCTTCGTTCCGGTAAGTAAGCTTGAGTAGTAGACTTGGCGGAACGTTACTCCTGTGGATGGACTAACCCTGTTGTTTATCTCATGTCTGATTATTCTCGTGATATGATTTAAAAATTCATGAGCTACTAAGTTACGAAAATAAGCCCTTTATGTGATGTCGCTCAGACGTCCGACTGTGGCATGTTTGTCTCTTACTTTCAATATAAGCCCTGTATGTGATGTCGCTCAGACGTCCGACTGTGGCACGCACTGCCTTCATTTTCTGTTATAAGCCCTTTATGTGGTGTCGCCCCGACGCCCGACTGTGGCATTATTATCCTTGCAGTTTCCTCTTGAGGAGTCATTCAGACCCTCGTTTGGCACCAGTATTACTATTCTTGCAGTTTCCTCTCGAGGAGTCATTCAGACCCTCGTTTGGCACCCAGTATTTACTTTGGGATTTCGGGAGGACTACCGCCCGACTTCTCTGTTATTTTCCCATGCATTATTGTCTCTATGTCTGAACGCACTTGTTATTCCATCCTTACGCTTCATGTTTACATTTGTTATATCTTATGTCCAAACTGTCTTGCGAGTACTTTCATAGTACTCACCTGGCTTGTTGATTTGGCCAGATGTTGACGAAGGCGATCTCTTGGATGAAGAATTTGATAGTGCGTCCGACGCCTAGAGGAGTCCCAGTCAGTCCTGTGCGATCCCGGATATTGGTCACTTGTATTATATACGCTTCCGCCACCCGCAATAAGTCTCCTCGAGCCTCACTCCGACGCTCGAAGAGCTGTAGTTTTCAGGAGTCATATCACCCACTTCGCGGTGATATTTCCACCATCGTTGTTATCGTGAGTTAGTAGTTATGCCACCCTATCCGCCGTTATGTTTTATCGGCATTCATGTAATAAATTGTTGAGCAGTCCCCGCTCAACCTTGTATTATATTCAGTACTCCTGGTATTTTTCTTCTGTGACCAAGATATTGTCTACCAGTGAGAAGGAATTCTTCTTTACTGGTCCGTAAAAGGGATTGGTCTCTCAATAAATATTTTATTGAAAAACCGGTCGTGACAACTTCGCAAACGTGCACGATGTGTTTCACGTGACACAACTTCGCAAGTGCTTCAAGACTCCTGAGCGTACTATCAACTTCGAAGAGATTGACCTCCAAGAAGATTTGTCTTATCATGAGCACCCCGTTGCTGTTCTGGAAGAAACTAAGCGCAAGACTCGCAACAAGTCAATCAAATTCCTGAAAGTGAAGTGGTCACACCATTCCGACAGAGAAGCCACCTGGGAGCGCGAGGATCACCTCCATTCCGAATATCCGGAGTTCTTTCAGTCCTAGATCTCGGGACGAGATCCTCTCGTAGTGGTGGAGTGTTGTAACACCCCGGATGTGACTTTCCATATTTGTAACTCCAACTCTTGCCATTTTCGGCTATGTGTTATGATATTCCCTCCGTGGTTGGGTTTTTGTCTTCATTTTGCATTTTGTTCTTGTCATGCATTTCATATCATGTCATCATGTGCATCGCATTTGCATACGTGTTCGTCTCATGCATCCGAGCATTTTCCCCGTTGTCCGTTTTGCAATCCGACACTCCCACATGCACCGGCACACCCCTCTTATCTCTTTTCGTGAGCGGGTGTTAAACATTCTCGGAATGGACCGAGGTTTGCCAAGTGGCCTTGGTACACCACCGGTAGACCACCTGTCAAGTTTCATTCCATTTGGAGGCCGTTTGATGCTCCAACGGTTAACCGGGTAACCGCAAAGGCCTCTTGTGTGTTGCAGCCCAACACCCCTCCAAAACAGCCCAATAACCCACCTAAACCCCCTCCATGCTCTCCTTCGTCGGATCATGATCGCGTGGCCGAAAACCGCACTCCATTTGGACACTCCTACCTCCTCCTAGCTATAAATATGTGCACCCCGTCCAAATCTCGCAGTCCAAAACCTAGATTTCTTCCCCGCCGCCGCCGGACACTTATTCCCACCGACGGACGTGTCTGCCACCCTCACCGCCGCCACGTGTCAGCTCCTAATTCGCCGAGCCGCCGCGCCCACTTCCTCGCGCCGCCGCGCGCCGGCCCGCCGGGGCCCAGGCGGGCCCTCCCGGCCCGTCCGCCGCCGCCCACGCCGCCTCCCCGGCCCGTGCGTCCGCCCGCCGTCCGGCGGCCTCGCCGCCCCGGTCACCGGACCTCGCCGCTCCACCGACCGCCCCCGAGCGCCTCCGCTCCGCTCTGCCCCGCGCGCCTCCCGGCCGCCGCCGCCCCGTCGTTCGCCGGCGCCGCCCCAGATCCGGCGCCCCGACCCGCCGCCGACCTTCTGTTGGGAAACGTAGTAATTTCAAAAATATTCTACGCACACGCAAGATCATGGTGATGCATAGCAATGAGAGGGGAGAGTGTTGTCCACGTACCCTCGTAGACCGGAAGCGGAAGCGTTATCACAACGTGGTTGATGTAGTCGTACGTCTTCACGATCCGACCGATCAAGTACCGAACGCACGACACCTCCGAGTTCAGCACACGTTCAGCTCGATGACGTCCCTCGAACTCCGATCCAGCCGATTGTTGAGGGAGAGTTTCGTCAGCACGACGGCGTGGTGACGATGATGATGTTCTACCGACGCTGGGCTTCGGCTAAGCTCCGCAACGATATTCTCGAGGTGTAATATGGTGGAGGGGGGCACCGCACACGGCTAAAATATCGTATATCAATTGTGTGTCTAGAGGTGCCCCCTTGCCCCCGTATATAAAGGAGCAAGGGGAAGGCTGCCGGCCTAGGAGGTGTGGCGCGCCAGGAGGAGTCCTACTCCTACCGGGAGCAGGACTCCCCCCCTTTCCTTGTTGGACTAGGAGTGGAAGAAGGGAAGAGGTGGAGGGGAGGAAGGAAGGGGGGCGCCGCCCCCCTCTCCTTGTCCTATTCGGACTGGGGGGAAGGGGGGCGCGGCCCTGCCCTAGCCTCCTCTCCTCTCTTCCACCTAGGCCCACTAAGGCCCATTAAGTTACCGGGGGGTTCCGGTAACCTCCCGGTACTCCGGAAAAATCCCGATTTCACCCGGAACACTTCCGATGTCCAAACATAGGCTTCCAATATATCAATCTTTATGTCTCGACCATTTTGAGACTCATCGTCATGTCCGTGATCATATCCGGGACTCCGAACAACCTTCGGTACATCAAAACATATAAACTCATAATATAACTGTCATCGTAACGTTAAGCGTGCGGACCCTATGGGTTCGAGAACTATGTAGACATGACCGAGACACCTCTCCAGTCAATAACCAATAGCGAAACCTGGATGCTCATATTGGTTCCTACAAATTCTACGAAGATCTTTATCGGTCAGACCGCATAACAACATACGTTGTTCCCTTTGTCATCGGTATGTTACTTGCCCGAGATTCGATCGTCGGTATCTCAATACCTAGTTCAATCTCGTTACCGGCAAGTCTCTTTACTCGTTCCGTAATACATCATCCCGCAACTAACTCATTAGTCACAATGCTTGCAAGGCTTATAGTGATGTGTATTACTAATGGGCCCAGAGATACCTCTCCGACAATCGGAGTGACAAATCCTAATCTCGAAATACGCCAACCCAACAAGTACCTTTGGAGACACCTGTAGAGCACCTTTATAATCACCCAGTTACGTTGTGACGTTTGGTAGCACACAAAGTGTTCCTCCGGTAAACGGGAGTTGCATAATCTCATAGTCATAAGAACATGTATAAGTCATGAAGAAAGCAATAGCAACATACTAGACGATCGACTGCTAAGCTAACGGAATGGGTCAAGTCAATCACATCATTCTCCTAATGATGTGTTCCCGTTAATCAAATGACAACTCATGTCTATGGCTAGGAAACATAACCATCTTTGATCAACGAGCTAGTCAAGTAGAGGCATACTAGTGACACTCTGTTTGTCTATGTATTCACACATGTATCAAGTTTCCGGTTAATACAATTCTAGCATGAATAATAAACATTTATCATGATATAAGGAAATAAATAATAACTTTATTATTGCCTCTAGGGCATATTTCCTTCAGTCTCCCACTTGCACTAGAGTCAATAATCTAGTTCACATCGCCATGTGATTTAACATCAATAGTTCACATCACCATGTGATTAACACCCATAGTTCACATCGTCAATACCCAAAGGGTTTACTAGAGTCAATAATCTAGTTCACATCGCTATGTGATTAACAACCAAAGAGTACTAAGGTGTGATCATGTTTTGCTTGTGAGATAATTTTAGACAACGGGTCTGTCACATTCAGATCCGTAAGTATTTTGCAAATTTCTATGTCTACAATGCTCTGCTCGGAGCTACTCTAGCTAATTGCTCCCACTTTCAATATGTATCTAGACCGAGACTTAGAGTCATCTAGATTAGTGTCAAAACTTGCATTGACGTAACCCTTTACGACGAACCTTTTGTCACTTCCATAATCGAGAAACATATCCTTATTCCACTAAGGATAATTTTGAACGCTGTCCAGTGATCTACTCCTAGATCACTATTGTACTCCCTTGCCAAACTCAGTGGTAGGGTATACAACAGATCTGGTACACAGCATGGCATACTTTGTAGAACCTATGGCTGAGGCATAGGGAATGACTTTCATTCTCTTTCTATCTTCTGCCGTGGTCGGGTTTTGAGTCTTACTCAATTTCACACCTTGTAACACAGGCAAGAACTCTTTCTTTGACTGTTCCATTTTGAACTACTTCAAAATATTGTCAAGGTATGTACTCATTGAAAAAACTTATCAAGCGTTCTGATCTATCTCTGTAGATCTCAATGCTCAATATGTAAGCAGCTTCACCGAGGTCTTTCTTTGAAAAACTCCTTTCAAACACTCCTTTATGCTTTGCAGAATAATTCTACATTATTTCCGATCAACAATATGTCATTCACATATACTTATCAGAAATGCTGTAGTGCTCCCACTCACTTTCTTGTAAATACACGCTTCACCGCAAGTCTGTATAAAACTATATCCTTTGATCAACTTATCAAAGCGTATATTCCAACTCCGAGATGCTTGCACCAGTCCATAGATGGATCACTGGAGCTTGCACTTTTTCTTAACACCTTTAGGATCGACAAAACCTTCTGGTTGCATCATATACAACTCTTCTTTAATAAATCCATTAAGGAATGCAGTTTTGTTTATCCATTTGCCAGATTTCATAAAATGCGGCAATTGCTAACATGATTCGGACAGACTTAAGCATAGATACGAGTGAGAAACTCTCATCGTAGTCAACACCTTGAACTTGTCGAAAACCTTTTGCGACAATTCTAGCTTTGTAGATAGTAACACTACTATCAGCGTCCGTCTTCCTCTTGAAGATCCATTTAATCTCAATGGCTCGCTGATCATTGGGCAAGTCAATCAAAGTCCATACTTTGTTCTCATACATGGATCTCATCTCAGATTTCATGGCTCAAGCCATTTTGCGGAATCTGGGCTCACCATCGCTTCTTCATAGTTTGTAGGTTCGTCATGGTCTAGTAACATAACCTCCAGAACAGGATTACTGTACCACTCTGGTGCGGATCTTACTCTGGTTGACCTACGAGGTTCAGTAATAACTTGATCTGAAGTTCCATGATCATCATCATTAACTTCCTCACTAATTGGTATAGGCGTCACAGAAACTGGTTTCTGCGATGAACTACTTTCCAATAAGGGAGCAGGTACAATTACCTCATCAAGTTCTACTTTCCTCCCACTCACTTCTTTCGAGAGAAACTCCTTCTCTAGAAAGGATCCATTCTTTAGCAACGAATGTCTTGCCTTCGGATCTGTGATAGAAGGTGTACCCAACTGTCTCCTTTGGGTATCCTATGAAGACACATTTTTCCGATTTGGGTTTGATCTTATCAGGATGAAACTTTTTCACATAAGCATCACAACCCCAAACTTTAAGAAACGACAACTTTGGTTTCTTGCCAAACCACAGTTCATAAGATGTCGTCTCAACGGATTTAGATGGTACCCTATTTAACGTGAATGAAGCTATCTCTAATGCATAACCCCAAAACGATAGTGGTAGATCGGTAAGAGACATCATATATCGCACCATATCTAATAAAGTACGGTTACGATGTTCGGACACACCATTACACCGTGGTGTTCCAGGTGGCGTGAGTAGTGAAACTATTTCACATTGTTTTAACTGAAGACCAAACTCGTAACTCAAATACTCTTCTCCACGATCAGATCGTAGAAACTTTATTTTCTTGTTACGATGATTTTCCGCTTCACTCTAAAATTATATGAACTTTTCAAATGTTTCAGACTTCTGTTTCATTAAGTAGATATACCCATATCTGCTCAAATCGTCTGTGAAGGCCAGAAAATAATGATACCTTCTACGAGCCTCAATATTCATCGGACCACATACATCTGTATGTATGATTTCCAACAAATCTGTTGCTCGCTCCATAGTTCCGGAGAAAGGCGTTTTAGTCATCTTGCCCATGAGGCACGGTTCGCAAGCATCAAGTGATTCATAATCAAGTGATTCCAAAATCCCATCAGTATGGAGTTTCTTCATGCGCTTTACACCAATATGACCTAAACGGCAGTGCCACAAATAAGTTGCACTATCATTATTAACTTTGCATCTTTTGGCTTCATTATTATGAATATGTGTACTACTATGATCGAGATCCAACAAACCATTTTATTGGGTGTATGACCATAGAAGGTTTTATTCATGTAAACAGAACAACAATTATTCTCTAATTTAAATGAATAACCGTATTGCAACAAACATGATCAAATCATATTCATGCTCAACGCAAACACCAAATAACACTTATTTAGTTTCAACACTAATCCCGAAAGTATAGGGAGTGTGCGATGATGATCATATCAATCTTTGAACTACTTCCAACACACATCGTCACCTCGCCTTTTACTAGTCTCTGTTTATTCTGCAACTCCCGTTTCGAGTTACTACTCTTAGCAACTGAATCAGTATCAAATACCGAGGGGTTGCTATAAACACTAGTAAAGTACACATCAATAACATGTATATCCAATATACCTTTGTTCACTTTGCCATCCTTCTTATCCACCAAATAGTTGGGGTAGTTCCGCTTCCAGTGACCAGTCCCTTTGCAGTAGAAGCACTTATTCTCAGGCTTAGGACCAGACTTAGGCTTCTTCACTTGAGCAGCAACTTGCTTGTCATTCTTCTTGAAGTTCCCCTTCTTCCCTTTGCCCTTTTCTAGAAACTAGTGGTCTCGTCAACCATCAACACTTTATGTTTTTCTTGATTTCTACCTTCGTCGATTTCAGCATCACGAAGAGCTCGGGAATTACTTTCGTCATCCCTTGCATACTATAGTTCATCACGAAGTTCTACTAACTTGGTGATGGTGACTAGAGAATTCTGTCAATCACTATTTTATCTGGAAGATTAACTCCCACTTGATTCAAGCGATTGTAGTACCCAGACAATCTGAGCACATGCTCACTGCTTGAGCTATTCTCCTCCATCTTTTAGCTATAGAACTTGTTGGAGACTTCATATCTCTCAACTCAGGTATTTGCTTGAAATATTAACTTCAACACCTGGAACATCTCATATGGTCCATGACGTTCAAAACGTCTTTGAAGTCCCGATTCTAAGCCGTTAAGCACGGTGCACTAAACTATCAAGTAGCCATCATATTGAGCTAGCCAAACGTTCATAACGTCTGCATCTGCTCCTGCAATAGGT
Organism: Aegilops tauschii subsp. strangulata; assembly: GCF_002575655.3. Lineage (NCBI taxonomy): Eukaryota > Viridiplantae > Streptophyta > Magnoliopsida > Poales > Poaceae > Aegilops > Aegilops tauschii. Next base: position 200,163,860 of record NC_053036.3, on the reverse strand, counting down.
CTGTCACCTAGCGGTGCATCAAGGACATAATTCTTCTATGCAGCAATGAGGATAATCCTCAGATCACGGATCCAATTCGCATCTTTGCTACTAACATCTTTCAACATAATTTTCTCTAGGAACATATCAAAAATAAACACAGGGAAGCAACAACGTGAGCTATTGATCTACAACATAATTTGCAAAATACTATCAGGACTAAGTTCATGATAATTTTAAGTTCAATTAATCATATTACTTAAGAACTCCCACTTAGATAGACACCCCTCTAATCATCTAAGTGATTACGTGATCCAAATGAACTAAACCATGTCTGATCATCACATGAGATGGAGTAGTTTCAATGGTGAACATCACTATGTTGATCATATCTACTATATGATTCACGCTCGACCTTTCGGTCTCCGTGTTCCGAGGCCAAATCTGCATATGCTAGGCTCGTCAAGTTTAACCTAAGTATTCCGCGTGTGCAACTGTTTTGCACCCGTTGTATCTGAACGTAGAGCCTATCACACCCGATCATCACGTGGTGTCTCAGCACGAAGAACTTTCGCAACGGTGCATACTCAGGGAGAACACTTTTATCTTGAAATTTTAGTGAGAGATCATCTTATAATGCTACCGTTAATCAAAGCAAGATAAGATGCATAAAAGATTAACATCACATGCAATCAATATAAGTGATATAATATGGCCATCATCATCTTGTGCTTGTGATCTCCATCTCCGAAGCACCGTCATGATCACCATCGTCACCGGCGCGACACCTTGATCTCCATCGTAGTATCGTTGTCGTTTCGCCAACTTATTGCTTTTACGACTATCGCTACCGCTTAGTGATAAAGTAAAACAATTACATGGCGATTGCATTTCATATAATAAAGCGACAACCATATGGCTCCTGCCAGTTGCCGATAACTCGGTTACAAAACATGATCATCTCATACAATAAAATATAGCATCATGTCTTGACCATATCACATCACAACATGCCCTGCAAAAACAAGTTAGACGTCCTCTACTTTGTTGTTGCAAGTTTTACGTGGCTGCTACGGGCTTAGCAAGAACCGTTCTTACCTACGCATCAAAACCACAACGATAGTTTGTCAAGTTGGTGCTGTTTTAACCTTCGCAAGGACCGGGCGTAGCCACACTCGGTTTAACTAAAGTGAGAGAGACAGACACCCGCCAGTCACCTTTAAGCAACGAGTGCTCGCAACGGTGAAACCAGTATCGCGTAAGCGTACGCGTAATGTCGGTCCGGGCCGCTTCATCTCACAATACCGCTGAACCGAAGTATGACATGCTGGTAAGCAGTATGACTTATATCGCCCACAACTCACTTGTGTTCTACTCGCGCATAGCATCAACGCATAAAACCAGGCTCGGATGCCACTGTTGGGGAACGTAGTAATTTCAAAAAATTTCTACGCAGACGCAAGATCATGGTGATGCATAGCAACGAGAGGGGAGAGTGTTGTCCACGTACCCTCGTAGACCGAAAGCGGAAGCGTTATCACAATGCGGTTGATGTAGTCGTACGTCTTCACGATCCGACCGATCAAGTACCGAACGCACGGCACCTCCGAGTTCAGCACACGTTCAGCTCGATGACGTCCCTCGAACTCCGATCCAGCCGAGTGTTGAGGGAGAGTTTCGTCAGCACGAGGCGTGGTGATGATGATGATGATGTTCTACCGACGCAGGGCTTCGCCTAAGCTCCGCAACGATATTCTCGAGGTGTAATATGGTGGAGGGGGGCACCGCACACGGCTAAAATATCGTATATCAATTGTGTGTCTAGAGGTGCCCCCTTGCCCCCGTATATAAAGGAGCAAGGGGAAGGCCGCCGGCCTAGGAGGTGTGGCGCGCCAGGAGGAGTCCTACTCCTACTGGGAGTAGGACTCCCCCCCTTTCCTTGTTGGACTAGGAGTGGAAGAAGGGAAGAGGTGGAGGGGAGGAAGGAAGGGGGGCATCGCCCCCCCTCTCCTTGTCCTATTCGGACTGGGGGGAAGGGGGGCGCGGCCCTGCCCTAGCCTCCTCTCCTCTCTTCCACCTAGGCCCACTAAGGCCCATTAAGTTACCGGTGGGTTCTGGTAACCTCCCGGTACTCCGGAAAAATCCCGATTTCACCCGGAACACTTCCGATGTCCAAACATAGGCTTCCAATATATCAATCTTTATGTCTCGACCATTTCGAGACTCCTCGTCATGTCCGTGATCATATCCGGGACTCAGAACAACCTTCGGTACATCAAAACATATAAACTCATAATATAACTGTCATCGTAACGTTAAGCGTGCGGACCCTACGGGTTCGAGAACTATGTAGACATGACCGAGACACCTCTCCGGTCAATAACCAATAGCGGAACCTGGATGCTCATATTGGTTCCTACATATTCTACGAAGATCTTTATCGGTCAGACCGCATAACAACATACGTTGTTCCCTTTGTCATCGGTATGTTACTTGCCCGAGATTCGATCGTCGGTATCTCGATACCTAGTTCAATCTCGTTACCGGCAAGTCTCTTTACTCGTTCCGTAATACATCATCCCGCAACTAACTCATTAGTCACAATGCTTGCAAGGCTTATAGTAATGTGTATTACTGAGTGGGCCCAGAGATACCTCTCCGACAATCGGAGTGACAAATCCTAATCTCGAAATACGCCAACCCAACAAGTACCTTTGGAGACACCTGTAGAGCACCTTTATAATCACCCAGTTATGTTGTGACGTTTGGTAGCACTCAAAGTGTTCCTCCGGTAAACGGGAGTTGCATAATCTCATAGTCATAAGAACATGTATAAGTCATGAAGAAAGCAATAGCAACATACTAAACGATCGACTGCTAAGCTAACGGAATGGGTCAAGTCAATCACATCATTCTCCTAATGATGTGTTCCCGTTAATCAAATGACAACTCATGTCTATGGCTAGGAAACATAACCATCTTTGATCAACGAGCTAGTCAAGTAGAGGCATACTAGTGACACTCTGTTTGTCTATGTATTCACACATGTATCAAGTTTCCGGTTAATACAATTCTAGCATGAATAATAAACATTTATCATGATATAAGGAAATAAATAATAACTTTATTATTGCCTCTAGGGCATATTTCCTTCACCTTCCCCGTCCAACTCCGGCCGACGCGCCTCTCATCTCCGGCGAGATCCGCCTCACCTCGGAATCCGTGCCAGGTCAACTCTAGATCCAGATCCACGAGGTGAAATTTCCACCAAGTCCCGGAGCGCCCTGTTATTTTCATGCCATGTTCATCACATCATATCTCCATGCTCGATGCTCCGATTTGTGCGTGTAATATGTCAAGATGTTCACCATGAGATGCTCTTCATTTTGTTCCATTGTTCCATGCTTGTTTGAGTTCATCTTGATGCCTAAATCATCATTGGAAAAGTGCTATATGATGTTTGCTGCTGTTACTTATCAGATTATGATGTTGTCATTTTGTTGCATTTGATGTGTGCATATTATGAGAATGAGTTCTACATGTGTTTTGATCTATGTCATGCCATCTTTACAGAGGTGCTTGCCATGTATTTTGTTGATCTATGTGGTGACTAGCACAAGCATGCAAACTAGGCTTCGTGGTGTTGCTGTTTTCAGGGTAGATCCTGTCCTTTTCCTGCTGTTATTTTTGATGCCATGTATCCATGTTGCTACAGTGAGATCCATGCTTCTTTTGAGTATGTTCAGTATGAATGTTTTGGACATATAGATGTGGTCTATCCATCCATGCCCCTGTTTGCAATTATGGAGTGCCTTAGCATGTCTCAATCTTGCTCTACTTTTGCTATAAATTGCTCCTGGCAGACTGTTTACATGTTAATCAATATTGCCAAGGTTGTTGTAGTTGATCCTTGCTTGCTATGAGCTTGTTCGTGCCATGGTTAGTTTCATGAACATGTCTTCGTGCTGATTCTATGCTTATCTTGTCTTGCAATGCTTTGTGATGAGTGAATCGAGCTCGCAAAGATGCCTTCATAATTCTATTAATGCCATGCTCTGTTTTCTGCTAAGTCTGAATCTGGTAATAAAACTTGCTATGTTTATATGGGTGCCATTATATCTTCTGTGCCTTTTTGGCTCATAATCAGTAAGAGACTTTTGTTCTATCCATTTAGTAGATTCATGCCATGCCTTGATTTTCTATGATATGTTCCTTTAGCATGCTGTTTGCTTGCTCTAAACATGGCTTCCTGATGTTATTTCTGGCATGTTAGTATTTTCACAAAGTCTGGGAAGCTGATATCTTTTGCACTTTTGCCATGCTTGTTTGAACCTGTTCTGGTGCGATTTAGCCGTAGCTCATTGTTCATGTTTTGTCAAGCATCTTGAGTAAATCACTGTCATATGCTTTGTTGTTATGTTGGAGTGTAGTAGCTTAGTTTCTTGTTGCATTCTAAGTGGCATCGTGTTGTTAATCGCAGAATTTTGCCATCCTTATTTTGCTTGTCATCTGCAAACCGTGCATCCGATTCCGGTGTTCCTTATATTGGTTTCAACTGAAATCATCTCATCTTTCCAGCGACATACTTGGTTTGCCAAGTTGATGCTTTGTTCATCTTTTCCCTTCCGGAGCACGCATATGCATTGCATATCACATCTCGCATATCATGCCGTGTATTGCATCATGTTGCTTGTGCATTTCCCGTGATTGATTGTTGGTCCTTGGCTTGTGATCTTGCTTTGGGTAGAGCCGGGAGACGATAACAGTTACGAGGAACCTGTTGAGAACGCTTACGAGGATCAAGCTTTCGACAACTCTGAGAACCTTGCAGGCAAGATGACCATACCCTCGAAATCACTTCTATCTTTGCTTTGCTAGTTGTTCGCTCTATCTCTATGCTTGCACTACCTACCACTTGATATCATGCCTCCCATATTGCCATGTCAAGCCTCTAACCATCCTTTCCTAGCAAACCGTTGTTTGGCTAAGTTACCGCTTTTACTCAGCCCTTCTTATAGCGTTGCTAGTTGCAGGTGAAGATGAAGTTGGTTCCATGTTGGAACATGGATATTTTGGCATATCACAATATCTCTTATTTAATTAATGCATCTATATATTTGGTAAAGGGTGGAAGGCTCGGCCTTATGCCTGGTGTTTTGTTCCACTCTTGCCGCCCTAGTTTTCGTCATACCGGTGTTATGTTCCTTGATTTTGCGTTCCTTACGCGGTTGGGTGATTTATGGGACCCCCCTGACAGTTCGCCTTGAATAAAACTCCCCCAGGAAGGCCCAACCTTGGTTTTACATTTGCCTACCTAAGCCTTTTCCCCTGGGTTTTCGCGAGCCCGAGGGTCATCTTTATTTTAACCCCCGGGCCAGTGCTCCTTCGAGTGCTGGTCCAAACCGAGCGATGTCCAGCGCCTCCTGGGCAACCAGGGTCTATGCCAACCCGACGTCTGGCTCATCCGGTGTGCCCTAAGAACGAGATATGTGCAGCTCCTATCGGGATTTGTCGGCACATTCGGGCGGCTTTGCTGGTCTTCTTTTACCATTGTCGAAATGTCTTGTAACCGGGATTCTGAGTCTGATCGGGTCTTCTTGGGAGAAGGAATATCCTTCGTTGACCATGAGAGCTTGTGATGGGCTAAGTTGGGACACCCCTGTAGGGTATTATCTTTTGAAAGCCGTGCCCGCGGTTATGTGGCAGATGGGAATTTGTTAATGTCCGGTTGTAGAGAACTTGACACTTGACTTAATTAAAATGCATCAACCGCGTGTGTAGCCGTGATGGTCTCTTTTCGGCGGAGTCCGGGAAGTGAACACAGCCTGGGTTATGTATGAACATAAGTAGTTTTAGGATCACTTCTTGATCATTTTTAGCTTCTCGACCGATGCATTGCTTCTCTTCTCGCTCTCTTTTGCGTATGTTAGCCACCATAAATGCTTAGTGCTTGCCGCAGCTCCACCATATTACCCCTTACCTACCCACAAGCTTAAATAGTCTCGATCTCGCGGGTGTGAGATTGCTGAGTCCTCGTGACTCACAGATTCTACCAAAACAGTTGCAGGTGCCGAGGATACCTATGCATGTGACGCAACCGAGCTCAAGTGGGAGTTCGATGAGGACCGTGGTCGTTACTATGTTTCGTTTCCTGATGATCAGTAGTGGAGCCCAGTTGGGACGATCGGGGATCTAGCATTTGGGGTTATCTTCTTTTCATTTGGATTTGACCGTAGTCGGTCTATGTGTGTATTTTGGATGATGTATGATTTTATTTATGTATTGTGTGAAGTGGCGATTGTAAGCCAACTCTCTTTATCCCATTCTTGTTCATTACATGGGATTGTGTGAAGATGACCCTTCTTGCGACAAAACCTACAATGCGGTTATGCCTCTAAGTCGTGCCCCGACACGTGGGAGATATAGCCGCATCGTAGGCGTTACAAGTTGGTAATCAGAGCCATCCCCGACTTAGGAGCCCCCTACTTGATCGAATCGCTGGCGTTGTTGAGTCTAGAAAAAATGTTTTGTGTCTCGGGATTATATATATCGGAGAGTAGGATTCTTTTTACTCCTCAATCCCTTCGTAGCTCTGGTGAGGCCCCCTGACGTAGAAGTTTTGACTTCCCTCTCCTCAAATTTCACTAAAAAAAATTTAGGATCACACGGGTATCTTGGAATCGTTCCGATGGTTTTGTGACGAGAACATTGTTCTTGGTGCCTCCTGACATTTAGGGGTTGCGACAGTGTCCCGGGGAGTTGAGCTCCGAGGTGTTGTCGTCACAATTTTATCATTGCAGTTCTGGAATACCTGAGTTTCGCCGACATCGAAAATCTCTTTTATGCAGTTGTTGGTGAGATCACCTCGACGCCACCCAGTACTGGGGCGGGAGTTCAGGAGTATTTCCATAACTCGTATAACGGATGCTTTTCGAAGGTTGAGGTAAATGATTTTCGAAGGTTTCTTGGTTATGTGTTGAAGGATGGATACAACTGGATCTAGGTATTGTTAGTTTGGGTGAGATATATTGCGTCCCGTGTATCCCCAACACCTGATTGCATAACCAGAAAGTTTCGGGAGTTTATAAGTGGGAATTCAAGTAGCTCCTAGGATATCTTTCCGACAGATGCATGATATGAGATTGGGGTTCGACGTCTAGTGGTCCGCCTATCCACGGTTGGTTTTACAATGGTCTCGTAGTGTCTTAAAGAGTCCTTGGCTATGCTGACTTGGGGACGCTTCGTATGTCATGTGCACTGCCTTGTACATGATGGTGCTGTACGATCGAGCCCGTGTGGGCCCCACCACGAAAACTTCGGACGAAATCTCTATCATATGTTTGTTCTGGCTTATTCTGCAAGTCAATCCTTTGTTTTGTTTTGAGTTGTGGTATTCGAGTTGCTTCAAAGTCAAATGTTGATTCCATACCTTTTTCTAAGTGGCTTCTCAACTTATGGAAGTGTGATGATTTACTATGGAATTCATTCGTTCATCCTCGTTCGAATGTTTATTGTGAAGACTATATGTTGCAATTTCTATCCGTTGATTCAACTTGCCTATCTGTCTATCAAGATGCTAACGGATGTCACCCTCTTCAGGATGGCTCCGGCAACGCGTCAGAATCCGGAACGCAATGATGGGAGTCAGGCAAACCCTCCGCCACCTCCTCCGCCTCCGGAGGCATGGCAAGCTGTCATGGCAGCCACCAATGCCAATGCCCGGATGATTTTGCAACTCTTGCAAGAGCGCACCCAAGGGCAAGGCAACCAAGGAAATCAAGGCCAAGGCAACAATCAGCCTCACTTCGCTACCCTCAACCAGTTCCTTGCAAATCAGCCGAAGTCTTTCAGCTACTGTGCTGAGGCCACAGACGCCGATGATTGGCTCATGGACATCAACAAGCATTTTGAATGTAGCAATGTCAGGCCTGAGGACTTTGTCATGTTTGCCTCTTTTCAACTCAAGGATCAAGCTGCCGAGTGGTATCAACAATACAAAGATTCCAGAGGAGGTCGTGTGATTACCTGGGATGATTTCCGCCGAGACTTCAAAGCTCACCACATTCCACAAAGTGTTGTTGAGAGCAAGCGTGAGGAGTTCCGCAATCTCAAGCAAGGCAGCATGTCCGTGTATCAATACAACACTCAGTTTCAGAAACTCGCTCGCTTCGCTAAGAAAGACGTCCCTGATGAAAAGAGCATGATTTATCAATTCAGAGGTGGCCTCAGAGAAGACCTGCAATTAGCTCTCGTGCTTTTTGAGCCGACCAAGTATGATGAATTCTACAACATGGCACTGAAGCAAGAAGCTGCTCAGCTCAAGTGTGAGGCTTCTAAGAAGAGAGTCAGGGACGCAGTTCAGTCTTCTTCTTCCTCACTAGTGGCAGCTAAGCAACAGAAGTTCTGGTTGCCTCCTCCTCCTCCGTTTTGTCAGCCTTTCCAGCAGAAGAACAAAGGTGGCCATGGATCTTCCCACCCACCCAACCCTGGCTATCAGAACAAGTCTCAGAATCAAGCTCCAAGGCCAAATGCTCCTTATCATCGTCAGCTCTCAGAGGTGACTTGCAACAAATGTCAGCAGAAAGGTCACTATGCTAACAAGTGCTTCAACCAAAGGCGCCTTCCGCCTCCTCCTCCTGTGAGATCTTCCAGCAATGCAGTGGTCAAGCATAATCCCAGATCTGCAAAGGTGAACATGATGAATGCAGCTTAAGCGGAGGAATCTACTGATGTGATAATGGGTAATCTCTCAGTTAATGATATTCCTGCAAAAGTTTTATTTGATACTGGTGCATCGCTTAGTTTCATCTCAAGACCTTTTGCATCTAAACATGAGTTGGTTTTTGAAGATTTGCCTAGACCGTTATCAGTTGTCTCTCCGGGTAAATTCATGAATGCAAGCTCCTTGGTTCGGGATGTCTCTGTCAAGATGTGCAACTATAAATTTCTGTCTTCTCCAATTGTCCTTGGTGACTCGGATATTGATCTAATTCTCAGCATGGACTGGCTTTCTAAGCACAAGGCTCAACTTGATTGTACTGCTAGGGAAATTCAATTGACACACTCTTCCGAGGATGTGATCATCTATGCCGCTCGTGATGAGACCATTCGGTTATTCTCTCTCAATGAGAAGGGCGAGCTAGACGCAATCTCTCAGATTCCAGTCGTTTGTGAGTACCAAGATGTCTTTCCAGAAGAGCTTCCGGGTATGCCTCCTCACCGGCCAGTCGAGTTCGTTATCGATCTTGAGCCTGGCACGGAACCCGTTTGCAAGCGTCCATATAAGCTTGGACCCAAGGAGCTGAAAGAATTGAAGAAACAGCTCGATGAACAAGAGCATCTGGGTCCGATCAGACCGAGTTCATCTCCATGGGGTTGTGGTGTTCTTTTTGTCCAGAAGAAGGATGGCACGGACCGACTTTGTGTCGACTACCGCCCATTGAACAAGAAGACAATAAAGAACAAGTATCCACTTCCCAACATCAATGAGCTATTCAAGCAACCTAAAGGTGCTAAAGTATTCTCCAAGCTTGACCTTCGTATGAGTTATCATCAGATTCGCATTCGCGAACAAGATATTCCCAAGACAGCATTCAGAACAAGTTTTGGTTCTTATGAATATACTGTCATGTCTTTCGGCCTTGTCAATGCTCCTCCAACATTCTCTCGAATGATGAACTTCATCTTCAACCCCTACACCAATGAATTCGTCTTGGTATATCTCGATGATATCTTGGTCTTCTCCAAGAATAAGAAGGATCATGCCAAACATTTGCGATTGGTGCTCGACAAGCTCAGACAGTATCAATTCTATGCGAAGTTTTCCAAATGTGAGTTTTGGCTTGACGAAGTTCTTTACCTTGGTCATATCATCTCGGCCAAGGGCTTCGCTGTTAATCCCGAGAAGGAGTTTGCAGTTGTGAATTGGGAACCTCCTCAGAATGTCAAGCAGCTTCGCAGTTTTCTTGGACTTGCAAGCTATTGCCGAAGATTCGTTGAGAATTTCTTTAAGATTGCAAAGCCTCTTTCCAACCTCCTCCAGAAGCATGTGAAGTATGTCTGGACTCCTGAGTGTGACATTGCTTTCAACACTCTCAAAGAGAAACTTGTCACAGCTCTTGTCTTAACTCCTCCTGACGAATCCAAGCAATTCGAAGTCTTCTGTGATGCTTCTCTTCAAGGTCTCGGTGCTGTGTTAATGCAAGAGAAGAAAGTTGTGGCCTATACATCTTGTCAGTTGAAGCCCAACGAAAAGAACTACCCCACTCACGATCTTGAGTTGGCGGCAGTTGTCCATGCATAAATAACATGGAGACATCTCTTGTTGGGAAGGAAAGTGGACATATTCACCGTTCACAAGAGTCTCAAGTACATCTTCACTCAGCCCAACCTCAACCTCAGGCAAACTCGATGGGTCAAAATGATTCAAGAGTACAATCCGAGTATTGAATATACTCCAGGCAAGGCCAATGTCATTGCAGATGCTTTGAGCAGGAAGGCTTATTGCAGCAACTTAATCCTCAAGCCCCTCCAACCGGACCTTTGCGAAGCTTTCCGCAAACTGAATCTCCAAGTTGTTCCTCAAGGCTTTCTTGCCAACCTCCTAGTCTCTCCTACTTTGGAAGATCAAATTCGTGAGGCACAACTCCTGGATACCATGGTGAAGAAGGTGAAACGTGGTATTGACAAGGGCATTTCCAAATACAAGTGCTATCGCATTGATGACAGAGACACTTTATTCTTCGAGGACCGGATTGTGGTTCCCAAAGGTGATCTAAGAAAGGTCATAATGAATGAAGTGCACAATTCTCTTCTTTCCATTCATCCTGGAAGTACGAAGATGTACCATGACCTCAAGCAGTCGTATTGGTGGACTCGAATGAAGCGGGAAATCGCACAATTCATGAATGAATGTGATGTCTGTCGAAGGGTGAAAGCAGAACACCAACGACCAGCTGGTCTCCTCCAACCTCTTGCTATTCCAGAATGGAAGTTTGATCATATCGAAATGGACTTCGTGACTGGATTTCCTAAGTCCAAGCGTGGAAATGATGCTATCTTCGTTGTCATCGACAAGCTTACTAAAGTGGCTCATTTTCTTCCTATCAGAGAATCTATCACAGCAGCTTAGTTGGCAGAGCTATACACCTCCAGGATTTTCTCCTTGCACGGCATTCCACAATTGATATCTTCAGATCGTGGAAGCATCTTCACTTCTAAGTTCTGGGAATCCTTCCAGAAGGCCATGGGCACCAACATTCGCTTCAGCACAGCTTTCCATCCTCAAACTAGTGGCCAAGTCGAGCGAGTCAATCAAATCCTTGAAGATATGCTCAGGGCTTGTGTCATTTCCTTTGGCATGAAGTGGGATGATTGTCTTCCATATGCCGAGCTCTCCTACAACAACAACTTCCAAGCAAGTGCGGGCAAGGCCCCATTCGAGATTCTCCATGGAAGAAAGTGCCGTACTCCTCTCAATTGGTCAGAGACTGGTGAACGCCAACTACTTGGCAACGACAATCACAGAGTCTGAAGAAATGTGTGTAGTCATCTGTGAAAATCTCAAAGCCGCGCAATCGCGTCAAAAGAGTTACTATGATAGCAAGCACCGTGACTTGGCTTTCGAGATCGGAGACCATGTCTACCTCCGCGTCTCTCCAATGAAAGGCACTCATCGCTTCGGTATCAAAGGGAAGCTTGCCCCTAGATACGTCGGGCCCTTCAAGATCATTGGCAAAAGAGGCGACCTCGCCTACCAACTTGAGCTTCCGTCCAACTTCTGTGACACCCAAAATTTTATTTGGCTTTTTCAAAACTTTTTCTTGTTTTGAGGGAAGTGATTTGAATTTTTCTTCTAAAAGAACTTTCCCTCTCAACATATTTTCTTTTCTGACTAGTACTTCATTTTTGGTTTCACTCAAAACTTGATTTTGGTCTTGAGGGTTTTCCTCTTTATTTTGGACTCAAACCAAAATGTTTTTCTCTTGGAAAAATGCCTTTTGAAAATTTCTTTGAAAAAGGCCCTAGAGCTTTTGGAAAGATCCTTTGCCACTTTCAAAAATTCCTCTTGCCATGGCCCAAGGGTAAATTACCTCCCTTAAACCTCTCCTCACCTTTGGATCATGACTTACTTCAAATCCAGCAAGTTGAACCTCCCCATATGATTATTTTTCCATTTAAATCTTATCAAAACAATTTCTGTCTCCTATTCTAGCCCTTGGAGATTTACAAAGGAGCTACCTTTTCTGTTTTGATTTTTGCCCCCAAACCTTTTTCCCTTCCTAGTCCTTTGAACCCTCAACCAAGATCCATGAAGATCCACTGGTCTTCAGTTCAAATTTTTCAAACTATACTTGCTGCAAGTTTGGACCAGATTTGTCAAATTTGGTGAAATTCATTCAAATCCTTCTCCATAAATTCTGAGAAAAATCAGGCAGCCTCTGGGTGCATTGAGAGGTCACCTCACCAAGTCCCAGCTTCAGGAAAAGTTTTTCTGCTTGCCAAATCATTTTGTCGAACACTTGCAGGGCATTGTCAATGTCAAGTTCAGTAAATTCAGAGTGCAGTTCAGAAGCTGCTGTCGTTTTCTTCAGAACATCTCCTCGATCTCGCCAGTAACCGCGTTGGCACCTTGCTCCCCGTCTCCTCCCCCTTGTACCTGCACCGCATAAACGCCTGGACGCTTGCGGGCGTCGGCGACGAGCTGGAGGAGGTGCGCCGCCCCGTGACCGACGCCAGTGGCGGCTTTGCGGCCGCCAGAGAGAGGCGCGGCGCAGACGGCGCCACCCAGCGCCGCCCAAGCCACCGGAGATCGCCGCGTGGCCGCCCACTCCCCAGAACGCGCTGCCACTCTCGTCGTGAACCGCTGGGCGCGGAGCGCGCTCTCTGCCGCCGTCGAGCCCGTGCGGCCACCCCATCGTGGACCAGCGCCATTACGCCAAGACCGACCAGGATTAGCGGGGGAACGGCACCAGTACACCTCACTGATGCTGCCTGGCCACTCAAACCCCCTGCTCAACCACTGCCTCGCCGTAATCGCTCGCCGGAGCAACCCCGTTTACGGCCACCCCCTCGATCCGCCTATAAATAGAGGCCCCGAGCTTCAACTCGAACCCACACCATCTCTGCACTCCACCTAGACCGCGCCAAGCCACTGGAAGAGCCCCGAGGGATCCAGCTCGATTCACTCCCGTGCGTGCACCTCTGCCTCCCATCTCTTGCCAGTAGCTCTCTAGTGCATCCCTCTTTCTGACCCGCGCTTCAATTCGAGGTTTGCAGCACCCACCGGAGTTCTCCACCATCGCCCGAGCCGCCGTCCGCCGGAGAAAGTGTCACCGTCGACGCAGTGCTCTCCGACGGTCAAGACCACCACCCACCGACGCGGAAGGACACGCTGAAGCTCTTGGTACACTCCGATCTCCCTATCTCGCCGTGGTTCGACGCCGGCGACCACCGCAGTCTTCGGGCGCCGGCGAGCTTTTTAAACCTGACATGTGGACCCCCCCTGTCAGCCTCTATTCTCCTCTCCCTCGAAACGTTTTTTGTTGGCGCCTTCGGGCAAATACGTCTTCCTTTTGAGCTGGCGCGTTTCTTTCCGAAGCGTTTTCTGTTTTCTCAGTTAAACCCCTGGAACTTTTCTGTTTCATTACAGATGAGTCCCTGGACAGAAACCTTTATAACTTTCTAATAAAAGGTGATTTTTGAGTGATTCTTTTTTTGTCAGTCTTGTATTTTTGTCTAGTTTTTTATAGTATTTATTTGGAAAAAAATTGGAGAAGTTTTTATGCACGCGTTGGTTTTCACGTTAGTGCCCGTTTTCGTTATGCCGTAGGTTCCGGAAGAGGTGACGGAGCCGCGAACTTCGCCGAGCTAGACTCCGACTTCCCCGAACCAGGCAAGCATGTTTGAACCTTTGATATGATAGGTGTTTTTGCATTTTTGCGTGAGAGGTTGTGCGTGGCATATGAGTATCAGGGAGTACCTCGTTGCTTGTGAAGCAACTACCCGCATGTTCCAAAGTTGCGATGATCTCTGGTGAGAGATGGCCTAATCATGTGGTGACATGAAGGGTAGCAAGGTGGTACTGTTGTAGCATACCAGCCTTGCGTCATCCGACAAATTCCGACGTTAACGTGGATGGAGTCACGTTATCGTTCTTCCACCTTCCGTGCTACCACATGTTTTCTGCCAGAATGCGGTTTAGTAGGTTGGTAACCTCTTTCCGTGTACACACCAAACAGAGGGGCCGGGATGATGGTTCCATGGCCCTGGATTAAATCCAGTCATCCGGTCAGGGGGCATGGGTGTTTCCGGTTGGGACCGAGAGGGGGGCACCCCTTAGAGCGCGCGTATAGAAATTTGATCCCATGCTACGCGAGGTTGTAGCCTCCCCGTCTCAAGGTTTTTCTTGAACGTTGCCGAGGGTGATCCCTGGCTTCGGAATGTTGAATGGGTGTGTACTGGTTAGACGTGTTTCTTCCAAAACACCGTAAACGGAACTAGTCCCCGTGACTACTAAAATCCGTTGGCTGTGGTTAAAGTACAAACTCTGCAGAGTCAAATCCTTCCGAGTCATCGTATCCATAGTCAAGTATCGTGATCAGCGTATCCATGTCTATGTCGTAACCTCGTGGTATATCCTTCGTTCCGGTAAGTAAGCTTGAGTAGTAGACTTGGTGGAACGTTACTCCTGTGGATGGACTAACCCTGTTGTTTATCTCATGTCTGATTATTCTCGTGATATGATTTAAAAATTCATGAGCTACTAAGTTACGAAAATAAGCCCTTTATGTGATGTCGCTCAGACGTCCGACTGTGGCATGTTTGTCTCTTACTTTCAATATAAGCCCTGTATGTGATGTCGCTCAGACGTCCGACTGTGGCACGCACTGCCTTCATTTTCTGTTATAAGCCCTTTATGTGGTGTCGCCCCGACGCCCGACTGTGGCATTATTATCCTTGCAGTTTCCTCTCGAGGAGTCATTCAGACCCTCGTTTGGCACCAGTATTACTATTCTTGCAGTTTCCTCTCGAGGAGTCATTCAGACCCTCGTTTGGCACCCAGTATTTACTTTGGGATTTCGGGAGGACTACCGCCCGACTTCTCTGTTATTTTCCCATGCATTATTGTCTCTATGTCTGAACGCACTTGTTATTCCATCCTTACGCTTCATGTTTACATTTGTTATATCTTATGTCCGAACTGTCTTGCGAGTACTTTCATAGTACTCACCTGGCTTGTTGATTTGGCCAGATGTTGACGAAGGCGATCTCTTGGATGAAGAATTTGATAGTGCGTCCGACGCCTAGAGGAGTCCCAGTCAGTCCTGTGCGATCCCGGATATTAGTCACTTGTATTATATACGCTTCCGCCACCCGCAATAAGTCTCCTCGAGCCTCACTCCGACGCTCGAAGAGCTGTAGTTTTCAGGAGTCATATCACCCACTTCGCGGTGATATTTCCACCATCGTTGTTATCGTGAGTTAGTAGTTATGCCACCCTATCCGCCGTTATGTTTTATCGGCATTCATGTAATAAATTGTTGAGCAGTCCCCGCTCAACCTTGTATTATATTCAGTACTCCTGGTATTTTTCTTCTGTGACCAAGATATTGTCTACCAGTGAGAAGGAATTCTTCTTTACTGGTCTGTAAAAGGGATTGGTCTCTCAATAAATATTTTATTTAAAAACCGGTCGTGACAACTTCGCAAACGTGCACGATGTGTTTCACGTGACACAGCTTCGCAAGTGCTTCAAGACTCCTGAGCGTACTATCAACTTCGAAGAGATTGACCTCCAAGAAGATTTGTCTTATCATGAGCACCCCGTTGCTGTTCTGGAAGAAACTAAGCGCAAGACTCGCAACAAGTCAATCAAATTCCTGAAAGTGAAGTGGTCACACCATTCCGACAGAGAAGCCACCTGGGAGCGCGAGGATCACCTCCATTCCGAATATCCGGAGTTCTTTCAGTCCTAGATCTCGGGACGAGATCCTCTCGTAGTGGTGGAGTGTTGTAACACCCCGGATGTGACTTTCCATATTTGTAACTCCAACTCTTGCCATTTTCGGCTATGTGTTATGATATTCCCTCCGTGGTTGGGTTTTTGTCTTCATTTTGCATTTTGTTCTTGTCATGCATTTCATATCATGTCATCATGTGCATCGCATTTGCATACGTGTTCGTCTCATGCATCCGAGCATTTTCCCCGTTGTCCGTTTTGCAATCCGACACTCCCACATGCACCGGCACACCCCTCTTATCTCTTTTCGTGAGCGGGTGTTAAACATTCTCGGAATGGACCGAGGTTTGCCAAGTGGCCTTGGTACACCACCGGTAGACCACCTGTCAAGTTTCATTCCATTTGGAGGCCGTTTGATGCTCCAACGGTTAACCGGGTAACCGCAAAGGCCTCTTGTGTGTTGCAGCCCAACACCCCTCCAAAACAGCCCAATAACCCACCTAAACCCCCTCCATGCTCTCCTTCGTCGGATCATGATCGCGTGGCCGAAAACCGCACTCCATTTGGACACTCCTACCTCCTCCTAGCTATAAATATGTGCACCCCGTCCAAATCTCGCAGTCCAAAACCTAGATTTCTTCCCCGCCGCCGCCGGACACTTATTCCCACCGACGGACGTGTCTGCCACCCTCACCGCCGCCACGTGTCAGCTCCTGTTTCGCCGAGCCGCCGCGCCCACTTCCTCGCGCCGCCGCGCGCCGGCCCGCCGGGGCCCAGGCGGGGCCCTCCCGGCCCGTCCGCCGCCGCCCACGCCGCCTCCCCGGCCCGCGCGTCCACCCGCCGTCCGGCGGCCTCGCCGCCCCGGTCACCGGACCTCGCCGCTCCGCTGACCGCCCCCGAGCGCCTCCGCTCCGCTCTGCCCCGCGCGCCTCCCCGTCGCCGCCGCCCCGTCGTTCGCCGGCGACGCCCCAGATCCGGCGCCCCGACCCGCCGCCGACCTTCTGTTGGGAAACGTAGTAATTTCAAAAATATTCTACGCACACACAAGATCATGGTGATGCATAGCAATGAGAGGGGAGAGTGTTGTCCACGTACCCTCGTAGACCGGAAGCGGAAGCATTATCACAACGTGGTTGATGTAGTCGTACGTCTTCACGATCCGACCGATCAAGTACCGAACGCACGACACCTCCGAGTTCAGCACACGTTCAGCTCGATGACGTCCCTCGAACTCCAATCCAGCCGATTGTTGAGGGAGAGTTTCGTCAGCACGATGGCGTGGTGACGATGATGATGTTCTACCGACGCTGGGCTTCGGCTAAGCTGCGCAACGATATTCTCGAGGTGTAATATGGTGGAGGGGGGCACCGCACACGGCTAAAATATCGTATATCAATTGTGTGTCTAGAGGTGCCCCCTTGCCCCCGTATATAAAGGAGCAAGGGGAAGGCTGCCGGCCTAGGAGGTGTGGCGCGCCAGGAGGAGTCCTACTCCTACCGGGAGTAGGACTCCCCCCTTTCCTTGTTGGACTAGGAGTGGAAGAAGGGAAGAGGTGGAGGGGAGGAAGGAAGGGGGGCGCCGCCCCCCTCTCCTTGTCCTATTCGGACTGGGGGGAAGGGGGGCGCGGCCCTGCCCTAGCCTCCTCTCCTCTCTTCCACCTAGGCCCACTAAGGCCCATTAAGTTACCGGGGGGTTCCGGTAACCTCCCGGTACTCCGGAAAAATCCCGATTTCACCCGGAACACTTCCGATGTCCAAACATAGGCTTCCAATATATCAATCTTTATGTCTCGACCATTTTGAGACTCCTCGTCATGTCCGTGATCATATCCGGGACTCCGAACAACCTTCGGTACATCAAAACATATAAATTCATAATATAACTGTCATCGTAACGTTAAGCGTGCGGACCCTACGGGTTCGAGAACTATGTAGACATGACCGAGACACCTCTCCAGTCAATAACCAATAGCGAAACCTGGATGCTCATATTGGTTCCTACAAATTCTACGAAGATCTTTATCGGTGAGACCGCATAACAACATACGTTGTTCCCTTTGTCATCGGTATGTTACTTGCCCGAGATTCGATCGTCGGTATCTCGATACCTAGTTCAATCTCGTTACCGGCAAGTCTCTTTACTCGTTCCGTAATACATCATCCCGCAACTAACTCATTAGTCACAATGCTTGCAAGGCTTATAGTGATGTGTATTACTAAGTGGGCCCAGAGATACCTCTCCGACAATCGGAGTGACAAATCCTAATCTCGAAATACGCCAACCCAACAAGTACCTTTGGAGACACCTGTAGAGCACCTTTATAATCACCCAGTTACGTTGTGACGTTTGGTAGCACACAAAGTGTTCCTCCGGTAAACGGGAGTTGCATAATCTCATAGTCATAAGAACATGTATAAGTCATGAAGAAAGCAATAGCAACATACTAAACGATCGACTGCTAAGCTAACGGAATGGGTCAAGTCAATCACATCATTCTCCTAATGATGTGTTCCCGTTAATCAAATGACAACTCATGTCTATGGCTAGGAAACATAACCATCTTTGATCAACGAGCTAGTCAAGTAGAGGCATACTAGTGACACTCTGTTTGTCTATGTATTCACACATGTATCAAGTTTCCGGTTAATACAATTCTAGCATGAATAATAAACATTTATCATGATATAAGGAAATAAATAATAACTTTATTATTGCCTCTAGGGCATATTTCCTTCAGTCTCCCACTTGCACTAGAGTCAATAATCTAGTTCACATCGCCATGTGATTTAACATCAATAGTTCACATCACCATGTGATTAACACCCATAGTTCACATCGTCAATACCCAAAGGGTTTACTAGAGTCAATAATCTAGTTCACATCGCTATGTGATTAACAACCAAAGAGTACTAAGGTGTGATCATGTTTTGCTTGTGAGATAATTTTAGACAACGGGTCTGTCACATTCAGATCCGTAAGTATTTTGCAAATTTCTATGTCTACAATGCTCTGCTCGGAGCTACTCTAGCTAATTGCTCCCACTTTCAATATGTATCTAGACCGAGACTTAGAGTCATCTAGATTAGTGTCAAAACTTGCATTGACGTAACCCTTTACGACGAACCTTTTGTCACTTCCATAATCGAGAAACATATCCTTATTCCACTAAGGATAATTTTGAACGCTGTCCAGTGATCTACTCCTAGATCACTATTGTACTCCCTTGCCAAACTCAGTGGTAGGGTATACAACAGATCTGGTACACAGCATGGCATACTTTGTAGAACCTATGGCTGAGGCATAGGGAATGACTTTCATTCTCTTTCTATCTTCTGCCGTGGTCGGGTTTTGAGTCTTACTCAATTTCACACCTTGTAACACAGGCAAGAACTCTTTCTTTGACTGTTCCATTTTGAACTACTTCAAAATATTGTCAAGGTATGTACTCATTGAAAAAACTTATCAAGCGTTCTGATCTATCTCTGTAGATCTCAATGCTCAATATGTAAGCAGCTTCACCGAGGTCTTTCTTTGAAAAACTCCTTTCAAACACTCCTTTATGCTTTGCAGAATAATTCTACATTATTTCCGATCAACAATATGTCATTCACATATACTTATCAGAAATGTTGTAGTGCTCCCACTCACTTTCTTGTAAATACACGCTTCACCGCAAGTCCGTATAAAACTATATCCTTTGATCAACTTATCAAAGCGTATATTCCAACTCCGAGATGCTTGCACCAGTCCATAGATGGATCACTGGAGCTTGCACTTTTTCTTAACACCTTTAGGATCGACAAAACCTTCTGGTTGCATCATATACAACTCTTCTTTAATAAATCCATCAAGGAATGCAGTTTTGTTTATCCATTTGCCAGATTTCATAAAATGCGGCAATTGCTAACATGATTCGGACAGACTTAAGCATAGATACGAGTGAGAAACTCTCATCGTAGTCAACACCCTGAACTTGTCGAAAACCTTTTGCGACAATTCTAGCTTTGTAGATAGTAACACTACTATCAGCGTCCGTCTTCCTCTTGAAGATCCATTTAATCTCAATGGCTCGCCGATCATTGGGCAAGTCAATCAAAGTCCATACTTTGTTCTCATACATGGATCTCATCTCAGATTTCATGGCTCAAGCCATTTTGCGGAATCTGGGCTCACCATCGCTTCTTCATAGTTTGTAGGTTCGTCATGGTCTAGTAACATAACCTCCAGAACAGGATTACCGTACCACTCTGGTGCGGATCTTACTCTGGTTGACCTACGAGGTTCAGTAATAACTTGATCTGAAGTTCCATGATCATCATCATTAACTTCCTCACTAATTGGTATAGGCGTCACAGAAACTGGTTTCTGCGATGAACTACTTTCCAATAAGGGAGCAGGTACAATTACCTCATCAAGTTCTACTTTCCTCCCACTCACTTCTTTCGAGAGAAACTCCTTCTCTAGAAAGGATCCATTCTTTAGCAACGAATGTCTTGCCTTCGGATCTGTGATAGAAGGTGTACCCAACTGTCTCCTTTGGGTATCCTATGAAGACACATTTTTCCGATTTGGGTTTGATCTTATCAGGATGAAACTTTTTCACATAAGCATCGCAACCCCAAACTTTAAGAAACGACAACTTTGGTTTCTTGCCAAACCACAGTTCATAAGATGTCGTCTCAACGGATTTAGATTGTACCCTATTTAACGTGAATGAAGTTGTCTCTAATGCATAACCCCAAAACGATAGTGGTAGATCGGTAAGAGACATCATATATCGCACTATATCTAATAAAGTACGGTTACGATGTTCGAACACACCATTACACCGTGGTGTTCCAGGTGGCGTGAGTAGTGAAACTATTTCACATTGTTTTAACTGAAGACCAAACTCGTAACTCAAATACTCTTCTCCATGATCAGATCGTAGAAACTTTATTTTCTTATTACGATGATTTTCCGCTTCACTCTAAAATTATAT
Source organism: Aegilops tauschii subsp. strangulata (assembly GCF_002575655.3). NCBI lineage: Eukaryota > Viridiplantae > Streptophyta > Magnoliopsida > Poales > Poaceae > Aegilops > Aegilops tauschii. The sequence continues at coordinate 200,142,939 of NC_053036.3, read as the reverse complement.
GAACTTCTCAAATGTTTCAGACTTCTGTTTCATTAAGTAGATATACCCATATCTGCTCAAATCGTCTGTGAAGGTCAGAAAATAATGATACCTTCTACGAGCCTCAATATTCATCGGACCACATACATCTGTATGTATGATTTCCAACAAATCTGTTGCTCGCTCCATAGTTCCGGAGAACGGCGTTTTAGTCATCTTGCCCATGAGGCACGGTTCGCAAGCATCAAGTGATTCATAATCAAGTGATTCCAAAATCCCATCAGTATGGAGTTTCTTCATGCGCTTTACACCAATATGACCTAAACGGCAGTGCCACAAATAAGTTGCACTATCATTATTAACTTTGCATCTTTTGGCTTCATTATTATGAATATGTGTACTACTATGATCGAGATCCAACAAACCATTTTATTGGGTGTATGACCATAGAAGGTTTTATTCATGTAAACAGAACAACAATTATTCTCTAATTTAAATGAATAACCGTATTGCAACAAACATGATCAAATCATATTCATGCTCAACGCAAACACCAAATAACACTTATTTAGTTTCAACACTAATCCCGAAAGTATAGGGAGTGTGCGATGATGATCATATCAATCTTTGAACTACTTCCAACACACATCGTCACCTCGCCTTTTACTAGTCTCTGTTTATTCTGCAACTCCCGTTTCGAGTTACTACTCTTAGCAACTGAATCAGTATCAAATACCGAGGGGTTGCTATAAACACTAGTAAAGTACACATCAATAACATGTATATCCAATATACCTTTGTTCACTTTGCCATCCTTCTTATCCACCAAATAGTTGGGGTAGTTCCGCTTCCAGTGACCAGTCCCTTTGCAGTAGAAGCACTTATTCTCAGGCTTAGGACCAGACTTAGGCTTCTTCACTTGAGCAGCAACTTGCTTGTCATTCTTCTTGAAGTTCCCCTTCTTCCCTTTGCCCTTTTCTAGAAACTAGTGGTCTCGTCAACCATCAACACTTTATGTTTTTCTTGATTTCTACCTTCGTCGATTTCAGCATCACGAAGAGCTCGGGAATTACTTTCGTCATCCCTTGCATACTATAGTTCATCACGAAGTTCTACTAACTTGGTGATGGTGACTAGAGAATTCTGTCAATCACTATTTTATCTGGAAGATTAACTCCCACTTGATTCAAGCGATTGTAGTACCCAGACAATCTGAGCACATGCTCACTGCTTGAGCTATTCTCCTCCATCTTTTAGCTATAGAACTTGTTGGAGACTTCATATCTCTCAACTCAGGTATTTGCTTGAAATATTAACTTCAACACCTGGAACATCTCATATGGTCCATGACGTTCAAAACGTCTTTGAAGTCCCGATTCTAAGCCGTTAAGCACGGTGCACTAAACTATCAAGTAGCCATCATATTGAGCTAGCCAAACGTTCATAACGTCTGCATCTGCTCCTGCAATAGGTCTGTCACCTAGCGGTGCATCAAGGACATAATTCTTCTATGCAGCAATGAGGATAATCCTCAGATCACGGATCCAATTCGCATCTTTGCTACTAACATCTTTCAACATAATTTTCTCTAGGAACATATCAAAAATAAACACAGGGAAGCAACAACGTGAGCTATTGATCTACAACATAATTTGCAAAATACTATCAGGACTAAGTTCATGATAATTTTAAGTTCAATTAATCATATTACTTAAGAACTCCCACTTAGATAGACACCCCTCTAATCATCTAAGTGATTACGTGATCCAAATGAACTAAACCATGTCTGATCATCACATGAGATGGAGTAGTTTCAATGGTGAACATCACTATGTTGATCATATCTACTATATGATTCACGCTCGACCTTTCGGTCTCCGTGTTCCGAGGCCAAATCTGCATATGCTAGGCTCGTCAAGTTTAACCTAAGTATTCCGCGTGTGCAACTGTTTTGCACCCGTTGTATCTGAACGTAGAGCCTATCACACCCGATCATCACGTGGTGTCTCAGCACGAAGAACTTTTGCAACGGTGCATACTCAGGGAGAACACTTTTATCTTGAAATTTTAGTGAGAGATCATCTTATAATGCTACCGTCAATCAAAGCAAGATAAGATGCATAAAAGATTAACATCACATGCAATCAATATAAGTGATATAATATGGCCATCATCATCTTGTGCTTGTGATCTCCATCTCCGAAGCACCGTCATGATCACCATCGTCACCGGCGCGACACCTTGATCTCCATCGTAGTATCGTTGTCGTTTCGCCAACTTATTGCTTTTACGACTATCGCTACCGCTTAGTGATAAAGTAAAACAATTACATGGCGATTGCATTTCATATAATAAAGCGACAACCATATGGCTCCTGCCAGTTGCCGATAACTCGGTTACAAAACATGATCATCTCATACAATAAAATATAGCATCATGTCTTGACCATATCACATCACAACATGCCCTGCAAAAACAAGTTAGACGTCCTCTACTTTGTTGTTGCAAGTTTTACGTGGCTGCTACGGGCTTAGCAAGAATCGTTCTTACCTACGCATCAAAACCACAACGATAGTTTGTCAAGTTGGTGCTGTTTTAACCTTCGCAAGGACCGGGCGTAGCCACACTCGGTTTAACTAAAGTGAGAGAGACAGACACCCGCCAGTCACCTTTAAGCAACGAGTGCTCGCAACGGTGAAACCAGTATCGCGTAAGCGTACGCGTAATGTCGGTCCGGGCCGCTTCATCTCACAATACCGCTGAACCGAAGTATGACATGCTGGTAAGCAGTATGACTTATATCGCCCACAACTCACTTGTGTTCTACTCGCGCATAGCATCAACGCATAAAACCAGGCTCGGATGCCACTGTTGGGGAACGTAGTAATTTCAAAAAATTTCTACGCAGACGCAAGATCATGGTGATGCATAGCAACGAGAGGGGAGAGTGTTGTCCACGTACCCTCGTAGACCGAAAGCGGAAGCGTTAGCACAACGCGGTTGATGTAGTCGTACGTCTTCACGATCCGACCGATCAAGTACCGAACGCACGGCACCTCTGAGTTCAGCACACGTTCAGCTCGATGACGTCCCTCGAACTTCGATCCAGCCGAGTGTTGAGGGAGAGTTTCGTCAGCACGAGGCGTGGTGACGATGATGATGTTCTACCGACGCAGGGCTTCGCCTAAGCTCCGCAACGATATTCTCGAGGTGTAATATGGTGGAGGGGGGCACCGCACACGGCTAAAATATCGTATATCAATTGTGTGTCTAGAGGTGCCCCCTTGCCCCCGTATATAAAGGAGCAAGGGGAAGGCCGCTGGCCTAGGAGGTGTGGCGCGCCAGGAGGAGTCCTACTCCTACCGGGAGTAGGACTCCCCCCCTTTCCTTGTTGGACTAGGAGTGGAAGAAGGGAAGAGGTGGAGGGGAGGAAGGAAGGGGGGCATCGCCCCCCCCCCTCCCTCTCCTTGTCCTATTCGGACTGGGGGGAAGGGGGCGCGGCCCTGCCCTAGCCTCCTCTCCTCTCTTCCACCTAGGCCCACTAAGGCCCATTAAGTTACCGGGGGGTTCTGGTAACCTCCCGGTACTGGAAAAATCCCGATTTCACCCGGAACACTTCCGATGTCCAAACATAGGCTTCCAATATATCAATCTTTATGTCTCGACCATTTCGAGACTCCTCGTCATGTCCGTGTTCATATCCGGGACTCCGAACAACCTTCGGTACATCAAAACATATAAACTCATAATATAACTGTCATCGTAACGTTAAGCGTGCGGACCCTACGGGTTCGAGAACTATGTAGACATGACCGAGACACCTCTCCGGTCAATAACCAATAGCGGAACCTGGATGCTCATATTGGTTCCTACATATTCTACGAAGATCTTTATCGGTCAGACCGCATAACAACATACGTTGTTCCCTTTGTCATCGGTATGTTACTTGCCCGAGATTCGATCGTCGGTATCTCGATACCTAGTTCAATCTCATTACCGGCAAGTCTCTTTACTCGTTCCGTAATACATCATCCCGCAACTAACTCATTAGTCACAATGCTTGCAAGGCTTATAGTATGTGTATTACTGAGTGGGCCCAGAGATACCTCTCCGACAATCGGAGTGACAAATCCTAATCTCGAAATACGCCAACCCAACAAGTACCTTTGGAGACACCTGTAGAGCACCTTTATAATCACCCAGTTACATTGTGATGTTTGGTAGCACACAAAGTGTTCCTCCGATAAACGGGAGTTGCATAATCTCATAGTCATAGGAACATGTATAAGTCATGAAGAAAGCAATAGCAACATAGTAAATGATCGACTGCTAAGCTAACGGAATGGGTCAAGTCAATCACATCATTCTCCTAATGATGTGATCCCGTTAATCAAATGACAACTCATGTCTATGGCTAGGAAACATAACCATCTTTGATCAATGAGCTAGTCAAGTAGAGGCATACTAGTGACACTCTGTTTGTCTATGTATTCACACATGTATCAAGTTTCCGGTTAATACAATTCTAGCATGAATAATAAACATTTATCATGATATAAGGAAATAAATAATAACTTTATTATTGCCTCTAGGGCATATTTCCTTCACCTTCCCCGTCCAACTCCGGCCGTCGCGCCTCTCGTCTCCGGCGAGATCCGCCTCGCCTCGGAATCCGTGCCGGGTCAACTCTAGATCCAGATCCGCGAGGTGAAATTTCCACCAAGTCCCGGAGCGCCCTGTTATTTTCATGCCATGTTCATCACATCATATCTCCATGCTCGGTGCTCCGATTTGTGCGTGTAATATGTCAAGATGTTCACCATGAGATGCTCTTCATTTTGTTCCATTGTTCCATGCTTGTTTGAGTTCATCTTGATGCCTAAATCATCATTGGAAAAGTGCTATATGATGTTTGCTGCTGTTACTTATCAGATTATGATGTTTTGTCATTTTGTTGCATTTGATGTGTGCATCTTATGAGAATGAGTTCTACATGTGTTTTGATCTATGTCATGCCATCTTTACAGAGGTGCTTGCCATGTATTTTGTTGATCTATGTGGTGACTAGCACAAGCATGCAAACTAGGCTTCGTGGTGTTGCTGTTTTGAGGGTAGATCCTGTCCTTTTCCTGCTGTTATTTTTGATGCCATGTATCCATGTTGCTACAGTGAGATCCATGCTTCTTTTGAGTATGTTTAGTATGAATGTTTTGGACATATAGATGTGGTCTATCCATCCATGCCCCTGTTTGCAATTACGGAGTGCCTTAGCATGTCCCAATCTTGCTCTACTTTTGCTATAAATTGTTCCTGGCAGACTGTTTACATGTTAATCAATATTGCCAAGGTTGTTGTAGTTGATCCTTGCTTGCTATGAGCTTGTTCTTGCCATGGTTAGTTTCATGAACATGTCTTCTTGCTGATTCTATGCTTATATTGTCTTGCAATGCCTTGTGATGAGTGAATCGAGCTCGCAGAGGTGCCTTCATAATTCTGTTAATGCCATGCTCTGTTTTCTGCTAAGTCTGAATCTGGTAATAAAACTTGCTATGTTTATATGGGTGCCATTATATCTTCTGTGCCTTTTTGGCTCATAATCAGTAAGAGACTTTTGTTCTATCCATTTAGTAGATTCATGCCATGCCTTGATTTTCTATGATATGTTCCTTTAGCATGCTGTTTGCTTCCTCTAAACATGGCTTCCTGATGTTATTTCTGGCATGTTAGTATTTTCACAAAGTCTGTGAAGCTGATATCTTTTGCACTTTTGCCATGCTTGTTTGAACATGTTCTGGTGCGATTTAGCCGTAGCTCATTGTTCATGTTTTGTCAAGCATCTTGAGTAAATCACTGTCATATGCTTTGTTGTTATGTTGGAGTGCAGTAGCTTAGTTTCTTGTTGCATTCTAAGTGGCATCGTGCTGTTAATCGCAGAATTTTGCCATCCTTATTTTGCTTGTTATCTGCAAACCGTGCATCCGATTCCGGTGTTCCTTATATTGGTTTCAACTGAAATCATCTCATCTTTCCAGCAGCATACTTGGTTTTCCAAGTTGATGCTTTGTTCATCTTTTCCCTTCCGGAGCACGCATATGCATTGCATATCACATCTCGCATATCATGCCATGTATTGCATCATGTTGCTTGTGCATTTCCCGTGATTGATTGTTGGTCCTTGGCTTGTGTTCTTGCTTTGGGTAGAGCCGGGAGACGATAACAGTTACGAGGAACCTGTTGAGAATGCTTACGAGGATCAAGCTTTCGACAACTCTGAGAACCTTGCAGGCAAGATGACCATACCCTCGAAATCACTTCTATCTTTGCTTTGCTAGTTGTTCGCTCTATCTCTATGCTTGCGCTACCTACCACTTGTTTATCATGCCTCCCATATTTTTTGACTGTACACAGTAGGGCAAAACCCCACTGCAATTTTTTGTTTATATTAATCTAAAAAAGGTAAAGTCCCAGAAAGGAACCAAAGTACAAAAGGCTTGAGATAAGCCAATAAGGAAGACAAAAGAAAAAAGGAAAAGAAAAAAACTACAGAACAACTAAGAAAACAAGGATTACAGCACAAGATTATCCAGCCAAAAACAGTATGCTCCAGCATAGCTCTTTTTAATTCTGAATCTGAGAAGAGAGAGCTCCTCCATGAAGATGGCTTTCCACCTTTGAATGCTTGGTTGAATTGCTTGGAAAATCATGTTGTTCCTGGAAATCCAAATAGCCCAAGAGGCAAGGATGACTATCTCCATGAAGAAAGGTACATGAAGTTTCTGCTTGAGATCAAGGAAAGCTTCCATGATTGAAACATTTGCCTATCTTGAAGGGCAGATCAGATCCCAACACTGTGCAGCAAAAGGGCAAGTCCAGAAAAGGTGCTGGAGAGTCTCTTCCTGTGGGCAATTGTTGACAGCACAGTTATAGTTGCCCAGCTGAAAAGATTTCCTTCTCAGAAGATTTCTAGTATTGAGCCTGTCATGAAGTAGTCTCCAAAAGAACACCTTATGTTTTGGCTGACAAGAACTGCTCCAGATCCAATTGAACTGTTGTGGCACAACTTTAACTCCCATCAGCACTTTTTATGCCTTAGCCACAGAGAATTGCTCAGATCCCCACATGTAAATCCATGTATCTGTGCAGTCCAAAGTATCAGAGGCCCTTAAAGTAATGCAGATGTCCTCTATAGCCTCAAATTCCTGGAAAGCTTGCACAGTTAGAGGCAGATGAAATAGGTCCTCTAAGTATTCGGTTTGGAGAAAGGTGTGAACAGTAGCATCCTTGTTTTTCACAAATGAGAATAGGTGGGGGAACATGTCTTGCAAGCAGTGTGAGTGCCAAAGATCAGTCCAGAAATAAGCACTCTTTCCATCACCTATGTTGCATCTGGCCAAGGATTTATAGTTATCAATCAGCTTAAGGTTTGCCTTCCACCAAAAAGAACCCAGCCAGCTATTACCAGGTAGGGAATCATTGCTATAGTAAGATTCCCAAATCAGATTGACCCAGGGAATATTGTGTCTGTTGTAGAACTTATGCAGATTCTTGAGAAGCAATGCTTTATTCTGGACAAAAATATCAATCACTCCTAATCCACCTTGATTTTTAGGTCTACACATAGTACTCCATGCCACCATGGCAGGTCTATGGTCCTCCAAATCAGGGCCTCTCCAAAGACAAAGTCTCAAGTACTTTATGGCTTGGGTTTTGATGGTAACAGGCACATCAAGGCATCCCATGAGATATATCAATAAAGAGTTGAGAACAGATTTGACAAGCAATAATCTCCCAGCCAAAGTCATAAAAGTGGACAAACCCACAATCTTCTTCTGCAGTCTTGTGATAAGGGGAAAACATTGTTCAACAGTAGGCTTATGGAGGCCTAGGGGTACTCCCAAATACTTGATTGGAAAAGACTCCTTCTTGCAATGAAAAGTATTTATTAAAATCTCCATCTTCTCTTGTGGCACATTTATTGGAATCATACTTGATTTATGGTAGTTCACTTTCAGGCCTGTGGCATCAGCAAAAGTATTGAGAAGGGCTTTGAGGCAATGTAATTGCTTTGCATCTGCTTGCAGAATAACCAAGGTGTCATCAGCATACTGAACAATTGGAAAATCAGGGCATGACTGTACTTGCAAGGGAGAAGTTACCAAACCCAGGTGCATTGCCTTATTGAGAATTCATGCCTCCCATATTGCCATTTCAAGCCTCTAACCATCCTTTCCTAGCAAACCGTTGTTTGGCTAAGTTACCGCTTTTGCTCAGCCCTTCTTATAGCGTTGCTAGTTGTAGGTGAAGATGAAGTTGGTTCCATGTTGGAACATGGATATTTTGGCATATCACAATATCTCTTATTTAATTAATGCATCTATATATTTGGTAAAGGGTGGAAGGCTCGGCCTTATGCCTGGTGTTTTGTTCCACTCTTGCCGCCCTAGTTTCCGTCATACCGGTGTTATGTTCCTTGATTTTGCGTTCCTTACGCGGTTGGGTGATTTATGGGACCCCCCCTGACAGTTTGCCTTGAATAAAACTCCCCCAGCAAGGCCCAACCTTGGTTTTACATTTGCCTACCTAAGCCTTTTTCCCTTGGGTTTACGCGAGCTCGAGGGTCATCTTTATTTTAACCCCCCGGCCAGTGCTCCTTCGAGTGCTAGTCCAAACCGAGCGATGTCCGGCGCCCCCTGGGCAACCAGGGTCTATGCCAACCCGACGTCTGGCTCATCCCGTGTGCCCTGAGAACGAGATATGTGCAGCTCCTATCGGGATTTTTCGGCACATTCGGGCGGCTTTGCTGGTCTTGTTTTACCATTGTCGAAATTTTTTGTAACCAGGATTCCGAGTCTGATCGGGTCTTCCTGGGAGAAGGAATATCCTTCGTTGACCATGAGAGCTTGTGATGGGCTAAGTTGGGACACCCCTGTAGGGTATTATCTTTCGAAAGCCGTGCCCGCGGTTATGTGGCAGATGGGAATTTGTTAATGTCCGGTTGTAGAGAACTTGACACCTGACTTAATTAAAATGCATCAACCGCGTGTGTAGCCGTGATGGTCTCTTTTCGGCGGAGTCCGGGAAGTGAATACGGCCTGGGTTATGTATGAACGTAAGTAGTTTCAGGTTCACTTCTTGATCATTTTAGCTTCTCGACCGATGCGTTGCTTCTCTTCTCGCTCTCTTTTGCCTATGTTAGCCACAATAAATGCTTAGTGCTTGCCGCAGCTCCACCATATTACCCCTTACCTACCCACAAGCTTAAATAGTCTTGATCTCGCGGGTGTGAGATTGCTGAGTCCTCGTGACTCACAGATTCTACCAAAACAGTTGCAGGTGCCGAGGATACCTATGCAGGTGACGCAACCGAGCTCAAGTGGGAGTTCGATGAGGACCGTGGTCATTACTATGTTTCGTTTCCTGATGATCAGTAGTGGAGCCCAGTTGGGACGATCGGGGATCTAGCATTTGGGGATATCTTCTTTTCATTTGGATTTGACCGTAGTCGGTCTATGTGTGTATTTTGGATGATGTATGATTTTATTTATGTATTGTGTGAAGTGGCGATTGTAAGCCAACTCTCTTTATCCCATTCTTGTTCATTACATGGGATTGTGTGAAGATGACCCTTCTTGCGACAAAACCTACAATGCGGTTATGCCTCTAAGTCGTGCCCCGACACGTGGGAGATATAGCCGCATAGTAGGCATTACAGCCAAGGACATAGCACTATGGGTGGAATAGAATATAATGATGGGGGTTGTGTGGAGAAGACAAAAAAGGAGAAAGTCTCACATTGGCGCGGCTAATCAACGGGCTAGGGAGATGCCCATCAATTGATGTCAATGCGACGAGTAGGGATTGCCATGCAACGGATGCACTAGAGCTATAAATGTATGAAAGCTCAACAAAAGAAACTAAGTGGGTGTGCATCCAACTTGCTTGCTCATGAAGACCTAGGGCATTTGAGGAAGCCCATCGTTGGAATATACAAGCCAAGTTCTATAATGAAAAATTCCCACTAGTATATGAAAGTGACAATATAAGAGACTCTCTATCATGAAGATCATGGTGCTAGTTTGAAGCACAAGAGTGGAAAAAGGATAGTAGCATTGTCCCTTTTATTTCTCTTTTCTTATTTGGCATTTCTATTTTTTTAATTGCCTTTCTTTTTTTCTTTTTTCTTTTTTATTTGGCCTTTCTTTTTTTTTCCGGGACAATGCTCTATTAATGATGATCATCACACTTCTATTTATTTACAACTCAAAGATTACAACTCGATACTAGAACAAAGTATGACTCTATATGAATGCCTCCGGCGGTGTACCGGGATAGGTAATGAATCAAGAGTGACATGTATGATAAATTATGCATGGTGGATTTGCCACAAATACGATGTCAACTACATGATCATGCAAGGCAATATGACAATGATGATGCGTGTCATAATAAACGGAACGGTGGAAAGTTGCATGGCAATATATCTCGGAATGGCTATGGAAATGCCATAATAGGTAGGTATGGTGGCTGTTTTGAGGAAGATATAAGGAGGTTTATGTGTGATAGAGTGTATCATATCACGGGGTTTGGATGTACCGGCGAAGTTTGCACCAACTCTCAAGGTGAGAAAGGGCAATGCACGGTACCGGAGAGGCTAGCAAGGATGGAAGGGTGAGAGTGCGTATAATTCATGGACTCAACATTAGTCATAAAGAACTCACATACTTATTGAAAAAATCTACAAGTCATCAAAAACCAAGCACTATGCGCATGCTCCTAGAGGGGTAGATTGGTAGGAAAAGACCATCGCTCGTCCCCGACCGCCACTCATAAGGATGACAATCAAAGAACACCTCATGTTTCAAATTTGTTATACAACGTTTAACATACGTGCATGCTACGGGACTTGCAAACATCAACACAAGTATTTCTCAAATTCACAACTACTCAACTAGCACAACTTTAATATCACTATCTCCATATCTCAAAACAATCATCAAGTATCAAACTTCTTCTAGTATTCAATGCACTTTATATGAAAGTTTTTATTATATCCCTCTTGCATGCCCATCATATTAGGACTAAATTCATAACTAAAGCGAATTACCATGATGTTTAGAACTCTCAAAATAATATAAGTAAAACATGAGAGTTCATCTATTTCTTCAAAATAAAACCACTGCCGTGCTCTAAAAGGATATAAGTGAAGCACTAGAGCAAATGACAAACTACTCCGAAAGATATAAGTGAAGATCAATGAGTAGTCGAATAATTATGCAACTATGTGAAGAATCTCTAACATTTAAGAATTTTAGATCTTGGTATTTTATTCAAACACCAAGCAAAACAAAAGAAAATAAAATGATGCTCCAAGCAAAACACATATCATGTGGTGAATAAAAATATAGCTCCAAGTAAAGTTACCGATGAACGAAGACGAAAGAGGGGATGCCATCCGGGGCATCCCCAAGCTTAGGCTCTTGGTTGTCCTTGAATATTACCTTGGGGTGCCTTGGGCATCCCCAAGCTTAGGCTCTTTCCACTCCTTATTCCATAGTCCATCGAATCTTTACCCAAAACTTGAAAACTTCACAACACAAAACTCAACAGAAAACTCGTAAGCTCCGTTAGTATAAGAAAATAAATCACCACTTTTTGTACTGTTGTGAACTCATTCTAAATTAATATTGGTGTAATATCTAGTGTATTCCAACTTCTCTATGGTTCATACCCTCCGATACTACTCATAGATTCATCAAAATAAGCAAACAACACCTAGAAAACAGAATCTGTCAAAAACAGAACAGTCTGTAGTAATCTGTATCAAACGTATACTTATGGAACTCCAAAAATTCTGAAATAAATTTTTGGACGTGAGGAATTTATCTATTAATCATCTGCAAAAAGAATAAACTAAATAGCACTCTCCAGTAAAAATTTGTAGCTAATCTCGTGAGCGCAAAAGTTTATGTTTTTTACAGCAAGATCAAAAAGACTTCACCCAAGTCTTCCGAAAGGTTCTACTTGGCACAAACACTAATTAAAACATAAAACCACATCTAAACAGAGGCTAGATGAATTATTTATTACTAAACAGGAGCAAAAAGCAAGGAACAAAAATAAAACTAGGTTGCCTCCCAACAAGTGCTAACGTTTAACGCCCCTAGCTAGGCATGATGATTTCAATGATGCTCACATAAAAGATAAGAATTGAAACATAAAGAGAGCATCATGAAGAATATGACTAGCACATTTAAGTCTAACCCACTTCCTATGCATAGGGATTTTGTGAGCAAACAACTTATGGGAACAATAATCAACTAGCATAGGAAGTCAAAACAAGCATAACTTTAAAACTTTAAGCACATAGAGAGGAAACTTGATATTATTGCAATTCGTACAAGCATATGTTTCTCCCTCATAATAATTTTCAGTAGCATCATGAATGAATTCAACCATATTACCAGCACATAAAGCATTCTTTTCATGATCTACTTGCATAGAAATTTTACTACTCTCCACATAAGCAAAATTCTTCTCATGAATAGTAGTGGGAGCAAACTCAACAAATAACTATCATGTGAAGCATAATCCAATTGAAAATTAAAATCATGATGACAAGTTTCATGGTTATCTTTATTCTTTATAGCATACGTATCATCACAATAATCATCATAAATAGGAGGCATGCTTTCATCATAATAAATTTGCTCATCAAAACTTGGGGGACTAAACATATCATCTTCATCAAACATAGCATCCCCAAGCTTGTGGCTTTGCATATCATTAGCATCATGGGTATTCAAAGAATTCATACTAACAACATTGCAATCATGCTCATCATTCACATATTTTATGCCAAGCATTCTATGTAATACTTCTTCTCGTACTTGAGCACAATTTTCCTTTCCATCATTTTCACGAAAGACATTAAAAAGATGAAGCATATGAGGCACCCTTAATTCCATTTTTTGTAGTTTTCTTTTATTAACTAAACTAGTGATAAAACAAGAAACTAAAAGATTCGATTGCAAGATTTAAAGATATACCTTCAAGCACTAACCACCCTGGCAATGGCGCCAGAAACTGCTTGATGTCTACTACACAACCTTCTTCTTATAGACGTTGTTGGGCCTCCAAGTGCAGAGGTTTGTAGGACAGTAGCAAATTTCCCTCAAGTGGATGACCTAAGGTTTATCAATCTATGGGAGGCGTAGGATGAAGATGGTCTCTCTCAAACAACCCTGCAACCAAATAACAAAGAGTCTCTTGTGTCCCCAACACACCCAATACAATGGTAAATTGTATAGGTGCACTAGTTCGGCGAAGAGATGGTGATACAAGTGCAATATGGATGGTAGATATAGGTTTTTGTAATCTGAAATTATAAAAACAACAAGGTAACAACCGATAAAAGTGTTGGATGTGGGGTTCCGGCAAACCCTTAAGGTTCGAACACTGGGGTGCGCACGAAGTCTTTCCCTCCTACCGATCTACGCCCTGGCTCGCTAAGATCTCGCGGACGAACTCGACGAACTCGCGACACAGAAAGACACAAGAATTATACTGGTTCGGGCCACCATTGTGGTGTAATACCCTACTCCAGTGTGGTGGTGGTGGATTGCCTCTGGGCTGATGATGAACAGTACAAGGGAAGAACAGTCTCCTGAGGTTGAGGTGTTCTTGTGAGTAGGCTCTCGGGTTGGATCAAGCTAAGATGAGATGCCTCTACTATGGTGGCTAGCTCTACTTATATAGGCCCTGGTCCTCTTCCCAAATATCGAGCGGGAAGGGAGTCCAACAACGGCGGGCAAATTTGAAGGGGGACAGCTAGTACAAGCTATCCTGACAAAAGTGGTCTTCACTTGCGAAAAGCTCTGGCGGTGACGCTGCCTTGGGCTCCGCGATGACCTCCGTCTTGCCGTCCTCCTGGTCTTGGTCCCGTTGCACCAATATAGCAACCTTTGCCTGATGCCTCGGTACTCTTCGCCTGCGCTGGCCTCCTTTGCACCAAAGAGGAAATAAGGACGCTGCACGCGCTGGCGCCCGCCTGGTACCGTTTGTCATGGCTCACGTCACGAGAGCCTCGTGAGGTTTGCCCCGCCTTGATATCTCCGCTCCTCGTGAGCCTGCCTGGCTAGGCTGCTCCAGAGGAGGTCTTGCGTCGTCCGCCTTGCGAGGCTTGGACCCTCGCGAGGGTCTTGGATGCCTTGTTGATGAACATGGGTCGTACGGCCTGCTGGCTCAGCCACGCTGTGGGCCGCAGGCAGGCAAGTCTGGGGACCCCCGTTCCCAGGACGCCGACAGTAGCCCCCGGGCCCAAGGTGCGCTCGGGCTTGGCTTCGCAGCGAAGCCAAGGGTCAAGTTCGGAGCACCGCGGGCCCCAAAAGCCTGCGGCCTCGGTTGACGCGTGGCGGTTGATTGGATGTGGGCGTCTCCGCTTCCCCATGCTGCCTTTGAATCTGCCTGGCTATGCAGCCCCTGCGGCCTACACAGTTATTCCTCCGTCTCCTGCGCCTTGCTTCCCCAAATCCCCTACTTCCTTGTGGCTCTGCTTCCCTTCTTCGATCTGACTTGCGCTCCGCCTTCTCCATCGCCATGGCGCCGAAACAAGCTGAAAAGGGGAAGAGACTTCTGTCTCTGCCAACTGCGCCTCCGCCCTTTGCGCCGGCGCTCGGCCAGTCTCGGGTGCTCAACGACGAGGCCATGGACAAGGTGTGCCCGATGCTTGCTTCCAGCTTCAATGAGTGGGGGGAGATGGTGGCTTGGCTTGTGTCTTGCACTCGCACGGCTCAGGCGGCCACCGAGGTCCCAATCTTCATAGATGCCCTCTGGGCTGGCCTGATTCCTCCCTTCTCCGCCTTCTTCAATGTAGTGCTTGAGCATTATCAGGTCCACATGCTGCATCTCGACCCTCAGTCTGTGACTCTTCTTGCTGTCTTCGCCTTCGTGTGCGAAGCCATGGCTGGCATAGCCCCTTCTGTTGCCCTCCTTCGCCATTTCTTCCCATTGCATCTGACCGACCCTCAACAAAGCTCAGGATGTGTGAGCTTACATGCCGTGGCAGCGACGGCGGGCGAGGGGATCGACTTCGAGCTTCCTCCATCCACGAGCAAATTCCGGAAACGATGGGTGTACGTCGATGCCGGCGTCCTCAGTCCTCTGCTCCAGGCTCCGTCGGGGCCCGCTGTTCCTAACTCCGGCCGGAGCCATCAGCGGCTCACGAGCCCCCGCCTTGCCAATGTCTGGTTCAGGTTGAGGTTGCTGAAAGATCGCGGCGTAACTGCGCCGATGGTGGTGAAGGAATTCGTCAAAAGCCGGGTCGCTCCGCTTCAGCGCCATTCTCGCCCAATGTGGACCTTGCTGAGCAGCCAGGACCACATGAGGTTTCAGGAGTCTGGGCTCCTCCTCGGGACGCGGCAAACAGTGCTCAAGGTCCTGACGGGTGTCCTCTTGCCGGCCGAACTGCCTGGGAAGAACTGTTTGCTGTACCGCTGCAAGAACAAGGATGAATTTGTAGAGAACATGCCTCCCTTCGATGAATGGGGGCCGCGGCCGATCGGCCTGGAGGGGCCTCGTGAGAACCCCCTCGTCGTGGTTCCCTTCCTTTCCGCTGGTGCTGAGCTCGCCCCAAGCGACGGTGCAGGTGGGCGAGCTCCGGCGGGGGCCGGTGGCTCGAGTGCCGAGGAGCACATATCGAGAGGTGATCCTGGGACATCGTCTTCAGGAGCCTGCCACCCCCCTCCTGAGGCATCGGTTGCTGAGGAGACACAGCATGCGACTCCCAAGGCCAAGGCTTCGAGGGCCTCGGCAGGTTGTGGTGAAACGGTGCCTGGCTGTTCACCGCAACCGGGCACCCTTGAAGACATCCTTCCACGCTCTTCTTCGTCTCCGCCGCGCACCGGGCGTCACGTCCAGCGCTTTGGTCGTCTTTGTGTGGACTTCGGTGAGCTCCGCAAGAGGAAAGGATCCCCTAGCGGTAGCAGCATCTTCGGGCCGCTGAAGCGACGAAAGTACATCGCCATTGACGGGTAAGTACCTTGTTGTCACGGCTTTCTACGTGTCTTCTTGTCCTGACATCGGTTCTCCAGGGCTCCTTCCGCTGAAGCTGTTGCGTTTCCTGAGAAGCGGTCTCCTCCTTCATCAACTCTTCCACCGGCCTCGAGCGCTCCGAGTCCGCTGGTCGCCCCCGGAGCAGGGTTGGTTGAAGGGGCACTCCTGCCTTCTTGGCGTGCTGAATCTGCGGCCCTGTCGCTCCTTCCGCCCGGTTTGGTGTGGAGCTTGGCAGGCGTGCCCAAGACTCCTCCGCTGGTCATGGACGGCAATCTGTTGGCTTCAATCTTTGGCTCCTCTTCAAGCAGCGGGCCCTGGTCTGCTTGGGCTCCTCGCGAGGACTGTTGGCGTCAGGCTCGGCGTCAGTCCCCCAGCCCCCTGCCTGGAGGGGGCACACCACTTGGCACCACGCTCACAGCCCCCGAGGCGGAGGACGAGGTGGGCCGAGCGTTCGAGCTCGAGCGCGGGCGGAGCGTGGTTCGTCACGAGCTCTTCCAGGAGGCGATGGGCGCGATATGTCGACTTGGTGAAGAGCTCGCGAGTGTCGATTCGCGTCTTGAGGCTGAAGGTCCCCGGCTGGCGGAGGAGCGGCGCAAGCTGAAGGTGGCCATCAACCTCGGCCGCTATCAGCGTGACCTTGTGAACGCGAAGGCCGAGGCGTCTCTCAAGGTTTTGAAGGAAATATGCCCTAGAGGCAATAATAAAGTTATTATTTATTTCCTTATATCATGATAAATGTTTATTATTCATGCTAGAATTGTATTAACCGGAAACTTGATACATGTGTGAATACATAGACAAACAGAGTGTCACTAGTATGCCTCTACTTGACTAGCTCGTTGATCAAAGATGGTTATGTTTCCTAGCCATAGACATGAGTTGTCATTTGATTAACGGGATCACCTCATTAGGAGAATGACGTGATTGACTTGACCCATTCCGTTAGCTTAGCACTCGATCGTTTAGTATGTTGCTATTGCTTTCTTCATGACTTATACATGTTCCTATGACTATGAGATTATGCAACTCCCGTTTACCGGAGGAACACTTTGTGTGCTACCAAACGTCACAACGTAATTGGGTGACTATAAAGGTGCTCCACAGGTGTCTCCAAACGTACTTGTTGGGTTGGCGTATTTCGAGATTAGGTTTTTGTCACTCCGATTGTCGGAGACGTATCTCTGGGCCCACTCGGTAATGCACATCACTATAAGCCTTGCAAGCATTGTGACTAATGAGTTAGTTGTGGGATGATGTATTACGGAACGAGTAAAGAGACTTGCCGGTAACGAGATTGAACTAGGTATCGAGATACCGACGATCGAATCTCGGGCAAGTAACATACCGATGACAAAGGGAACAACGTATGTTGTTATGCGGTCTGACCGATAAAGATCTTCGTAGAATATGTAGGAACCAATATGAGCATCCAGGTTCCGCTATTGGTTATTGACCGGAGAGGTGTCTCGGTCATGTCTACATAGTTCTCGAACCCGTAGGGTCCGCACGCTTAACGTTACGATGACACTTATATTATGAGTTTATATGTTTTGATGTACCGAAGGAGTTCAGAGTCCCGGATGAGATCAGGGACTTGACGAGGAGTCTCGAAATGGTCGAGACGTAAAAATCGATATATTGGACGACTGTATTCGGACATCGGAAAGGTTCCGAGTGATTCGGGTATTTTTCGGAGTACCGGAGAGTTACGGGAATTCGTATTGGGCCTTAATGGGCCATACGGGAAAGGAGAGAAAGGCCCCAAAGGGTGGCCGCACCCCTCCCCATGGACTAGTCCGAATTGGACTAGGGAGGGGGGGCGCCCCCTTCCTTCTTTCTCCTTCTCCCTTCCCTTCTCCTATTCCAACAAGGAAAGGAGGAGTCCTACTCCCGGTTGGAGTAGGACTCCCCCCTTGGCGCGCCCTCCTCCTTGGCCGGCGGCCTCCCCCTTGCTCCTTTATATACGGGGGCAGGGGGGCACCCCATACACACACAATTGATCAACGATCTTTTAGCCGTGTGCGGTGCCCCCCTCCACCATATTACACCTCGATAATATCGTTGCGGAGCTTAGGCGAAGCCCTGCGTCGGTAGAACATCATCATCGTCACCACGCTGTCGTGCTGACGAAACTCTCCCTCAACACTCGGCTGGATCGGAGTTCGAGGGACGTCATCGAGCTGAACGTGTGCTGAACTCAGAGGTGCCGTGCGTTCGGTACTTGATCGGTCGGATCGTGAAGACGTACGACTACATCAACCGCGTTGTGATAACGGTTCCGCTTTCGGTCTACGAGGGTACGTGGACAACACTCTCCCCTCTCGTTGCTATGCATCACCATGATCTTGCGTGTGCGTAGGAATTTTTTTGAAATTACTACGTTCCCCAACAGTGGCATCCGAGCCTGGTTTTATGCGTTGATGTTATGCACGAGTAGAACACAAGTGAGTTGTGGGCGATATAAGTCATACTGCTTACCAGCATGTCATACTTTGGTTCGGCGGTATTGTGAGATGAAGCGGCCCGGACCGACATTACGCGTACGCTTACACGAGACTTGTTTCACCATTGCGAGCACTCATTGCTTAAAGGTGACCGGCGGGTGTCTGTCTCTCTCACTTTAGTTGAACCGAGTGTGGCTACGCCCGGTCCTTGCGAAGGTTAAAACAGCACCAACTTGACAAACTATCGTTGTGGTTTTGATGCGTAGGTAAGAACGGTTCTTGCTAAGCCCGTAGCAGCCATGTAAAACTTGCAACAACAAAGTAGAGGACGTCTAACTTGTTTTTGCAGGGCATGTTGTGATGTGATATGGTCAAGACATGATACTGAATTTTATTGTATGAGATGATCATGTTTTGTAACCGAGTTATTGGCAACTGGTAGGAGCCATATGGTTGTCGCTTTATTGTATGCAATGCAATCGCCATGTAATTGTTTTACTTTATCACTAAGCGGTAGCGATAGTCATAAAAGCAATAAGTTGGCGAAACGACAACGATACTACGATGGAGATCAAGGTGTCGCGCCGGTGACGATGGTGATCATGACGGTGCTTCGGAGATGGAGATCACAAGCACAAGATGATGATGGCCATATCATATCACTTATATTGATTGCATGTGATGTTAATCTTTTATGCATCTTATCTTGCTTTGATTGACGGTAGCATTATAAGATGATCTCTCACTAAAATTTCAAGATAAAAGTGTTCTCCCTGAGTATGCACCGTTGCGAAAGTTCTTCGTGCTGAGACACCACGTGATGATCGGGTGTGATGGGCTCTACGTTCAAATACAACGGGTGCAAAATAGTTGCACACGCAGAATACTCAGATTAAGCTTGACGAGCCTAGCATATAACAGATATGGCCTCGGAACACGGAGACCGAAAGGTCAAGCGTGAATCATATAGTAGATATGATCAACATAGTGATGTTCACCGTTGAAACTACTCCATCTCATGTGATGATCGGACATGGTTTAGTTGATATGGATCACGTGATCACTTAGAGGATTAGAGGGATGTCTATCTAAGTGGGAGTTCTTAAGTAATATGATTAATTGAACTTAAATTTATCATGAACTTAGTCCTGATAGTATTTTGCAAATTATGTTGTAGATCAATAGCTCGCGTTGTTGCTTCCCTGTGTTTATTTTGATATGTTCCTAGAGAAAAATTATGTTGAAAGATGTTAGTAGCAAAGATGCGGATTGGATCCATGATCTGAGGATTATCCTCATTGCTGCACAGAAGAATTATGTCCTTGATGCACCGCTAGGTGACAGACCTATTGCAGGAGCAGATGCAGACGTTATGAACGTTTGGCTAGCTCAATATGATGACTACTTGATAGTTCAGTGCACCATGCTTAATTGCTTAGAATCGGGACTTCAAAGACGTTTTCAACGTCATGGACCATATGAGATGTTCCAGGTGTTGAAGTTAATATTTCAAGAAAATACCCGAGTTGAGAGATATGAAGTCTCCAACAAGTTCTATAGCTAAAAGATGGAGGAGAATAGCTCAAGCAGTGAGCATGTGCTCAGATTGTCTGGGTACTACAATCGCTTGAATCAAGTGGGAGTTAATCTTCCAGATAAAATAGTGATTGACAGAATTCTCTAGTCACCATCACCAAGTTAGTAGAACTTCATGATGAACTATAGTATGCAAGGGATGACGAAAGTAATTCCCGAGCTCTTCGCGATGCTGAAATCGACGAAGGTAGAAATCAAGAAAGAGCATCAAGTGTTGATGGTTAACAAGACCACTAGTTTCAAGAAAAGGGCAAAGGGATAGAAGGGGAACTTCAAGAAGAACGGCAAACAAGTTGCTGCTCAAGTGAAGAAGCCCAAGTCTGGACCTAAGCCTGAGACTAAGTGCTTCTACTGCAAAGGGACTGGTCACTGGAAGCGGAACTGCCCCAAGTATTTGGTGGATAAGAAGGATGGCAAAGTGAACAAAGGTATATTTGATATACAGATTATTGATGTGTATTTTACTAGTGTTCGTAGCAACTCCTCGGTATTTGATACTGGTTCAGTTGCTAAAGAGTAGTAACTCGAAACGGGAGTTGCATAATGAACAGAAACCAATTAAGGATGAAGTGATGATGTGTATTGGAAGTGGTTCCATGATTGATATGATCATCATCGCACACTCCCTATACTTTCGGGATTAGTGTTGAACCTAAATAAGTGTTATTTGGTGTTTACGTTGAGCATGAATATGATTTGATCATGTTTATTGCAATACGGTTATTCATTTAAGTTAGAGAATAATTGTTGTTCTGTTTACATGAATAAAACCTTATATGGTTACACACCCAATGAAAATGGTTCATTGGATCTCGATCGTAGTGATACACATATTCATACTATTGAAGCCAAAAGATGCAAAGTTAATAATGATAGTGCAACTTATTTGTGGCACTGCCGTTTAGGTCATATTGGTGTAAAGCGCGTGAAGAAACTCCATGCTGATGGGCTTTGGAATCACTTGATTATGAATCACTTGATGCTTGCGAACCATGCCTTATGGGCAACATGACGAAGACTCCGTTCTCCGGAACAATGGAGCGAGCAACTGACTTATTGGAAATAATACATACTGATGAATGCGATCCGATGAGTGTTGAGGCTCGCGGCGGGTATCGTTATTTTCTGACCTTCACAGATGATTTGAGCAGATATGGGTATATCTACTTGATGAAACATAAGTCTGAAACATTCGAAAAGTTCAAAGAATTTCAGAGTGAAGTGGAAAATCATCGTGACAAGAAAATAAGGTTTCTATGATCTGATCACGGAGACAAATATTTGAGTTACGAGTTTGGTCTTCAATTAAAACAATGTGGAATAGTTTCACAAATTCGTGCCACCTGGAACACCACAGCTTAATGGTGCGTCCGAACGTCATAACCGTACTTTATTGGATATAGTGCAATCTATGATGTTCCTTACCGATTTACCACTACAGTTTTGGGGTTATGCATTAGAGACAGCTGCATTCACGTAAAAAAAGGGGGCACCATCTAAATCCGTTTGAGACGACACCGTATGAACTGTGGTTTGGCAAGAAACCAAAGTTGTCGTTTCTTAAAGTTTGGGGTTGCGATGCTTATGTGAAAAGTTTCATCCTGATAAGCTCAAACCCAAATCGGAAAAGTGCGTCTTCATAGGATACCCAAAAGTTACTGTTGGGTACACCTTCTATCACAGATCCGAAGGCAAGATATTCGTTGCTAAGAATGGATCCTTTCTAGAGAAGGAGTTTCTCTCGAAAGAAGTGAGTGGGAGGAAAGTAGAACTTGATGAGGTAACTGTACCTTCTCCCGAATTGGAAAGTAGTTCATCACTGAAATCAGTTCCAGTGATGCTTACACAAATTAGTGAGGAAGTTAATGATGATGATCATGAAGCTTCGGATCAAGTTACTACCGAACCTCGTAGGTCAACCAGAATGAGATCCGCACCAGAGTGGTACGGTAATCCTGTTCTGGAGGTCATGTTACTTGACCATAACAAACCTACGAACTATGAAGAAGCGATGGTGAGCCCAGATTCCAAAAAATGGCTTGAGGCCATGAAATCTGAGATGAGATCCATGTATGAGAACAAAGTATGGACTTTGATTGACTTGCCCAATGATCGGCGAGCCATTGAGATTAAATGGATCTTCAAGAGGAAGACGAACGCTGATAGTAGTGTTACTATCTACAAAGCTAGAATTGTCGCAAAAGGTTTTCGACAAGTTTAAGGTGTTGACTACGATAAGAGTTTCTCACTCGTATCTATGCTTAAGTCTGTCCGAATCATGTTAGCAATTGCCGCATTTTATGAAATCTGGCAAATGGATAAACAAAACTGCATTCCTTCATGGATTTATTAAAGAAGAGTTGTATATGATGCAACCAGAAGGTTTTGTCAATCCTAAAGGTGCTAACAAAATATGCAAGCTCCAGCGATCCATCTATGGACTGGTGCAAGTATCTCGGAGTTGGAATATATGATTTGATAAGTTGATCAAAGGATATAGTTTTATACAGACTTGCGGTGAAGCCTGTATTTACAAGAAAGTGAGTGGGAGCACTACAACATTTCTGATAAGTATATGTGAATGACATATTGTTGATCGGAAATAATGTAGAATTATTCTGCAAAGCATAAAGGAGTGTTTGAAAGGAGTTTTTCAAAGAAGGACCTCGGTGAAGCTGCTCACATATTGAGCATCAAGATCTATAGAGATAGATCAAGACGCTTGATAAGTTTTTTCAATGAATACATACCTTAACAAGATTTTGAAGTGGTTCAAAATGGAACAGTCAAAGAAAGAGTTTCTTGCCTGTGTTACAAGGTGTGAAATTGAGTAAGACTCAAAGCCCGACCACGACAGAAGATAGAAAAAGAATGAAAGTCATTTCCTATGCCTCGGCCATAGGTTCTATAAAGTATGCCATGCTGTGTACCAGATCTATTGTATACCCTACACTGATTTTGGCAAGGGAGTACAAGAGTGATCTAGGAGTAGATCACTGGACAGCGGTCAAAATTATGCTTAGTGGAATAAGGATATGTTTCTCGATTATGGAAGTGACAAAAGGTTCGTCGTAAAGGGTTACGTCGATACAAGTTTTGACACTAATCTAGATGACTCTAAGTCTCGATCTAGATACATATTGAAAGTGGGAGCAATTAGCTAGAGTAGCTCCGTGCAGAGCATTGTAGACATAGATATTTGCAAAATACATACGGATCTGAATGTGGCAGACCCGTTGACTAAAATTATCTCACAAGCAAAACATGATCACACCTTAGTACTCTTTGGGTGTTAATCACATAGCGATGTGAACTAGATTACTGACTCTAGTAAAACCTTTGGGTGTTGGTCACATGACGATGTGAACTATGGGTGTTAATCACATGGTGATGTGAACTATTGATGTTAAATCACATGGCGATGTGAACTAGATTATTGACTCTAGTGCAAGTGGGAGACTGAAGGAAATATGCCCTAGAGGCAATAATAAAGTTATTATTTATTTCCTTATATCATGATAAATGTTTATTATTCATGCTAGAATTGTATTAACCGGAAACTTGATACATGTGTGAATACATAGACAAACAGAGTGTCACTAGTATGCCTCTACTTGACTAGCTCGTTGATCAAAGATGGTTATGTTTCCTAGCCATAGACATGAGTTGTCATTTGATTAACGGGAACACATCATTAGGAGAATGATGTGATTGACTTGACCCATTCCGTTAGCTTAGCAGTCGATCGTTTAGTATGTTGCTATTGCTTTCTTCATGACTTATACATGTTCTTATGACTATGAGATTATGCAACTCCCGTTTACCGGAGGAACACTTTGTGTGCTACCAAACGTCACAACATAACTGGGTGATTATAAAGGTGCTCTACAGGTGTCTCCAAAGGTACTTGTTGGGTTGGCGTATTTCGAGATTAGGATTTGTCACTCCGATTGTCGGAGAGGTATCTCTGGGCCCACTTAGTAATACACATCACTATAAGCCTTGCAAGCATTGTGACTAATGAGTTAGTTGCGGGATGATGTATTACGGAACGAGTAAAGAGACTTGCCGGTAACGAGATTGAACTAGGTATCGAGATACCGACGATCGAATCTCGGGCAAGTAACATACCGATGACAAAGGGAACAACGTATGTTGTTATGCGGTCTCACCGATAAAGATCTTCGTAGAATTTGTAGGAACCAATATGAGCATCCAGGTTTCGCTATTGGTTATTGACTGGAGAGGTGTCTCGGTCATGTCTACATAGTTCTCGAACCCGTAGGGTCCGCACGCTTAACGTTACGATGACAGTTATATTATGAATTTATATGTTTTGATGTACCGAAGGTTGTTCGGAGTCCCGGATATGATCACGGACATGACGAGGAGTCTCAAAATGGTCGAGACATAAAGATTGATATATTGGAAGCCTATGTTTGGACATCGGAAGTGTTCCGGGTGAAATCGGGATTTTTCCGGAGTACCGGGAGGTTACCGGAACCCCCCGGTAACTTAATGGGCCTTAGTGGGCCTAGGAGAATGACGTGATTGACTTGACCCATTCCGTTAGCTTAGCACTCGATCGTTTAGTATGTTGCTATTGCTTTCTTCATGACTTATACATGTTCCTATGACTATGAGATTATGCAACTCCCGTTTACCGGAGGAACACTTTGTGTGCTACCAAACGTCACAACGTAATTGGGTGACTATAAAGGTGCTCCACAGGTGTCTCCAAACGTACTTGTTGGGTTGGCGTATTTCGAGATTAGGTTTTTGTCACTCCGATTGTCGGAGAAGTATCTCTGGGCCCACTCGGTAATGCACATCACTATAAGCCTTGCAAGCATTGTGACTAATGAGTTAGTTGTGGGATGATGTATTACGGAACGAGTAAAGAGACTTGCCGGTAACGAGATTGAACTAGGTATCGAGATACCGACGATCGAATCTCGGGCAAGTAACATACCGATGACAAAGGAAACAACGTATGTTGTTATGCGGTCTGACCGATAAAGATCTTCGTAGAATATGTAGGAACCAATATGAGCATCCAGGTTCCGCTATTGGTTATTGACCGGAGAGGTGTCTCGGTCATGTCTACATAGTTCTCGAACCCGTAGGGTCCGCACGCTTAACGTTACGATGACAGTTATATTATGAGTTTATATGTTTTGATGTACCGAAGGAGTTCAGAGTCCCGGATGAGATCAGGGACTTGACGAGGAGTCTCGAAATGGTCGAGACGTAAAAATCGATATATTGGACGACTATATTCGGACATCGGAAAGGTTCTGAGTGATTCGGGTATTTTTCGGAGTACCGGAGAGTTACGAGAATTCGTATTGGGCCTTAATGGGCCATACAGGAAAGGAGAGAAAGGCCCCAAAGGGTGGCCGCACCCCTCCCCATGGACTAGTCCGAATTGGACTAGGGAGGGGGGGCGCCCCCTTCCTTCTTTCTCCTTCTCCCTTCCCTTCTCCTATTCCAACAAGGAAAGGAGGAGTCCTACTCCCGGTGGGAGTAGGACTCCCCCCTTGGCGCGCCCTCCTCCTTGGCCGGCGGCCTCCCCCTTGCTCCTTTATATACGGGGGCAGGGGGGAACCCCATACACACACAATTGATCAACGATCTTTTAGCCGTGTGCGGTGCCCCCCTCCACCATATTACACCTCGATAATATCGTTGCGGAGCTTAGGCGAAGCCCTGCGTCGGTAGAACATCATCATCGTCACCACGCCGTCGTGCTGACGAAACTCTCCCTCAACACTCGGCTGGATCGGAGTTCGAGGGACGTCATCAAGCTGAACGTGTGCTGAACTTGGAGGTGCCGTGCGTTCGGTACTTGATCGGTCGGATCGTGAAGACGTACGACTACATCAACCGCGTTGTGATAACGCTTCCGCTTTCGGTCTACGAGGGTACGTGGACAACACTCTCCCCTCTCGTTGCTATGCATCACCATGATCTTGCGTGTGCGTACGAATTTTTTTGAAATTACTACGTTCCCCAACAGGTTTACCATGAAGCCCGCTCACGAGCTTTGGACAAGGCTCGCGAGGCTGACCGTCGCCGCGAGGCTGCGGAGAAGCGCGCGTGGGAGCTCTAGGCCTGGAGCGCATATCTCGAGCAGAAGGTGGAGGCGCGCAGGGCCGCTCTTGCGTCGCTGAGGGGGACGCCCGCGGAGGAAGAGGACATCTAGAAGCGTGAGGAGGCACTGACCCTGGAGGCCGTGGAGCGCAGCCTCAAGCACGAGCAACTGGAGAAGAGGGAGCGTCAAGTTGCCCAAGCGGAAGATGCCGTCGGGGCTCGCGAGGCCAGAGTCGAGGAGGAGGTTGATCGCCGAGTGGCCGAGGTTAGCGCAGATCTGGAGGGTAGGTACGACCTGAAGCTGAAGCTCGCAGGCGCGGAGGATGAGGGAAGGGCCGCTGCCCTCAGGCCCAGGTTGGACGAGGCTGAGAGGCGTGCGGAAGCCACGGCAGCCGCCCTGGTTACAGCGCAGGCGGACTTGGCCTCCGCCCGCGCCGATCTGCGTTCCCTCCGGAGGCGGGTTGATGACGCACATGCCGTCGCGAGGCAAATAACGGAGGAAGTGCTCCAGCGACGAACGCTGGAGCGCGAGCATGCCCCTATGCTTCAGGATCTCCGGAACAGGGCCAATATTGCCTTCGGCCATATTTGCGACATGGAGGCGCCGGCCCCTCACTCGAATGATTATGCCAGCCACCTGACCTTCTTCATCGAGGTGGTGATGCGCCTGGAGGCTCGATCTGCCAGAGCTCGCCAGCTTGTGGAGGAAAGAGGTCGTGGCCTGCTCGAGCGGGCTTTCTCCCGTGTCTTCAGTCACCTCCTGAATGCCGACCCCAACTTTGATTTCGACGCCGCCATCGCCCCCGTACACACGGCTGTCCGGGGCGACCTAGCGCGTTGGGTTGAGGACAAGGTGGACGCGTTGGTCAGGGCCTTCACTTCGGAGGATGACACGGTGGTGGTCGTCGCAGACGAAGGCGACGTGGTTGACGACGGCGACGGGGGCGTCGCCGATGGCGGCGACGATGCCGATGAAGACGACGACGACGCGAGTGACGCTTCCGCGGATGACGCAGCGAGCGACATTTCTGGCTGATCCCTTGTTCTCCTATCATTTCATCCTGCGCACAAACTCGGGCATGGCCCTTAGAAAACTTGTAAGAGCATTTTGAGAGGGGGAGCCCCTCATGTAAGCAAACTGTAGTTTTTACTTTCAGTTTTTACTTTCTCATGCGATGTGAGTTTGTGTCCTCGTGAACTTGTGAATCCGGATGCGAGTTCTTTGCCTTGGTTTACCTTAGTCAGCGCCAGCTTTGAGCTGGTCTGCGACGTGTCGAGTTCCTGAGAACCCTGCGGAGCTCGTCGCCACGGGGGAAGGGGCCCCACTAGAGCTGAGCACCAGTTGTAGTGCTTGCGCGCACTTGGAGTGCGCGCTTCGCGCTGTCCCACTCGCGAGGAGCTCATGAGGGGAAGGCGATGGACATGAGTCCCAGTCAAAACGAGATCCAGAAGGCAAGAAATTGCTCGAACAAGAAAAGGCTCCCCCGCGTGCATCAATAAAAACTCAGCTTCAACTCAAATCCAGATCCAGAAAGCAAAACTACAGAGAAAGAGATCCAAAGCAAAAGGTCGCGTCCGGCACCTAGTCTAGTCTTCTGGTCTTCAAGTCTTCTCACCAGTGCGGAGCTAAGTGCTGCCACTAGGCGTGGGAGGGAGCCCCAGGGCCTGAGGCCGGCACCCCTGAGACTCCGGGGTGTGTACAGCCCCAACTCTTTATTACGTGAGAGTGTCACGGGCAACGAGGTTCACAGGCACTGGGCCTTCTTCACAGGTACCGGCCTTGCTTCATATCGCCAGACGAAGGCCCCGCCTTGCGCCACCCTTGACCTCCTCTGAGCCGACCGGTCACCAGGACGACACAAAGGAGGGGAAGAGGAGGCCAGCGGTTCCCTCGGCGACCACAGGTCCTCTGCCGGGGGAAGGGTTGTCGAGGCCTCCCCGTCAGAGGGCCTACTTCCGGGTGCCGCCAGGCGTCGCGCGCCGCGGGGAGGGGCCTTGCTCCTGGCTTCCTCCCGGCGGCCCCCAGCGTGTCTCCCTTGTTGGAACGGATGCTGCCGTGCCAGGGTCGTCGATCGACGCTGCAACCTGAGTCATCTGCAGCCCATGGTTAGCATAAGCCTGTTCCTGAGAGATTAGTGGTACCCTGTAGTTGCCGTTGCCGGTGTGACCATCGTGGTTCTCCGTTGGTTCTTGGAAGGCTTCGACTCCTAGCGCCCCCTCTCCCCAATCTTCTCCAATGAACGAGCCAGGGTCGTCCTCTAGTGCGTACCCTTAGTCCATCATGCGGGGCATGTAGGCTTCCGGGGCCGTCACCCCGAACACCTCGCCGTGGTGCCCCACGCTCCATGTTGCTCGGCCCATGGTGGCGTCCTGGGGATGACAGCACGGCATCCGGCCTAACCGTGGAGGGCGACGCTTGCGCCCGTGCTTGTCGCGGGCAGCATGGGGGAGTCGGAGCCCCCTGCGCCGCTGGCCGTGCTGATGTTGATGAAGCCCCCAGGCGTTGTTGATGGCGCGCGGATGTGGTGAGGTTCGCCGCGCGGCCCTGCGGTGGCCTGGGGAGGAAGTCGATAGCAGAAGGGTGGTGCTCCCGACGCCGCTGCATCCAGCAGCTCGGCAACGCGCTCCAGCAGTGTGTCTCGGCCGCTTTCCATCAGCCTGCACCGCAGCAGCTCCCTTGCCACGATGAGCGCTGCCCGCATGTTTGCTTGCTCCTGCCGTGAGTGCGGCGCCGTTGCTGCGGCGGCCCATACCTGCTGTGGGGTGAGGGTGGACGATGCCCGGCCGCGCTGCCCGCGCCCGGCAGAGTTTGGCGGCGCCCGTGCCGCCTGGAGTGCGGGGTCGAGACCTTCATGGGCAGGCAGCGCTGCCCGGGCTGGCCAGGCTGCCCAGCGGTCGGAGCCGGCCCTTGAGTCGCCGGAGATCTGGCTGGGGAGCGTCGACGAGCTGGCCAGTGGAGGAGGAGCTCCGGCGCACCCCTACCTGGCGCGCCAAATGTCGGATGTGGGGTTCCGGCAAACCCTTAAGGTTCGAACACTGGGGTGCGCGCGAAATCTTTCCCTCCTACCGATCTACGCCCTAGCTCGCTAAGATCTCGCGGACGAACTCGACGAACTCGCGACACAGAAAGACACGAGATTTATACTTGTTTGGGCAACCGTTGTGGTGCAATACCCTACTCCAGTGTGGTGCTGGTGGATTGCCTCTGGGGCTGATGATGAACAGTACAAGGGAAGAACAGCCTCCTGAGGTTGAGGTGTTCTTGTGAGTAGGCTCTCGATCGGGTTGGATCAAGCTAAGATGAGATGCCTCTACTATGGTGGCTAGCTCTACTTATATAGGCCCTGGTCCTTCCCAAATATCGAGCGGGAAGGGAGTCCAACAATGGCGGGCAAATTTGAAGGGGGACAGCTAGTACAAGCTATCCTGACAAAAGTGGTCTTCGCGTGCGAAAAGCTCTGGCGGTGACGCTGCCTTGGGCTCCACGATGACCTCCGTCTTGCCGTCCTCCTGATCTTGGTCCCGTTGCACCAATATAGCAACCTTTGCCTGATGCCTTGGTACTCTTCGCCTGCGTTGGCCTCCTTAGCACCAAAGAGGAAATAAGGACGCTGCACGCGCTGGCGCCCGCCTGGTGCCGTTCGTCATGGCTCACATCACGAGAGCCTCGTGAGGTTTGCCCCGCCTTGATATCTCCACTCCTCGTGAGCCTGCCTGGCTAAGCTGCTCCAGAGGAGGTCTTGCGTCGTCCGCCTCGCGAGGCTTGGACCCTCGCGAGGGTCTTGGATGCCTTGTTGATGAAGATGGGCTGTACGGCCTGCTGGCTCAGCCATGCTGTGGGCCGCAAGCAGGCAAGTCTGGGGACCCCCGTTCCCAGGACGCCGACAAAAAGTGAGCACAAACGGTATTGCAATGCGTTGAAACAAGGCCTAGGGTTCATACTTTCACTAGTGAAAGTTCTCTCAACAATAATAACATAATTGGATCATATAACAATCCCTCAACATGCAACAAAGAGTCACTCCAAAGTCACTAATAGCGGAGAACAAACGAAGAGATTATGGTAGGGTACGAAACCACCTCAAAGTTATCCTTTCTGATGGATCTATTCGAGAGTACGTAGTAAAATAACACGAAGCTATTCTTTCCGTTCGATCTATCCTAGAGTTCGTACTAGAATAACACCTTAAGACACAAATCAACCAAAACCCTAATGTCACCTAGATACTCCAATGTCACCTCAAGTATCCATGGGTATGATTATATGATATGCATCACACAATCTCAGATTCATCTATTCAAACCAACACAAAGTACTTCAAAGAGTGCCCCAAAGTTTCTACCGGAGAGTCAAGACGAAAACGTGTGCCAACCCCTATGCATAAGTTCACGAGGTCAAGGAACCTGCAAGTTGATCACCAAAACATACATCAAGTAGATCACGTGATATCCCATTGTCACCACAGATAAGCACATGCAAGACATACATCAAGTGTTCTCAAATCCTTAAATAATCAATCCGATAAGATAACTTCAAAGGGAAAACTCAATCCATTACAAGAGAGTAGAGGGGGAGAAACATCATAAGATCCAACTATAATAGCAAAGCTCGCGATACAACAAGATCGTACCACCTCAAGAACACGAGAGAGAGAGATATCAAACACATAGCTACTGGTACATACCCTCAGCCCCGAGGGTGAACTACTCCCTCCTCGTCATGGAGAGCACCGGGATGATGAAGATGGCCACCGGTGATGGATCCCCCCTCCGGCAGGGTGCCGGAACAGGGTTCCGATTGTTTTTTGGTGGCTACAGAGGCTTGCGGCAGCGGAACTCCCAATCTAGGTTTTGTTCTGGGGGTTTCTGTATATATAAGAGGTTTTGGCGTCGAGAACAAGTCTGGGGGGTCTCCGGGCTGTCCACGAGGTAGGGAGGCGCGCCCAGGGGGTGGGCCCCCCCCCCACCCTCGTGGGCAGCCCGGGACTCTTCTGGCCCAACTCTTTTACTCCATGGCCTTCTTCTGGTCCAAAATAAGTTCCGTGAAGTTTCAGGTCAATTGGACTCCGTTTGGTTTTCCTTTTCTGCGATACTCAAAAACAAGGAAAAAGCAGAAACTGGCACTGGCTCTAGGTTAATAGGTTTGTCCCAAAAAACATATAAAGTAGCATATAAATGCATATAAAACATCCTAGATGGATAATATAATAGCATGGAACAATCAAAAATTATAGATACGTTGGAGACGTATCAGCCGGACATCTGCCCCGACATCATCAAGACGGCTCAGCGTGCACGATCCGCCCGAGTTCAACCCGCCGTGAAGCGTGTCTTCGTTGGGTTCATCCATGGGGCTGAGTTGGAAGGCTCTGTGTCTGGTGGTGAGACGGCCATCTACTCTGATGATGAGTCATCCACGGGCGAGACCAACTCAATGTATCAGCTACAAGACAGACGGCTTGGGGGCTGTTCCGATGGCGACAGTATTCCGGACCCCCGTGAGCTGCCGAACAGGGTGGCGATCTTCATGGCTGGCACCCAGCCGGTTCTCGGGTCAACGGCCGCCACGGCTATGACTCTAGTGCAACAGCGGTGACGGCGGCAGGCGCTGGCGGGTCAGCTCACCCACCGGCTCAAGTTTTGACAGATCTGTTGGAAGCTCTGGCGAAGCTAATGGAGGTTGATGTAACCCCAGAAAACCAGGAGCAGCATAAGGTTGAGGTGGCTAAATTGCGTGATGAGATAGCGCAAGCTAAGGCAGACTTGGCAGAGGAAAACGCCAGGATGGCTGCAGAACGGGCCGTTTTGAACGCCCAAGCGCAACGGATTCAAGCGGATTCATACCGACTTATGGTGGATCAGAACGCTTCAAACGAAATCTTGAGAAGAAAGCACCGGAGTCGTCTGCCCTCGGTTTATGAGTCGAGGGACCTCTTCAACACACCTAGGGCAGGGGCCAATAACCCGGCAATAATAAACCAGATGACTGAAGCGCCAGAAGGTGGAGTGCCGGTTCAGCCGCGCGTGACAGGTTCTCCGCATATGAAGAACACCCCGCCTCAGCACGTGGTGACGCCGCTGGGTCATTACTCCACCCCTTTAGACAATATGATTGCTGCAGCTACGCGATTGGCAGCTCTGCCAGTCGAGGGCGAGACTCCAACGGCGGTTGAAACCCGAAGGGCCACGAAGCTTCTTCATACAGCTTTGGTGCAGCAACAGGCTTATTCCTATAGTCGTGACCCAATTCATTCGACCCCTCGTCCAAGCTGGAGCTACAGTAGACACATTGACTCGCCAGCAGTCTCGAGTACGAAGTAGAGCCGGTTAGTAAGTGTGATGCAGCAACCACGGTTCAATTCATCAAGAAGGTGATCTTCCGTTTTGGTTTTCCACACAGCATTATAACAGATAATGGTACTAATCTCTCCAAAGGCGCTATGAAAGAATTTTGTCAACAGGAGCATATTTGGCTTGATGTTTCTTCTGTGGCTCACCCTCAGTCCAATGGTCAAGCAGAATGAGCTAATCAAGAGATTCTGCGAGGTATCAAGCCCCCGCTTATGGTTCCTTTGCAAAGAACACCGGGTTGTTGGGTGGAGGAGTTACCCTCAGTATTATGGAGTATCAATACAACCTGCAACAGATCTATGGGTTACACACCTTTTTTCATGGTTTATGGAGCAGAGGCGGTTCTCCCTAGTGACATCCGTCACGATTCACCCCGGGTGGCGGCTTACGTTGAGGCCGATAATGAAAAATCCTGTCAAGATGCACTTGACCTGTTAGATGAGGAGCGTGACCTCGCGGTGGCTCGTTCGGCGATTTATCAGCAAGACCTGCGTCGTTATGACAGCCGCCGGGTCAAAACCAGAACCTTTCAAGAAGGCGACTTAGTGCTCCGGCTCATCCAGGATCAGACAGATATGCATAGGCTATCACCGCCTTGGGAAGGACCTTTTGTGGTCAGCAAGAATCTGCATAATGGGTCATACTATCTTATCGACGTTCGAGACCACAAGGACTCACATAAGTCGGAGGAGGAGACCCGTCGGCCGTGGAATATTGCTCATCTCCGGCCCTACTATACTTGAGCCACCGGCTCTCGTGATGTACATAGTTTGATGATGTATATATTATAAACAGTATAATAAAGCCGGTATCCCTGATAATTCAGGGCCTCTGTCATTTCACTTCCTCGAAGTTGAGTCTTTATCGCCATCTTACATGTTCACTTAAGAGGCTTGACGCCCAAACTACAGGGACCAAAGAGAGTTCGATACACAGCACAGCTCAAACATAGGTCCCCGACGAGCACAATTCGTAAGTATGTCACTTGGGGGCTTCCTGTTCAAACATAGGCGTATTCGACCAAAGAGAACATAGCGTGACTACCCTCTTGACTAGGTTATATTGTTCAAACATAGGCGTATTCGACCAAAGAGAACATAACCTTTCCGGGTCATCCTACCTATAGCCAGCTGCTTCAACTCCATCAGGTAATCCTGATTGACCCGCCGAACTCTTAACGATCAATCTTTTAAGGCGTATTCGACCAAAGATCCTGAGCTCGTTAAGGTTCATACGGCGGTTTTTCATGTGAGAGCACGGCTTACAGATAGTCAGGATAGATCCAGGCTTCATAAGCCGCCTTCCTTGAAACTTGGATAAATCGGCCCGTGATGCATGCTGCGACTCTGACCCCGCGTACTCCTGATAAGTCTATCTTTACACAAGACCTGACTCTATCTGGGTTCAAATGTCGATTGGTTACTGTGAGTGCTGGCTCACGGAAAGCACGTACCTTCCAGTGGCTCAGGCTAGTTTCATCGAAGAAGACACTTTGGCTTGACGGCCTTTAAAAGCCTCGAATTTTTTGATTTCCTTTCTTTATATGATCTCGTTTTTGCCATCTGGTTTTTTTACACATCGGGCCAAGCTGCCCTACTTATGGCTCATATTTGAAGCATCTTTTGGGTCTCTACAACCCGCCAGGATGGCAGACTCTAAGTCATCAGAGTATCATAATATTATGTTTGGAGTTATAGTTCTACAAACTCTAAACTGCATAAAGCTGCTAAGCCGGCAGTCTAAGCACATGCCATAGGTATGATATTTTATTATGTTAAGCATTATGATCAGACTGGCCCTGGTTATGGACTGTTGGTCTCCAGTGGCCTTAATTGGGTATCATGACCCGCCTGACAGTAAACCGCCAGGGCACTTGTGATTTGTTTGTGTGCAGGAGAATAATCAAGTCTGATCTGCATAAATCAATACTATCATAAGAATAAAATGACCGTCTTTCAAACTGGCGGATCAGCAGTATTGTGCAAAACAGAAACGTGCACGATGGCACGACAGATTCAAGTTTTACTACCCTATTACATGACTCCATGAGCCAAATGGGATCAAGTGTTTTTTCAAGAATCAAATATATAAACCGCCCGCCAGGTCACTCTTCTTGCCCTTGCTGGCTTGAGGCTTCTGGGTCATCCTTTTCCGGTTCTTCGTCTTCTTCCGCCATCTGGAAGTTTGGTGATGACCAATCGATGCCACATAAAGCTTGAAATTCAGCTTCATCATCTATAAGTTCAGATGGCTCAACTTTAGGGGCAAAAGTATGCTTACGAATTGGAGGGATTAGATCCATCACTCTATAAGCCGGGGTTGGCATCTTCTGATTCTCCTTGTTGTAAGCCGGATGGTACTTTGAAAGGTCCGAGTCATTGACAATCATAGTCGCCATTGGACGTATCTCTTTTCACGCAAGCTGAGAAGTCCTTCTGATCAAACATCGTACCATCTTCTTTCAAGCTTGGGTACCCAGTGGCTACCTCAAATGGGTCAAGCTCTGGTACCCATGCCTTGGCCCGTCTCAAAGCCGTCACAACACCGGCTCTTGCAGATGACCGCTTCATCTCATCAATCCTGGCAAGTAGCACAGAAAGTCTTTTCAAGACATCTATCAACAGAGTTGGTGCTTGGTTAGTCGGAGAGATTTTAGCTAGTGTACGCTGAGCTCCAGTATACAGTTGTTCGACAAGGGTGTAAACTGCCTTCAGCTTCACAAGCATGTCTTGGTTCAGGTTGCTGCTCCTAGGACCTGAATAAATCACAGATTGGTTAGAGGCGGATTTGTACTATCACACGAAAAGATTCTCATTTGATGTCTAAAGACGGCGACTCACCAAAGATAGCAGAAACCATCTGAGATACACAGTGTTTTAAGCCGGTGAGCTCAG
This sequence comes from Aegilops tauschii subsp. strangulata, assembly GCF_002575655.3. Classification (NCBI taxonomy): domain Eukaryota; kingdom Viridiplantae; phylum Streptophyta; class Magnoliopsida; order Poales; family Poaceae; genus Aegilops; species Aegilops tauschii. The sequence goes on along the minus strand of NC_053036.3, from coordinate 200,107,532 downwards.
TGGTCACCTCTTGAAGAGCTACCTCTGCTTTTTCAGCTCGTTGCATCACAACAGTCTTCTCTTCAGCCCAGCTGGTTCTCTCCGCCTCAAAACTGGTCTTCAGCTTTTCCGTCTCAGCCACGCTAAATTGGAATTTTGAATCGGCCTTCCGGGTCTCAGCTTCTTGGTTTTCCAGTCGCGCCTTTGCATCGGTCAGTTGTGATTGAAGTTCAGCAGTGACATTCTGTACAAACATAGAGTTGCAAATACATTTATATCCGGGTTACAGGAATATAAAGTCCCAAGCCTTTTGCAAGCAACAACACTTGGCACTTGGGGGCTAATGCATGCCGAAACAATTCTCTGTACAACGGCTCATTTCAGTAAAGTCCCAAGCACTTTGCAAGCAAGAGTACTTGGCACTTGGGGGCTAATGCATATCGCTTGAATCTTTTTACTGTTCTATGATGACCCGGTTGTATTGTAAACAATTACAACCGGTTCATGAGGGCTACACAAATAAGTTCTCTTTGTTAAACAGTAATGAGCAGGACCGGCTCATTCCTGTGGATTAAACCAGCCCTTGGGGACTACGGATGCAATGCTAAATTGTTTACACATCTGGTTTAATTTTAACTATGACAGCTGGCCTTAGAAGGATTCTACTACAGATGTTCATGGCTCTCTAAGTCTATGGCATATTCAATCCTCTCATACACAGTAGACTTGGGGGCTGGCAGGATGGATATAGCTTATTTAAACAGAGATACATATCTCATATTTTTGATGCATCTGCTTCACCATATTGATTCAAGATCACGGCTGGAGTGTACTTGGCTGAGATAGCCAGAGAGTATTTCACTGCTGCTCAATTGTGCATAATGGGAGACGTCAAACCTCACTTTCCGCTTTTCAATAATCTCTTCTTTGGCAGAGTGCTTGGCTAAAGCTGTCGGATTTCCCGGTTAGGTAAAGCCGGTGCCAGTGATCAGAACGTCATCAGTATGAGTCTCTGACGGCTTAAGCGGGCTTGAGGGTGCAGTGTTCGAAGAATTGATATTGGTGTCATCAATAGGGAGATCAGGAATTTCAGGTGGAACATCAGGGGCAGGTTCGTCTAGTTGTTTATCAGAAGCATCAGAGGCAGAGACTTGTTGTTCCGGTTCAACAACTTTAGGGTCTTCAGTTGGCTTGGTCACCTTTGTTTTCTTACTAGGCTTTGCTTGGCCATTGCATGAGTTATGACACGTCAGTACAATCATGAAAGCATAAGGCGGTAGAAGAACAAAAGTAATTATTGTTACCCAGGGGCAGTTTTAAAAGCCGGCAGCTCGGTCTGTGATGAGTCACCAGAGGAAGAATGAGAAACCTCCTGGTCAATTGAATTGACAGAGTTAAGTGGCTGGCAAATGAGACCTACTACTGAGTAAAAAGAGTTTAAGTTCGGAAGAACCTCGTTTTGATGTTTTCGTGGAGCGGGAGTGTTCGGTAAGCCAGAGGACAATTCTTCACCTCCGCTGGTCCAGGTCTGTCGCCGACTCTCGTGTTGCTGTTGCTTCAAAAGAAAGTGAGGATCTAAATGAGCCAAGGGGTGTGAAAACCTTACTTTCCGGGTTACTTTTCGAAGTTTCTGTCTTGGCAAAGGTTCTGAGCCGGAGGAAATAATAGTTACCTCTTCTTCAGCTGCTTGGCTGGCTCCCGTGTCATCCTGATAATAGTCAGTGTCAATAAGATGATTGAAAAAAGAGCCAAGAGAGTCAAGGGCTACCTCTGACTCAGAGGTGTCATCCAGATTAAGCATGTCAGAGGCGCTGGCTTTCTTATTTCTCTTGGTGGTCTTCTTGGCGGCTTTCTTGGCAGTCCTGGCCTTCTTGGCAGCTTCATGATCATATTTCTTTTTTCCAAAAGTCAGACTTAGCCTGTAAAGGTCATCAAAGGTTGAGTTAATAAAGTATTTGAATAATGAGGGAAAGGTAAGTAAGTTCAGAGACTCACATCTGGTGGCGGGTTAAGTTTGCAAAAAGGGTCCAGACCCACTTTAATGCAATCTTCTGGATCTTCATTTAGAAGGGACTTAACCATTTCGTTAATTTCCTCGTGAGTTAATGGCGCAGAGCTGTGGCGTAGTGTATCCTTTACACCACTAGTGTAAATACACATTAAGCCGGTGCGGCGGCTCAAGGGTATGATCCGCCCAGAAACCCAGCACCTGACCAAATCAATGCCAGTTAACCCATTTCCTAGCAGAGCTTTAACCTTTGCAAGGGTAGGAGCAAGTTTTGCCCGTTTGGCAGTGGTAAGTTTTTCAGGAAGATTGTGCTTTGGGTCCAGGCGCTCGACATGGTAACCTGGCAGTGGATTCTCGTCAGCCGGAGAGGTATCTTTGCAGTAAAACCACGTCTAATTCCAATCCTTAGGGTGACTCGGCAGGCATGCATAAGGGAAGATGGCATCTCTTCTGCGTTGAATTGAGATTCCGCCGAGTTCCAAGCTGGGCCCGTTCGTGAACTCATTCTGGCGGTTCAAATAAAAATATTCCCTAAAGAGGTCGATGCTGGGCTCCTCTTGAAGGTATACTTCGCAGAAGACTTGGAAGTTGCAGATATTTGACACGGAGTTGGGTCCGATGTCTTGAGGATGGAGTTGGAAGAAGTGCAGAACATCTCGGAAAAACTTAGAGCCGGGTGGTGAGAAGCCCCGGTTCATGTGATCAATGAATACAATGACTTCGCCATCCTTTGGCTGAGGTTTTTCTTCGCCTTGTTTAGGGGCACGATAATGCATAACGCTCTTTGCGGGCAAGTACCCGATTTTGAGAAGTCTCTGAGTGAGCCCTCAGTGACGACGGAGGGAACCCAATTGCATGTATAGACTGTCTTTGGCGGCATTGTGAAGAGAGAAAACCTAAAGGAAAGGAACGTTTTGCCGGTTCAGATCAATTTGTGAAATCACAAGTAACAGTTATAGTATATATTCAGAATGGCGGCTTAAGTGAGGACTAATGGTATATGGGTAATTTTAAGCCGGTGATATAAGCCGCCATGACAAGAACTGATACTCAAGATCTGACAAGAGTACATTTTTTTAAGTGTTGGGAAAAACAGGTTTCATAAATTATGATTATAAGATTGGATCTGCAGCAGTTCAGCAAAAGGAAATAAAATCTAAACTTAAGGTGGCGGCAGCAGAAGAGTGGGGGTGCCTAGATGAGATCTATTGCAAGGAAGATATAGTCTGATATCAAAAAATAAGTGCTAAAACTACTACCGCGCAAGATCCATGCTATTTTCACATCAAACTAAGCTATGTGATCTAGGACGGAGAAAGGGAAGAGCGGTGATGAACACCGACAAACAGAGAAACCCTAACACGGGTCTATGAAGAGGGAAGGGGAAGACTTACCGACGCTAGTTGACAGCGGAGGAGCGCCGCGGCGTTCTGGTCCGTTCAGGGTGATGCAGTGGCCGGAGTCGAAACAGCAGACGAAGGTCGACGGCGGCGGAGCTTGGGTGCGCTGGAGCGTGTGAGGAGGAAGAAGAAGTGTAGGATCGAAAGTATGTCTAGAGGGGGGGTGATTAGACTACTTGACCAAATAAAAATCTAGCCTTTCCCCAATTTTAATTCTTGGCAGATTTTAGCAACTTAGCACAAGTCAAGCAATCAACCTACACATGCAATTCTAAGAGTGTAGTGATGTCTACTACGCAACCTTCTTCTCGTAGACGTTGTTGGGCCTCCAAGTCCAGAGGTTTGTAGGACAGTAGCAAATTTCCCTCAAGTGGATGACCTAAGGTTTATCAATCCGTGGGAGGCATAGGTTGAAGATGGTCTCTCTCAAACAACCCTGCAACCAAATAACAAAGAGTCTCTTGTGTCCCCAACACACCCAATACAATGGTAAATTGTATAGGTGCACTAGTTCGGCGAAGAGATGGTGATACAAGTGCAATATGGATGGTAGATATGAGTATTTGTAATCTGAAAATATAAAAACAGCAAGGTAGCAAGTGCTAAAAGTGAGCGTAAACGGTATTGCAATGCTAGGAAACAAGGCCTAGGGTTCATACTTTCACTAGTGCAAGTTCTCTCAACAATAATAACATAATTGGATCATATAACTATCCCTCAACATGCAACAAAGAGTCACTCCAAAGTCACTAATAGCGGAGAACAAACGAAGAGATTATTGTAGGGTACGAAACCACCTCAAAGTTATTCTTTCGGATCGATCTATTCAAGAGTTTGTACTAGAATAACACCTTAAGACACATATCAACCAAAACCCTAATGTCACCTAGATACTCCAATGTCACCTCAAGTATCCGTGGGTATGATTATACGATATGCATCACACAATCTCATATTCATCTATTCAAACCAACACAAAGTACTTCAAAGAGTGCCCCAAAGTTTCTACCGGAGTGTCAAGACGAAAACGTGTGCCAACCCCTATGCATAAGTTCAACTGAACCTGTTGAGGATATAGACCTTAGAGTCACCCGCCAGGAGGGGCCGGGTTACTCATATGGTCATTGCCAGAAGCCCGGCGCCAAGCCTGAAGATGGTGGGCCAAAGATGGGCTTAAGACCCGGATATGGCTTAGAGCCCGTAGTTACAATCATTATTATGCTAGAACTTGTAGTGTAAGGAAAGGATAGTTGAGAGTCCGAGCCGGACACTCTTATGAGCCGGCCGGGACTCTGAGAGCTGCTGGGCGTCGGCCTCCCTATATAAAGGGACGACCCGGCAGCGGTTGAGGGACAAGAACAATCTCATCGAGAGCCGGGCATAGCAGATTAGCTCCCTGGTTATCGAAACCCTAATCAATACCACCTCAAACTGGACGTAGGCTTTTACCTTCACCGTAAGGGGCCGAACCAGTATAAACCCTCGTGTTCCTTGTCCCGTTTAACCCCTTCAAGCTTCCTAGTTGCGATGGCTCCACGACTAAGTCCTAGCTCGAGGACATCTGCCGTGACAATTCCACGACAGTTGGCGCCCACCGTGGGGCCAGCGCATGGTGGATTTGAGTTCTTGAAGGGCAGCTTCGAAGGGCTCAAGGGATACGCTGTGGGCCGGATGACCAAGAGTCGTCGCGGCAAGCTCTACATCGACGATGCAAACTGGGGCCCCGACGCCGGCTCAATTGAGTACGGGTACCGGGTCCCCTTCGGCGGAATTCATGTTTTCATTGGCAAGATTGGTGAGCCGGGCCCTGAGCCGGGTCTCTGCGCCGATCTCGTCGAGACGGCTCAGCGTGCGCGACCCGCCCGGGCCCGACCTGCCTTAAGGCATGCTTTTGTGGGGTGTATCCATGGAGGACTCTCTGAACGATCTGGATCTGGTGATGAGACGGCCGCCGGCTCTGACAGCGAGTCGGCCACCGACGAGTCAAACTCGTTGTATCAACTTCAAGATGGCAGGCTCATGGGTTGTTCCGATGGTGACAGTATTCCGGACCTATTTGAGCCGCCAAGCCGGGTTGGAATCTTTATGGCCGGTGCGCAGCCTGTTCAGAACCCCACTGCTGGAGCGGGAAACCCGGTGCCTTCTCCGGCTCAGGTGCTGATGGATCTCACGGACAAGATGACGGCCCTGTTAACCGCCACGGTTGACCCGGCAGATCAAGCTCAGCACGATGCGGAGGTGGCACAGTTAAAATTGGATCTAGTGAAAGCTAAGGAGGATCTTGCGGCGGAAGGGATCAGGATGGCTGCGGAGAGGGCGGCTCTCGATGCCCAAACTCAGTTGATCCAGGCGCAGTCCTTCCAACTCACGATGGATCAGAACGCGTCCAATGAGGTCATGAAAAGGAGGCATCAAAAGACCCAATCTCGACTCCCTCCGGTTTACGATCCACGCAACCTCTTCAACACGCCAGGTGCAGGGTCTAGTAACCCGCCAGGGGTCATAGTGCCCGGGTCTGGAACCCCTATTCAGCCACAAGTGATGGGGCCTCCCCAGGTGCCCCCTGCCTCGCCTCAGTACGTGCCAATACCCCCGGGTCATTATAATAACCCGCTGGAGAACATGGTCGATGCGGCAGCACGGCTAGCGGCTCTCCCAGTTGACGGCGACTCTCCGACGGCTATTGAAACCCGTCGGGTCAGGGAACTCCTTCAGACAGCACTGGCACAGCAAGAGGCGTACTCCTATAGCCGGGACAGGATCCACTCGACCCCTCGCCCAGGCCGGAGCCCGAGTTACAGCAGGCACATGGTCTCAGCGACCGGCTCAAGTAACGTCCGACGCCATGACTCGCCCCCTGGCCATGGCCCGGTTCATAACCGAGCCTTCCACGCAGCAGACCAGGACAGAGCACGGTAAGAGGCGGAGCAGGTGCCTCAATTGACGGCTTACCAGACCCCCCCCCCGGCTTATCCGACGACTTCCGTCGACGTGGGTATCCCTACCAGGACTGGGGGTGTCCCTTGTTTAGTGCCAGCTATCCGCAATGAGCGTCTACCCAAGGACTTCAAAGGCCCTAGGAAGGTGCCCAACTACACGGCTGACTTACAACCCGCAGCCTGGATCGAGAGTTACGAGATGGCCATGGAACTACTGGAGGTCAGTGAGGCGGCAATGGCCAAGTACTTCACCATGATGTTGGATGGGACTGCCCGCACTTGGTTGAAAGGGCTACCACCGAACTCCATCGGGTCTTGGGCTGAGCTGAAAGCCCGGTTCATCCAAAACTTTAAGGATACCTGCAGGCAGTCTATGTCAATTGTGGATTTGACTAACTGTAAGCAGCAGGAGGGTGAATCCACGACGCATTGGGTTCGCCGGGTCAAGGAGATCATACATTCGTCAGATAAGATGGATGCCGGCTCAGCAGTCTTAATGTTGGAGCAGAATTGTTGTTTTGTGCCCCTGAAGATGAAACTCGGGCGGCTTAAGCGCGACTGCAATGATATGGGTACACTAATGGCGGCTCTTGTCAAGTACGCCGATTCGGATGGTACCAAGGATCCCCCCTCAGATGATGAAAGGGCAGGGAAGGGAAAGAAGAACGGCAATGGCAAGGGTCCTCAGCATAACCCGGGGAACCAAGGAGGAAGCAAGCGCAAGGCTGATGGCAGCTTAGAGTTTGTAGCCAACGCCAGCTCACAAGGTAATAACCAGCGACGCAAAGGGAGGCCCCCTCCCCGAGGCGGCGGGTCAGGCCCGACGCTGGAGCAACTGTTGAATGAGCCTTGTCCAAGGCATGGCTCTAGAGAGAAGCCAGCGACTCATCTATGGAAGGACTGTGCAATCATGAAGGCCTTTAAGAATTACAATGGCCCGGGCGGCGGCTCAGGCGGCGGCGGTTTTCATGGCCCGGGCGGCGGCTCAAATTCTAATCCTCAGAACGGTCAAGGGGGCTTCAATCAACAGTCTGGCTAGGGTCATCAACAGCAGCAGGGGGGTTATCAGACCAATCCAAAGCAGCTTAGCGGTGGACAGTACCATGTGTTTACCACCAGCCTGTGTAAGCGAGATCAGAAGCTTCATAAGAGGGCTGTGAATGCTGTTGAGTCGGCGGTTCCACGCTACTTGCGGTGGTCTGAGCAGCCTATAGTGTGGAGTAGGGAGGATCACCCTCCCCGGGTGGATAACCCGGGCCACTTGACCTTAGTGGTGGCTCCTCAAGTGGGAGGATATAAGTTCACAAAGGTGCTCATGGATGGAGGCAGCAGCATCAACATCCTCTATTATGAGACTTTTCGCCGTATGGGGTTGGTTGATAAGAACCTCAGCCAGTCAAACACTATCTTCCATGGTGTGGTACCTGGTAAGTCGGCTTATCCAGTCGGCAAGATCGAATTGGAAGTGGCCTTCGGAGATGAAAACAACTACAGGGTGGAAAAATTGACCTTTGAGGTGGTCAAGATAAGAAGTCCATACCATGCTATATTTGGACGGTCGGCTTACGCCAAGTTCATGGCACGGCCGTGTTATGTGTACTTACAGCTCAAGATGCCGGGTCACAATGGGACCATTACGGTTCACGGCAGCCGGAAAGTGGCTCTGGAGTGTGAGGAAGGTGATGCGGCTTATGCAGAATCTGTTTGTGCAACAGAGGAGTTAAAGTTTTACAAAGACAATGTTGACCCAACAGATATGACCTCTCTGAAAAAGCCAACTACAGAGCAAGAGCCGGCAATGAAATTTAAATCGGCTGATGAGACTAAACTTGTTGATTTTGTTCCAAGTGACTCATCTCAGCAGTTTAGCATCAGTGCCAATCTGGATCCAAAATAGGAAAGCGCGCTCATCGAGTTCATCCGTGGGAATAGGGACATCTTCGCATGGAAACCTTCTGACATGCCAGGTGTACCTAGAGAACTCGCTGAGCACACTCTCAATGTTGATCCGAAATTTAAGCCGGTCAGGCAGTTCCTTCGGCGGTTTAATGAAGAGAGGCGGAAAGCTATTGGTGAAGAGGTGGCCCGGCTCTTGGCAGCCGGGTTTATTGTTGAAGTTTTCCACCCAGAATGGTTAGCTAACCCGGTGCTCGTACTCAAGAAGAACGACACTTGGCGGATGTGTGTGGACTACACGGACTTAAATAAGGTGTGTCCGGCTGATCCTTTTGCCCTTCCCCGTATTGATCAAATTATTGATGCTACGTTCGGTTGTGCGCGTTTAAGTTTTCTGGACGCTTATTCTGGATATCATCAGATTAAAATGGCGGTTAAGGACCAGGAGAAGACGGCGTTCATCACTCCCTTTGGAGCCTTCTGCTATGTATCCATGCCCTTTGGACTCAAGTGTGCACAGGCGACTTATCAGCGTTGCGTGCAGAACTGTCTTCATAAACAGATTGGACGTAATGTTCATGCTTATGTGGACGATATTGTGGTTAAGTCCATAAAAGAGGAAACCCTGATAGATGATTTGAGAGAAACCTTTGATAATCTCCGGGTCTACAAGATGATGCTTAACCCGGCCAAGTGTGTCTTTGGTGTTCCTGCAGGCAAACTCTTGGGTTTCTTGGTTTCTGACAGAGGCATTGAGGCTAACCCGGAGAAGATCAAGGCCATCACCTCCCTGGCTAAGCCGGCGTGCATAAATGACGTTCAGCGCTTGGCGGGTCGCATCGCTGCTTTAAGCCGGTTTATAAGACGTTTGGGTGAGAAGGCCATGCCCTTATATCAGTTGATGAAGAAAACCAATAACTTTGTCTGGAATGATGCAGCTAATACCGCCTTTGAGGAATTGAAGAAGCAGCTGGCAGAGCCTCCAGTCCTTGCTGCTCCGGTTGATAAGGAGCCCTTATTATTATATGTGGCGGCGAACACACGAGCCGTCAGTGTGGCTATAGTGGTGGAGCGCAAGGAAGAGGGTAAGGAGCATCCGGTTCAGCGGCCGGTTTATTATGTCAGCGAAGTACTCATCGAGTCCAAACAGCGGTATCCGCATTGGCAGAAGCTTGTTTATGGTGTGTTCATGGCAAGCCGGAAGCTTAAGCATTATTTCCAGGGTCATCCCATAACTGTGGTCAGTTCTGCCCCTCTTGGTGATATCATTCAAAACAGAGAGGCCACAGGGAGAATTGGTAAGTGGGCTATAGAACTGGGACCTCATGGTCTCAAATACGTGCCACGCACTGCTGTTAAATCTCAGGCCTTGGTGGATTTCATCAATGATTGGACAGAGTCACAGGTGCCCGAGCAGAAGCCGGATAACACATATTGGACTATTCACTTCGACGGGTCCAGGCAGTTGGAAGGCTCGGGGGCTGGAGTTGTATTGGCTTCCCCTAAAGGTGACAAGTTCCATTATGTGCTACAGTTGATGTTTCCTTGCACTAACAATGCGGCTGAGTACGAGGCCTTGCTCCACGGTCTTCGGATGGCTAAGGAGATGAGCTTGAGCCGGGTAAGGTGTTTCGGTGACTCAGACTTGGTGGTTCAACAAGTATCAGGCAAGTGGGACTCTAAGGACCCTCTCATGGCGGCTTATCGCCGCGAAGTTGATGCCATTGCTGGGCACTTTCAGGGCTACCAAGTAGAGCACATTGATCGCAGGAAGAACGAGGCGGCTGATGCTCTAAGCCGGCTAGGTTCTCAGCGAAAGCCGGTGCCGCCTAACACTTTCCTGGACGTCCTGTATAGCCCTTCTGTTAAGTTGCTTACAGAGGAAGATTTGGCTGTCCCTGACCCGGAGGCACGACTGGTGGCGGCTCTCCATATCATACCAGACTGGACAATGCCGTATCTGGCTTACATGACCCGGGGCGAGTTGCCTGAGGATGAAACTTTGGCCAGTAAATAACCCGGCAGGCTAAGTCAATGATCGTTATCGATGGCGAGTTGCATCATCGCAGTGTCACAGGGGCGTTTCAGCGTTGTGTCTCCCCTGAGGAAGGTCAAGAAATCTTGCGTGAGATCCATGAAGGGGATTGTGGCCATCACGCTGGCTCAAAGTCTCTTGTGGCCAAGGCTTTTCGTCATGGTTTCTATTGGTTGACGGCTCATGCTGATGCAGAGGACTTAGTCAGTAAGTGTGATGGTTGCCAAAGGTTCTCGCGACGGGCTCACGTACCGGCTCAAGAGCTGAGGATGATCCCAATTACTTGGCCCTTTGCGGTCTGGGGGCTTGATATGGTTGGACCTTTCAAAAGGTCCAAGGATAAGAAGACCCACCTATTGGTGGCGGTTGACAAATTTACCAAGTGGGTGGAAGCTGAGCCAGTTAGCAAGTGCGATGCAGCCACGGCGGTTCAATTTATGAAAAAGGTGATTTTCTGCTTTGGCTTTCCGCACAGCATTATAACTGACAATGGCACCAATCTATCCAAAGGCGCCATGGAAGCGTTTTGTCAACGAGAGCATATCCGACTTGATGTCTCCTCAGTTGCTCATCCTCAATCCAATGGTCAAGCTGAGAGAGCTAATCAGGAGATTCTGAAGGGTATCAAGCCCCGGCTTTTGGTCCCTTTGCAACGGACGCCGGGTTGTTGGGTGGAGGAGTTGCCCTCCGTGTTATGGAGCATCAACACTACTCCTAACAGATCTACAGGCTTCACGCCTTTCTTCATGGTTTATGGGGCAGAGGCCGTCCTCCCCAGTGACATCCGTCATGACTCACCTCGAGTGGCGGCTTATGTTGAGGCAGACAATGAACAGGCGCGCCAAGATGCTCTTGACTTGTTGGACGAACAGCGTGATGTGGCCGCAGCTCGCTCCGCGATTTACCAACAAGACCTGCGCCATTATCATAGTCGCTGGGTTAAAACCCGGGTCTTCCAGGAAGGCGATCTCGTGCTCCGGCTCATCCAGGATCAAACAGATGCGCACAAGCTCTCCCCGCCTTGGGAAGGACCCTTTGTGGTCAGCAAGAACTTGCACAACGGGTCATATTACCTCATTGACATTCGGGAGCATAAAGATTCACGTAAGTCGGAGGAAGAGACCCGTCGGCCGTGGAACATAGCTCAGCTTCGGCCTTACTACACTTGAGTTACCAGCTCTCGTGATGTACATATTTCTCTCAGCCGTGTATATATTATGATAAGCAATAAAGCAGGACCTCTGTCCTTTTTTCTCCTCCAAATGTGCACGTGTTGTTTTCATTGCAAGATTACATGATGACTTGAAGGAGGATCCGGCTTATGATCGTATTCGAATCTAGCCATAAGCAGCAAGGTCACTTGGGGGCTTCCTGTTCAAACATGGGTCGTATTCGAACCAAAGAGAACATAGCTGTCGATACCCATTTGATTGGCAAAGTGCCGAGCTCATTGGGGAGTTTTCCTTGATCATATTTGAATCATGGTTTCACCCCTTTGGGAACCGACGTGGATCGTATTTGAATCAGCGTCGTTAAACAATTCTTAAAATCACTTGGGGGCTTCTTGTTCAAACATGGGTCGTATTCGAACCAAAGAGAACATAGCTGTCGATACCCTCTTGATTGGCATCGCCACACCCACTGGGGGCTATATGATCGTATTCGAATCTTAGCATAACCCCTTTGGGCCGGGTCTCTGGTTGTATTCGAACCGGAAGCCCCTAAGTTCTTCCAGTTTATAGTCGGTTTTGTCTGATTATTCCAAGTGTGTACGGCTGGGTCTCACTTTGCCGGCTTAACTTGGGTTTATAGTATTGCTGAACGCAATGGGTGTTATAAGACAGGTAAACCGGAGTTGCGGTACCAACCTTCTTATCCGGGTTATCTAAACCGGAAGTATGCTTGCAGGCCGTTAAGTATGTTCTTACGGCTGTTTTCAGGATATCATTGAAGACAAGTCCTTTTTGATTCATATTCCGGGTTATCTAAAACTTATGATTCTCAGGGCGGTAAGCCGCCTCGAGACTTGTGATTTGCCCTTCTATGCAGGATAATTAAAGGCACCTCTTTTGAGGTTAAGAAAAACAAAGGATTGATTATGACCCGGAGAAACATCAAAGAGACAACTTCGAAAGACTTCAGCATTCAATACGTGCACGATGGCACGGCAGAGATAAACTGTTGCACCTACTCTATTACAAAACTCATCAAGTCTAAAAGGGTGGAGCATTGTTTGGTAAACCGGCTGCGGAAGTTAAGACGCTTGCTGGGTGGAAGTCTCCGGCTCATCTCTTCCTTCTCCTCCGGTTGATCCCAAGACCCGGAAGGTTGATGACTTCCAGTCGATGCCGCTGAGAGCTTCGAACTGGGCTTCCTCGTCAATTAACCCGGAAGGGTCAATCTCCGGGGCGAAAGTGTGCTGACGAGCCGGCGGGATCAAGTTGAGGGCTTCATAGCGCGGAGTAGGAATCCTCTGATTTTCTGCGTCGTAGCCCGGCTGGTACTTGGTCAGATCGGTATCGTTGCTAATAAGAGTGGCCACCGGGCGTACGGCCTTCACGCAAGCTGCAAAGTCCTTCTGATCAAAGGCGGTGCCGTCTTCCTTCAGAATTGGGTAGCCGAGGGCGATGTCCGCCGGGTCTAACTCTGGCAAGAACGCCTTAGCCCGGCTCAGCGCAGCAATCGCTCCGGCTCTTGCAGAGGCTCGTCGCAGTTCTTGGATCCGTTGAGGAAGAACGGCGAGCCGGCGAAGGACTTCCGCCAGGTGAGTCGGCACCTCGTTGGAGAGGGCCACCACAGCCAAGGCACGTTGTGACCCGGTGTAGAGTTGCTCCACCAGGGTGTATACGGCCTTCAGCTTGGTCACCACACTCTGATTCAGGTTGGCACTTCTGGGACCTGTTTAACAAAGACAGATAAGCCGCCGACAAGGATGAAATTATGAGATATACACATTCTAAACTTGATGAAAGCCGGCGAGACGACTTACCGAAGACTGCGGCCACCATCTGGGACACTTGGCGCTTTAGGCTGGAGAGCTCGGCGGTCTTCTCGGAGAGAGCCTTCTCCGCCTGTTCAGCCCGGTTCACCAGTGCGACCTTTTCTTCGGCCCACGCCTTCCGCTCAGCGTCGAACTCCGTCTTCAGCTTCTCTTGCGCGGCGATGCTGGACTACACGAACTTGGCGTTTGCCTTCCGAGTCTCCATCTCTTGCATCTTCAGCCGGTTCTTGAGATCAGCAAGGTCAGCCTCAAGCTTCTTGCCAACAGCCTATATAAACTTCCGGGTTATGGCATGAACAATTACTCTACAAATTTAAAGTCCCAAGCGTTTTCCAAGCAAAGACACTTGGCACTTGGGGGCTAATGCATATCGAACGCTTCTATCTACACATTGCCGGTTCAAATGGAGTAAGCCGAAACCTAAGTCTACAACATATTCAATCATAAGTCGTCGACTTGGGGGCTAGCATGGTAAAGGTAACTATGCAGTAAGTAAGAGGACAGCAGAATGATACCTCAGACTTCTGCTGGATCTGGTTCACCATGGCAACCTCTGCGTCCCGGCTCTTGTGCACTTGGCTGATGTAGCCAGAGACGAGCTCTCCGATGCTCAGGTTGGCGTAGTCGGAGAGGTCCAGGTTCATCCGGTGGGGCTGCAGCAACTCCCCCTTAGCGGAGCACTTGGCCAGCACGGTAGGTCTCCCCGGCTCAACGAACTCCGTCTGGGTGATTACCACGTCCGGGTCATTTGTTGGTTGAGCCGAGCCGGAGGCCTCCGGGTCAGCAGAAGCTTCTACAGGTGCTATGTCCATTGGAGTGGTGGCTTCGGGGGCGGAGGCAGCTGGCGGTTCTTGGACCGTCACCTCCAGCTCAGGCAAATCTGGCTCTCCGGCCGACTTGGTTTTCTTCGCCCTCTTGGTGAGCTTTGCCTGGGCACTGAAAGAACAACAAAGGTTAGTATAAAAAGTATGAGAAAAAATCAGAACAAATATAAGAGGGTTATCATTACCCGGGCACAGTTTTGAAAGCCGGCAAACTGGACTGCATAGAGTCGCCGGAAGAGGGGGAGGTCTCCTGATAATTTGAGTCGGAAGAATTGAGTGGCTGATGTATAACACCCGCCAACGGATAACAAGGGTACAAGTGGGAAATAACCTCAGTTCGGCGCTTCCTTGATGCGTCAGGTAACCCGGAGGAGAGGTCGGTGTCCTTGTTGGTCCGGGTGTGACGCCGGCTTTCATGAACCCGTCGCTTCAAAATAAATTGAGGGTCTTGATAAGCTAAAGGATGTGAAAAGCTTACTTTCCGGGTTACCCTTCGGACTTTCAGCCTTGGCAAGGGCTCCGAGTCGAAGGAAAGTGACATTACCTCTTCAACCACCGGGTTACTTGCGCTGGTGTCATCCTGTCAATGAACAAGTATTGATAAGGCGGATAGCAGCAAACAACAAATATAGCAAGGACTTAAAAGCTCAGGGGTTACCTCTGACTCGGAGCTGTCGCTTAATTGCATCAGCTCTGAAGCAGTAGGCCTGCTTCCTTTCTTGCGAGGGGCGGCTTTCTTGGCGGCTTTCTTCGCCTTTCTGGCCTTCTTGGCCGCCTCATGGTCATATTTGACCCGCCAGAACTTATCATCAGCCTGAAAAATGCAATAAGGTTCTCTTAAAATGATTCAGATGAAAGTTATGTACAGATAAAGATGTTCGGATCAGCAGCTTACCGCTGGGGCTGGGTTGATCTTGCAGAAGGGGGCTAGCCCGGTCCTTCCGCAGTCTGCCAGGCTCTCGTTCAAAAGAGCCTTGGTCATATCTTCTGCAACGTCTTCAGGAAGATCGTTACGGCTGTGTCTCTGAGGGTCATCCTTTCGGCCCGTGTACTCACACATTAAGCCGGGGCGGCAGCTCAATGGGATCACCCGCCACGATATCCAGACCCGGACCAGATCAATTCCATTCAGACCATTGCCCAGGAGAGCCTTGATCTTGTTGATGGTGGGGAGCCGAGGTTGGAGCTCCGCTTGAGTCAGCTTGTCGGACAATGGGTGAGTCGGCTCTAGACGCGAGGGGCGAAAGCTGGGCAATGGATTCTCGTCAGCCGGTGACGTGTCTTGGCAGTAAAACCACGTCAGATTCCAGTCCTTGGGGTGGCTGGGCGGCTCTGCGTAAGGGAAAAGGCAGTCCCTACACCGCTGGATGGAGATGCCACCTAACTCCAGACTTGGCCCATTGGCGCACTCATTCTGACGGTTCAAGTAAAAAAGCTCTCTGAAGAGTAGCAGACTAGGTTCTTCTCCAAGGTAAACCTCGCAGAAGACTTGGAAGTTGCAGATGTTGGACACTGAGTTGGGTCCTATGTCTTGAGGCCGCAAGTCGAAGAAGTTTAGAACATCCTTCAAAAACTTTGAGCCGGGCGGTGCGAAGCCCCGGCTCATGTGATCCGCAAAAATCATTACCTCCCCGTCCTTTGGCTGTGGTCTCTCTTCTGACGGGTCAGGGGCACGGTAGGACATGACATCCTTCTTGGGCAGATATCCAGACTTAACAAAATCCGCTAGGGTCTCATTGGTGACATTGGACCTCATCCAGTTGCAAGTAATGGAGGCTTTGGGAGCTTTGGGAGGCATGGTGAAAGTCGGCAGTCTATGATAAAAGGAAAAACGTCCGGGTTAATTATGAGCCGGAAGAAATCTACAGTTCAATGTCAAGGTGGCGGCTTATGAAGGGGACTAATGGTATACATTTAAGTGCATCGGGCTATTTAAGCCGCCGAGGGATTGAGAGTAATTTGATTGTCTACAGGCCTTATTACAGCTAAGCCGGAAATTTTATGGCGCATGGTTTTCTTTAAGCCGGAAGGTTCTACGGCGCGTGGTTTCTTTAAACCGGAACTGTAAACCGCCGAGATTCAATGATTGCAGTTTTTTACTAAGTGTGGTAAACAGGTTTCACACATCGCAGTAAAAAATTTGGATCAAAATGGTCGGTCCAAAGGAAATTTTCTAGACCTAAAATACAGACGCAGGGGAGTTCTTGAGCTCGAATGAGGTCTTTATGCAGTGAAAAGAAGTCTACTTGTGTTTGAAATGGGTGCTAAAACATCTACCGCAGTGGTTCCATACGGGCTAAGATCAAAAAGGAGCAGTAAAAAAGAAGACTACCGGAGCTTGTGGGCGACGGCGACGAACACGAAGAACGCGGACGAACCCTACGGCAGATCTATTCTACAGGACAAGCAGGACTTACAAGAGCTGGAGAGTCGCGGAGGTCGTCGCGTTTCTCTGGTCAGATCAGGGTGATGCAGCGGCCTGAGCTGGTGACGACGAGAAGACCCGCGGCGGCGACGGCGGCGGAGCTCGAGCAGCACGGGACAGTGAGAGGAAGGAGATGACAGAGGAAGGAGAGTGAGAAAGGCCCGTCGGGCCGGCCTATTTATAAGGGCAAGCTCATAAGTGGGCGCGAGAATCAAGGAGACCATGGCGTGGTTATCTCCCCACGAAACGCCTCGATTTTCGGGATGACAGTAAAGATAAGATCCGTTGCGGATCTGGCGGAGTAAAAAGCGGACTTAATGGAAGATGACGTCACCCGGAGTCCAGAGAATGACGTCACGCCGGGTTATGGCCTTCACACAAATGGTAAGCCGGAGATTTTTTCTGTCGAAAGAATTGAAGATTGACATGAGCCGGCTCAAATCAATCTGGGGCCTAATGTTGAGGATATAGACCTTAGAGTCACCCGCCAGGAGGGGCCGGGTTACTCATATGGTCATTGCCAGAAGCCCGGCGCCAAGCCTGAAGACGGTGGGCCAAAGATGGGCTTAAGACCCGGATATGGCTTAGAGCCCGTAGTTGCAATCATTATTATGCTAGAACTTGTAGTGTAAGGCAAGGATAGTTGAGAGTCCGAGCCGGACACTCTTATGAGCCGGCCGGGACTCTGAGAGCTGCTGGGCGTCGGCCTCCCTATATAAAGGGACGACCCGGCAGCGGTTTAGGGACAAGAACAATCTCATCGAGAGCCGGGCATAGCAGATTAGCTCCCTAGTTATCGAAACCCTAATCAATACCACCTCAAACTGGACGTAGGCTTTTACCTTCACCGTAAGGGGCCGAACCAGTATAAACCCTCGTACTCCTTGTCCCGCTTAACCCCTTTAAGCTTCCTAGTTGCGATGGCTCCATGACTAAGTCCTAGCTCGAGGACATCTGCCGTGACAATTCCACGACAGAACCCGCAAGTTGATCACCAAAACATACATCAAGTGAATCACGTGATATCCCATTGTCACCATAGATAAGCACATGCAAGACATACATCAAGTGTTCTCAAATCCTTAAAGACTCAATCCGATAAAATAATTTCAAAGGCAAAACTCAATCCATTACAAGAGAGTAGAGGGGGAGAAACATCATAAGATCCAATTATAATGGCAAAGCTCGTGATACATCAAGATCGTACCACCTCAAGAACACGAGAGAGAGAGAGATCAAACACATAGCTACTGGTACATACCCTCAGCCCCGAGGGTGAACTACTCCCTCCTTGTCATGGAGAGCGCCGGGATGATGAAGATGGCCACCACTGAGGGATCCCCCCTCCGGCAGGGTGCCGGAACAGGGTCCCGATTGGTTTTTGGTGGCTACAGAGGCTTGCGGCGGCGGAACTCTCGATCTATTCTGTTCTTCAAAGGTTTTAGGGTATATTGGTATATATATATAGGAGGAAGAAATACGTCAGGGGAGCCACAAGGGGCCCACGAGGGTGGAGGGCGTGCCCAGGGGGGTGGGCGCGCCCCCCTACCTCGTGCCTTCCTCGTTGATCCCCTGACGTGCACTCCAAGTCTCCCGTGTTGCTTTCTTTCCAAAAATAACTTTTCTGAAGGTTTCATTCCGTTTGGACTCCATTTGATATTCCTTTTCTGCGAAACACTGAAACAAGGGAAAAAACAGAAACTGGCACTAGGCTCTGGGTCAATAGGTTAGTTCCAAAAGTAATATAAAAGTGCATAGTAAAGCCCATAAAACATCCAAGATGGATAATATAATAGCATGAATACTTCATAAATTATAGATACGTTGGAGACGTATCAGCATCCCCAAGCTTAATTCCTGCTCGTCCTCGAGTAGGTAAATGATAAAAGAAAGAATTTATGAAGTGTGAATGCTAGCAGGTGCACAAGTTTGATCAATGATAATTTCAATCACCTTTTCTAGCATCATTATATGTCATAACAGTAGCTCATATCATAGAACTTTGAATGATCAAGTAACAAACTATTCACATGTTAAAGTATAGAACATAAAGTTTCTTGAAAACTAACAAACCGTGTTATTAGTCATCAAACAATTACAATTCATCTTATTTTCAGGAAGAGTCCATGTCAGAGCTTTGATTCAGCAAACTTCACATACTCAACTATCTTTTAGTCTTCCATGATTGCTACCACTCAAAGCATATTTTTAGAACAAATAGCATCCATCGAACACAGAGAAAGATAGGGGCTTAATGTTTCGCCTCCCAACTTATTTATCATATAGATAATTGTCAACAATAATAATTCATGATCAAATATATTTGAATGGCCATATATGCTTAGATCTTTCCATCACATGATGCTTGCCAACTAAAGAGTAGGTTGGAATGAGAAGGAATACTACTGACTCTTGCATAAAAGTAAAAGATAGGCCCTTTGCAGAGGGAAGCAGGGATTTGCAGAGGTGCCAGAGCTCCAAGCAAAAACAGAGATGAAAATAATTTTGAGCGGTATGCTTTCATTGTCAACATAACGAACAAGAGTTCCCAATATCTTCCATACTAGATACATTATAGGCGGTTCCCACGCAGAAAGGTAAAGACTTTACTCCCCCTCCACCAACAATCACACTCCACGGCTTGTCCGAAACAACGGGTGCCGTCCAACTTTCAACAATCCCGGGGGAGTTTTGTTTAAATTATTTGTGATTTTGTTTTTTGATCTTTTGATCATGGGATTGGGCATCCCAGTTACCAGCCATTTTCTCATGAATGATGAGCGGAGTCCACTCATCGTGAGAATAACCCACCTAGCATGGAAGATACTGCTTGCCCCTAGTCGCTACATGAGCGATTCAGGCATACAAAACAGATTATTATTTGAAGGTTTAGAGTTTGGCACATGCAAATTTACTTGGAACGGCAGGTAAATACCGCATATAGGTAGATATGGTGGACACTCATGGAAGAAACTTGGTTCAAGGAATTTGTATGCATAAGCAGTATTTCCGCTTAGTACAGATATTTTGGCTAGCAAAGGATTCTAAATAGCATGCACCACATGTTAGAGGATCCATAACAATATAACTTCTATACAAATAAACCCAAGGATAACTCATTATGTTGTCTTCCTTGTCCAACTTCAACTAATTTGCTCAGGTTCGAAAATAATCAATGGGGCTCACAATCATAGAAGATGTCCAAGATAGTATATTTATATGTGAAATCTCTCTTCCTTCAATATTCTTTCATGAATTGTTCAAGCGACCAATACAATACTTGCTAACCTTCAATAAATTTACCACCTCTACCTCTTATATGTGAAGGCATTACTCCCCATGGGAAAGGCATATGAAACATATATAATTTCAGATTTATGATATTCAAATCATTCAACTATTTACTCATAGGATATAAGTAAAGCACACGAGTAAATGACAAACTACTCCAAAAAGATATAAGTGAAGATCAATGAGTAGTGAATAATTATGTAACTATGTGAAGACTCTCTAACACTTAAGACTTTCTGATCTTGGTATTTTATTCAAACAGCAAGCAAATCTAAAGAAAATAAAATGACGCTCCAAGCAAAACACATATCATGTGGTGAATAAAAATATAGCTCCAAGTAAAGTTACCGATGAACGAAGCCGAAAGAGGGGATGCCTTCCGGGGCATCACCAAGCTTAGACGCTTGGTTATCCTTGAATATTACCTTGGGGTGCCTTGGGCATCCCCAAGCTTAGGCTCTTGCCACCCCTTATTCCGTAGTCCATCGAATCTTTACCCAAAACCTGAAAACTTCACAACACAAAACTTAACAGAAAATCTCGTGAGCTCCGTTAGCGAAAGAAAACAAAACACCACTTGAAGGTACTGTAATGGACTCATTCTTTATTTATATTGGTGTTACACCTACTGTATTCCAACTTCTGTATGGTTTACAAACTATTTTACTAGCCATAGATTCATCAAAACAAGCAAGCAACACAATGAAAACAGAATCTGTCAAATACAAAATAGTCTGTAGTAATCTGTATCAAACGTATACTTCTGGAACTCCAAAAATTCTGAAATAAATTGGTGGACCTGCGGAATTTGTCTAGTAATCATCTGCAAAAAGAATCAACTAAATAGCACTCTCCAGTAAAAGGTTGAAGCTAATCTCGTGAGCGCTAAAGTTTCTGTTTTTTTACAGCATGATCATAAAGACTTCACCCAAGTCTTCCCAAAGGTTCTACTTGGCACAAACACTAATTAAAACACAAAACCACATATAAACAGAAGCTAGATGGATTATTTATTCTTAAGCAGAACCAAAAAGCAAGGAAGTAAAATAAAATTGGGTTGCCTCCCAACAAGCGCTAACGTTTAACGCCCCTAGCTAGGCATGATGATTTCAATGATGCTCACATAAAAGATAAGAATTGAAACATAAAGAGAGCATCATGAAGAATATGACTAGCACTTTTAAGTCTAACCCACTTCCTATGCATAGGGATTTTGTGAGCAAACAACTTATGGGAACAATAATCAACCAGCATAGGAAGGCAAAACAAGCATAACTTCAAAACTTTAAGCACATAGAGAGGAAACTTGATATTATTGCTATTCCTACAAGCGTATATTCCTCCCCCATAATAATTTTCAGTAGCATCATGAATGAATTCAACAACATAACCAGCACCTAAAGCATTCTTTTCATGATCTACAAGTATAGAATTTTTACTACTCTCCACATAAGCAAAATTCTTCTCATTCGGAATAGTGGGAGTATCATAAGAGACTTGAATACTATAAATTGTTTCCACATTAAAAGAGTAATGTTCAGAAAAAGGGTAATCATAAACATGACAAGTTTTATAAATATAATTATCACTACTTTTTATAGCATACGTTTCATCACAATAATCATCATAAGTAGCAACTTTGTTCTCATCATAATCAATTGAAACCTCTTCCGAAATAGTGGATACATCACTAAATAAAGTCATGACCTCTCCAAATCCGCTTTCATAAATATAATCATCATAAGTAGGAGGCATGCTATCATCATTATAAATTTGCATATCGAAACTTGAGAGGCTAAAAATATCATCTTCATTAGACATAGCATCCCCAAGCTTGGGACAAACATTAATTGCAGCAAATATATTCTCAAAAACATCATCTTCTTCAAACATAGCATCCCCAAGCTTGGGCCTTTTCATATCATAAGCATAATCACTCTCATCATTAATAGTATGGATAGCACCAATAGTATAGCAATTGTCATATTCCAAGCAAGTGCCAAAAAGATTTTCAAGATCATAAGAAGTATCATTATCTTCCCAATCATAATCATCACAACAAGCAATAGGCATAACGAGATCATCATCAAGTGCATCATCTTTATTTTCATGAGGCACAACAATAATAGGAGCAACATTATTTGGGAGAGATATATTTTTACCTCTCCTCCTTTTTCCTTTCTTCTTCTTCACCACATCATGTGTGGGTTCAATCCTCTTTTTAGAGCTCCCTATTAATGAGATTGGTTGAATAGAAGGCTCCTCCTCGTTACCCGATTCATCATAAGAAATAATAGGAGGATATTGGGAAGTATCTTCCCTTTCATTAGTATTCTCTTCATCTTCTATTTGTTTTCTTTTATTTATGTAATTGGCAATATAAGGATTTTCAATGCAATTCACCGTACAATACATATAAATTTCTTCTAGATCAATATCGAGGAATTTCTTCTAGATCAATACTTAGTTTGGCGTTTCAATTCTTCATAACCCACAAGCAAACTAAGTTCATTATAATGTGCTAGGGAAATCAAGTCATCACAATTTTTGGACACGATTCGATCATGAAACAATTTGCATTTGATATTTAAATGACCATGTTCATTGCAAAGTTCACAAGTACGGCTAAGATATTTTAAATTTTCAGCACTAACATTTAGCCTTTCTTGCAACCTTTTAGTTTCTAAATGCTTATGCCTCTTGCAATATCTATCTTCCCTATTTGGTGTGTACTTGCAAACCCAATGTACTCCACAAAAATTAACATGTTTATAGGAGACATTTTCATCATAGCTAGTGCAATGATCATTAGTACTATGGATATTCAAGGAGTTCATACTAACAACATTGCAAGCATGCTCATCATTCAAAGTTTGGGTGCCAAACATTTTAATGCATTCTTCTTCTAACACTTTGGCACAATTTTCCTTTCCATCATTCTCACGAAAGATATTAAAAAGATGAAGCGTATGAGACAAACTCAATTCCATTTTTTTGGTAGTTTTCTTTTATAAACTAAACTAGTGCTAAAACAAGAAACAAAAAGATTCGATTGCAAGATATAAAGATATACCTTCAAGCACTCACTTCCCCGGCAACGGTGCCAGGAACTGCTTGATGTCTACTACGCAACCTTCTTCTTGTAGACATTGTTGGGCCTCCAAGTGTAGAGGTTTGTAGGACAATAGCAAATTTCCCTCAAGTGGATGACATAAGGTTTATCAATCCGTGGGAGGCGTAGGTTGAAGATGGTCTCTCTCAAACAACCCTGCAACCAAATAACAAAGAGTCTCTTGTGTCCACAACACACCCAATACAATGGTAAATTGTATAGGTGCACTAGTTCGGCGAAGAGATGGTGATACAAGTGCAATATGGATGGTAGATATAGGTTTTTGTGATATGAAAATATAAAAACAGCAAGGTAACTAATGATAAAAGTGAGCACAAACGGTATTGCAATGCTAGGAAACAAGGCCTAGGGTTCATACTTTCACTAGTGCAAGTTCTCTCAACAATAATAACATAATTGGATCATATAACTATCCCTCAACATGCAACAAAGAGTCACTCCAAAGTCACTAATAGCGGA
Organism: Aegilops tauschii subsp. strangulata; assembly: GCF_002575655.3. NCBI lineage: Eukaryota > Viridiplantae > Streptophyta > Magnoliopsida > Poales > Poaceae > Aegilops > Aegilops tauschii. The sequence continues at coordinate 200,084,142 of NC_053036.3, read as the reverse complement.
GAACAAACGAAGAGATTATGGTAGGGTACGAAACCACCTCAAAGTTATTCTTTCCGATCAATCCATTGGGCTATTCCTATAAGTGTCACAAACAGCCCTAGAGTTGGTAGTAAAATAACACCTTAAGACACACATCAACTAAAACCCTAATGTCACCTAGATACTCCAATGTCACCTCAAGTATCCGTGGGTATGATTATACGATATGCATCACACAATCTCATATTCATCTATTCAACCAACATATAGAACCTCAAAGAGTGCCCCAAAGTTTCTACCGGAGAGTCAAGACGAAAACGTGTGCCAACCCCTATGCATAGGTTCATGGGCGGAACCCGCAAGTTGATCACCAAAACATACATCAAGTGGATCAATAGAATACCCCATTGTCACCACGGGTATCCCACGCAAGACATACATCAAGTGTTCTCAAATCTTAAAGACTCAATCCGATAAGATAACTTCAAAGGGAAAACTCAATCCATTACAAGAGAGTAGAGGGGGAGAAACATCATAAGATCCAACTATAATAGCAAAGCTCGCGATACATCAAGATCGTGCCAAATCAAGAACACGAGCGAGAGAGAGATCAAACACATAGCTACTGGTACATACCCTCAGCCCCGAGGGTGAACTACTCCCTCCTCGTCATGGAGAGCGCCGGGATGATGAAGATGGCCACCGGTGAGGGATCCCCCCTCCGGGAGGGTGCCGGAACAGGGTCCCGATTGGTTTTTGGTGGCTACAGAGGCTTGCGGCGGCGGAACTCCCGATCTATTCTATTCTATTCTCCGAAGGTTTTAGGGTATATTGGTATATATAGGAGGAAGAAATACGTCAGGGGAGCCACGAGGGGCCCACGAGGGTGGAGGGCGCGCCCAGGGGGTGGGCGCACCCCCTGCCTCATGCCTTCCTCGTTGATCCCCTGACGTGCACTCCAAGTCTCCCGTATTGCTTTCTTTCCAAAAATAACTTTTCCGAAGGTTTCATTCCGTTTGGACTCCGTTTGATATTCCTTTTCTGCGAAACACTGAAACAAGGGAAAAAACAGAAACTGGCACTGGGCTCTGGGTCAATAGGTTAGTCCCAAAAGTAATATAAAAGTTCATAGTAAAGCCCATAAAACATCCAAGATGGATAATATAATAGCATGAATACTTCATAAATTATAGATACGTTGGAGACGTATCATGTAGTAGCGGAATGTAAAACAATTGCATATGAAGGTAAAGGGAGGAGTTTGAGGGAGCAAACACAATGTTGACACGGAGATTTTTTATCCGTGGTTCCGATAGGTGGTGCTATCGTACTCCACGTTGATGGAGACTTCAACCTACGAAGGGTAACGGTTGCGCGAGTCCACGAAGGGCTCCACCCACGAAGGGTCCACGAAGCAGCAACCTTGTCTATCCCACCATGGCCGTCGCCCATGAAGGACTTGCCTCACTAGGGTAGATCTTCAAAGTAGGCGATCTCCTTGCCCTTACAAACTCCTTGGTTCAACTCCACAATCTTGACGGAGGCTCCCAAGTGACACCTAACCAATCTAGGAGACACCACTCTCCAAGAGGTAATAGATGGTGTGTTGATGATGAACTCCTTGCTCTTGTGCTTCAAATGATAGTCTCCCCAACACTCAACTCTCTCTCATAGGATAGGATTTGGTGGAAAGATGATTTGAGTGGAAAGCAACTTGGGGAAGGCAAGAGATCAAGATTTATGTGGTTGGAATGGAGTATCTTGACCTCAACACAAGTGTAGGTGGTTCTCTCTCGGAAATTGTATGTTGGAAGTGTAGGCATGTTCTGATGGCTCTCTCCATGAATGAAGAGTGGGTGGAGGGGTATATATAGCCTCCACACAAAATCTAACCATTACACACAATTTACCAAACTCGGTGGGACCGATTCACAGAACTCGGTGAGACCGATTTAGTTCAAAATGTGAACGTTAGGACTTTCGGTGGGACCGACATGTCAACTCGGTGGGACCGATGTCATTAGGGTTAGGGCATAACGTAATCTCGGTGAGACCGATTACACAAACTCGGTTGGACCGATTTTGGTAATAAGCTAACCAGAGAGTTGGTCAGGCAAACTCAGTGGGACCGATTCACTCATCTCGGTTGGACCGAAACGTTACGAAAGGGAAACAGAGAGTTTGCATTGCAATCTCGGTGGGAGCGATCGCTCATCTCGGTTAGATCGAAACGTTGTGAAGGGAAACAGAGAGATTACAATCCCATCTCGGTGAGACCGAGATCCCTATCGGTGAGACCGAAAAGACTAGGGTTTGTGGCAGTGGCTATGTCAAGTGAACTCGGTGGCGTCGGATAGATCAAATCGGTGGGGCCGAGTTCGACTTTTGGTTTGGGACATATTTGGATATGAGAAGGTAGTTGAGGGCTTTGAAGCATATCACTGAGCATTTTGAGCAAGAAACTCATCAAGCAACACATCACCCCCTCTTAATTGTATTGGCTCTTCCTATGGACTCAATCTGATCTTGGATCACTAAAACTAAAATGTAGAGTCTTGTACTTTGAGCTTGAGCCAATCCTTTTGTCCTTAGCATTTTGAGGGGTCCACTTTCTTAACCCATGCCATGCCAATCATTGAGCTTTCCTGAAATATTTATCTTGAAATAGCATTAGCTCAATGAGCTATATGTTGTTAATAATTACCAAAACCACCCAGGGATAGTTGCACTTTCAATCTCCCCCTTTTTGGTAATTGATGACAACATATAGATCAAAGCTTTGACAAATGATCATAAGATTGAAAAACATCGCCGCTTTGAGAAGTATGTGATAAGCAAGAGCTCCCCCTAAATTTGTGCATTATTTAGAAATTTGTTTTTGAATGCAAATGCAGAATCGATTAGGATCATGGGTTACTCTTCCATGTCACATACATCTTGGTGGAGCGCTCAAAATTATATAATTTAAAACCATGCACTCATCACCAAGCAAGTGAATGATCATATAAGGATATAATAGATATTATCAACCAACAAGTATTAAGGGTAGCATATGATCAAACACATGATCGAACAAGTATCTCACAAGGACATAAAGTATCTCACACAGGCACACAATCGAGAAGTTCAACCAAAATAGCAAGAGAGATAAAAGCAACACTCTCTCTCGAAGCCTATGATCTATACATTTTTCTCCCCCTTTGGCAACAAGTTACCAAAAAGTTCAAAAATGCATAGTGCTAAACGTCTCTCAGGCTTGATCTTCGGGAGGTGGTGTAGATAGAACTCCGAGGACGAAGGCATCCGTTGATGTAGTTGGAGCTGGTGGAGTGGCTGCTGGAGGTGGCACTGGAGCTGTAGCTGCTGGTGCTGATGATGTAGCTCTAGTATCTGTGACTGGCACCGCCGCAGACCTCTGGCTTCGGGGCACTCTAGCAAAAGCATATGTAGTTGACTTGCCCTTCTTCTCCTCTGCTTCCTCCTGAAGCTGCTCAACTGCTGTTTGAATCTCAGTTACCTTTAGATCAAGATCATAAAATTTGGTTTCTATGATCCTCTCCAAGATCTCCTGGTTTTGAGTCAGGGTGGCCAAGCCCTTCTCAATCCTCAGTGTCGACTGGATCAGATATGCAAGTTGATCTTGCTTGCTCTTCAGGAAAACTTGAGATGCCTCTTCAACTATTGGCATCTTGGCAGCTTTCTCAGCCTTTGCTTTGGCTCTCTTCTCCTGTGCTTGAACAGATGTGGGGTCTTCCTCATTCATCACAACAGTGTTGTCTTCAAAATCAGGATGCAAAGGAAGGTGCTCCTTGTCCAACATATATGTTCCTGTGCCCATCTTGGAGTTGATGAGCTCCTGAATGTGTGGAGCATACCTACAACTTCTCTTCTGATTAGCAGCTATCCTCTTGATTGTTTCTACAATCAAACTCATAACCTTGAACTTCTGAGGCACATCAAACAAGTGTAGCAAATTGATAGCATGTCCTCTGATCATCTTGTGATCTCCAGACTTGGGTAGCAATGTGTGCCTAAGGATCCAGTTGATGGTAGGCAGACCAGACAACAAGAAGTGTACAGATCCAAGCTTGTGAGTCTCCAAAGCTTTATCTGGGATCTCTCTGTACATGTGTGCCATAGTGTTGTGGTCTTTCTTCTTGGTGGCATACACATCCAAGTTATCTTCATGTTCTTCAGGGGCATTGATCATCTTGGCCCATTCTTCAACTGTGGATTGGTACCTAGTACCTTCTGACATCCAAACTATCTTCCCATCTGGGTAAGAGTGAGTAGTGGAGTAAAACTGCATGATCAGCTCATCATTCCATTTTGTGAGCTTCTGAGCCACAAATTTATCAACTCCACATGATTTGAAGCTGTCATAAACTCCTGGAAAGTGATCTTCATTTTCTTTGATGTATTCCCAGTCAACCCATCTCATGTCACAGACAATGGCCTTCTTGTCAAGCAGGATAGTCTCATAGAAATCTTGTTGTTCCTTTGTGTGGAACCTGTAGTCAACTGTTGTCCTCCTCCTCACAGCATAAGGATCAGACTGTCTCCACAGTCTCAGTCCAGCATCTTTTCTGATGTGCATGTCTTCAGCCACTGGATGAGCATCATTATGGTCTGGAATCTTGGGCTTCAACTTTCTCAAAACAAGTGAATCATCTTCTACTTCTTTAGCTTCAGGCACTGGGGCCTTGTTCTTTTCCTCAGCAGGTATACTTCTAGTGTTTCTCTTGGGCTTTGGGGGCTTCTGAGTTTGAGCTTTGGGAGCAGACTTGGGCTTTGATGGAGCAGACCCTAACTTGATTGCATCTCCCATAAGCTTCTGAGCTTTGGGTGCTAGTGCAGCATCCTCTTCCTCTTCCTCTTCCTCTTCTCCTTCAGAATCTCTCTTCATTAAGGGCTTGCCAAGAACTCTGGCAGTAGTGGTTCTTGCCCTCTTCTTCTTCTTGTCCTCACCAGCTGCTTCTTCTTCAGATTCAATGGTGAACTTCATAGTTTCACATGTGGCAACTTTCCTTGGCTTTGACATTGGCATCCTCCTTGCAGGTGCCTTCTTGTTCAGTCCTGGCTTACTTGCAGCAGCTGTGCCATACTCCTTTTTCAGCACCTTTTTCCTTGAAGTGGCCTCATCCTCAACAGCCACATAATCCTCATCCTCAGAATTTGAGGTTCTCTTCTTCCTGGATCTGGTTGCTGCCTTTGGCAAGTCGCTTCGAGTGATCCTGCTTCCATCATCATAGCTGCTGGAGGGACTAGTGCCCTCACTCATTTGAACCTGCTCTTCAGACTTGTTCTGGCTGTCACTTTGATCAGACATCTTGCAGGCAAACTGTCAGCAGACCTTGTGAATAGGTTGTAGATGAGGTAGAGTAGATGAGCATCACAAAGTGCAGAGTTTTTGCAAAACAGATGCCTTAAAAACTTAGTTTTACTTCTTCACAGAAAGCATTTCAGATCTACCGATTTGTAAACTCGGTGATACCGAAGCAGCTTTTGGAACCTAAACAAGTGAACTCGGTCAGACCGAGTCACAGTTCGGTGGCACCGAGACTGCTAGGGTTTCACAGAGAATCGAACTCGGTCACACCGATTTGCAATTTTCGGTCAGACCGAAAACGCATGTACAATGGCCTAAGCCAAATCGGTGAGACCGATTTCTACAACTCGGTCGGTCCGAGATGAGTTCGGCGGAGACCTAACCCTAAATTTTCAAATCAAATCTAATCTACGGGATGCTTTCGCTGGACAGGATAATTTCATACATGGCAAGAATCATGGCAAGGCAATGTGCTACGAATCGGAGTTAAGGAATAGCACAAAGATCAAGTCCATACCCTACTTCGGCCGTGAACTTGCTACGGCGGCAACGGCGGGGCAGATTGCCATTGACAGCGGCGGAGACCAGCGGCGGGAGGTCGCTAGCGGCGAGAGAATGATCCAGAGACCCGAGGAGGCAGAGCAGGTCACGCGCGGGTGAAAGGTTTTGGAAAAAATTTCAAAATTTGACCCGTCAGTATATATAACCTGACCCTGTCGGTGTGACTGAGTGGAACAACTCGGTGGCACCGAGATGCAAAACTATGAGCAGTTACCGCAACTCGGTGTGACCGAAAAGTTCTAATCGGTTGCACCGAGATTCAAAATTCTAGATCAACTTAGTGATCTCGGTATGACCGAAAAGGGTGAATCGGTCAGACCGAAATGCACAAAGAGGTTTTGGAAGTTTAAGTCTATGACGAATCGGGGACTCCGAGTGCTCCTCACACAGAGTGGTTCGAATCTGACTTGATCAAACTTTGTGATGTAGCATGAAAAGTTTGAGACGAGGAAAACATAGATAGCTAGAGGGAGTTCTTAGGCATTTTTGTCCATCCATTTGGCAAACGAGAAAAACCCAAACAGTCAAAGCAACAAATGGATGTCCTCGAATGAGTAAAATATGCATCCAACATGCTCACACAATAAAATGGCAAATGAAATATGTGACAAAGCATGCACAAACACTCTAGCATCTATCAAGCAATTTGGCGATGACTAGGTCATCTATATATGAGTATATTGACTTAGGAGTCAAATGAGAACATTTGATCATAGGTCATACTCATCGTTTAAGCACAAGTGGGGTTACCACTTTTACATAAAGCATTGTTGTGCTCACACCATTAGAGTTGCTTTAGCTCAATTTATTAGAGTAAAGCTCCCCCTAGATGTGATATCCCCCCTAAGAGGGATGAACTAACCTTGGGTTTTGTCGATGATGACTTCATGTAGGTGTTGAAGATGTGGACGCTCAATGTTGACGTAGATCATTCGGAGTAGTCCATTGGAGTGAGTTGCACTTTCAATACCTACACGGGTTAGTCCCCAAGGAACACGCAAGGATATCCATGGACATAGAGTGATGTTCACACAAGATGATGTCCATGAAAGCATTAGGTTACCTTGTCCCTTGTCTTACCAACAAGAGGGTTTGTGACTCCTTGAACTAGTGCAAGATATGGAAGTTGTTTGCACTTTTCATTGCCAAAATGATAAGAGTGAAGTATGTTGGCGGAGTCACCCTCAAGAACTCTCTAATTCTTCTTCTTCGGGATCCACACCATCTTGATGGGAATCCTTGGAGTTGTAGTCATACTTGGTGAAGTGGAACTTGATGTAGTCTTGGGAACCCACTTGACCAAGGCCTTAGGAGCTTCTTCAAATGCATCAATCTCCTCTTGAAGCTTGTCCTTGCCTTTTTGCTTGTGGTCTTGTGGTGGAAGATCATCTTGAGCTAGTGTTCCTTGGAAAGAAGTACGATCATACTTCTCTTGTTGAGGAACAAACTTCGTCTTGGGGTATTGATCTTCTTCCCACTCAACTCCATTGGCATTGAACTTTCGTTCAAAACCAACACCTTGATTCTTCCGATGTCTTCCTTGCTTGCGTACAATTTCCACAAATTGCTTACTTCCGGAAAGACTCTTGTAAAGACCTTTCTCTATAATTCCCTTCAATAAGCTATTTTCTTGCTCAAGTGTAACTTGGCTTAGAGAATCATTAGTGGAATCAAGAGAACTACTAGAAGCAACATCATTGGATTTAGCATGATTGTTGTTACTACTAGAAGAAGAATCTTTCTTACTTTTGTTGCTAGATTTAACTTGTGTCATGTAAGTAGACAAGAGTAAATGCTTGGCAATGTAAGAAGAACTTTTCTTGCGAAGATCATCATTGATTGCTTTTAAGAACTCATGCTCTTGCTCAAGGTTGAGCTTTTCAAAGCGCAGCTTCTCATGAGTCTTTAAAAGTTCTTGATGATCTTCCAAGGTAGTTTCATGAGCTAACTTAAGAGTGTTTAGTTCTTTAGTTAGACGCTCAATCTTCTTCTTATCATCATCATTCGTTTTATCTTGATTAGCATGATCATTAGCAAGTTCATCATAGTTTTCATAACTAGATTTGTCAACAAGTAAATCATCATCTCCTAGCAAATCATCTTCATCACTATTAAAATCAACATACTCGGGGTGTGTTACCTTTGGACCTTTGGCCATGAAGCATCTCCCAATTCGTTCATTTGGTGAGTCAAATATGTCGTAGGAGTTGGTTGTCACAAGTGCTAGTCCGGCAACACCTTCATCTTGAGTATATTCGGAGTCGGAGTGATAGCTTATTTCGGAGTGATGGTCGGAGTCGGAGCTGGATACCCATTCACCAATGAGCTTGATGTCTTCGTTTTGTGTAGCTCCTTGATGACTTGTCCTTCCTCTCTGAATCCTTGCTTCTCTGAGAGGGTCTTCGTTCATAACGATCATCTCTACTCCTTCTCTCTCTTGGTGGTGATTCTTCTCTCCTACTCCTTCTTTTGGGAGAATCTTCTCTTCTTTTGTAGGGATCCGTACACACATTGGAATAGTGTCCGGGTCTTCGACAATTGTAGCAATTACGCTCATGACTAGAAGATCTTTTGTCATTGTAGGACCTTGACTTGGAACTTCTTTCCTTGCTTCTACTCTTGTAGAACTTGTTGAAGTTCTTCACCATTAGGCTCAATTCTTCATTGAAGGTCTATTTCTCACTTGATGATGTGGGAGCATCACATGAAGCTTTGTAAGCACCACTTGAATTGTTGTGGAGCTCTTCCTTATCCTTGAGTGACAGCTCATGAGCAACAATTCTTCCAATGACTTCCGTTGGCTTGAGATCTTTGTAATTGGGCATCATTTGGATCAATGTGCACACGGTATCATATTTTCCATCCAAGGCTCTTAGGATCTTCTTGATGATGAATCTATCGGTCATCTCTTCACTTCCTAAGCCGGCAGTCTCATTTGTGATGAGAGCAAGCCTAGAGTACATTTCAGCGACACCTTCACCATCCTTCATTTTGAACTTGTCAAGTTGACTTTGAAGCACATCCAATTTGGATTCCTTGACGGAGTCGGTACCTTCATGCATATCAATCAAAGTATCCCAAATTTCCTTTGCATTCTCAAGACAGCTAATTTTGTTGAATTCTTCGGGGCACAATCCATTGAAGAGAATATCACAAGCTTGAGCATTGTATTGCAGCATCTTCAACTCTTCCGCGGTAGCTTCACGGTTCGGTTCTCTCCCATCAAAGAATTCACCTTGCAAGCCAATACACACAATAGCCCAAACGGCGGGGTTATGTCCAAGAATATGCATTTCCATCTTATGCTTCCAACTAGCAAAATTAGTACCATCAAAGTAAGGACCTCTACGGTGGTAATTTCCCTCGCTAGACGCCATACTCTCCTAGGTTGTGAAACCAAGGCTATGACCACCAAAAGCTATGGAAATCAAAGCAAATGGAGACCAAAGCTCTGATACCACTTGTAAGATCGAAAGTATGTCTAGAGGGGGGTGATTAGACTACTTGACCAAATAAAAATCTAGCCTTTTCCCAATTTTAATTCTTGGCAGATTTTAGCAACTTAGCACAAGTCAAGCAATCAACCTACACATGCAATTCTAAGAGTGTAACAGCGGAATGTAAAACAATTGCATATGAAGGTAAAGCGAGGAGTTTGAGGGAGCAAATGCAATGTTGACATGGAGATTTTTTATCCTTGGTTCCGATAGGTGGTGCTATCGTACATCCACGTTGATGGAGACTTCAACCCATGAAGGGTAACGGTTGCGCGAGTCCACGGAGGGTCCACGAATAAGCAACCTTGTCTATCACACCATGGCCGTCGCCCACGAAGGACTTGCCTCACTAGGGTAGATCTTCACGAAGTAGGCAATCTCCTTGCCCTTACAAACTCCTTGGTTCAACTCCACAATCTTGACGGAGGCTCCCAAGTGACACCTAACCAATCTAGGAGACACCACTCTCCAAGAGGTAATAGATGGTGTGTTGATGATGAACTCCTTGCTCTTGTGCTTCAAATGATAGTCTCCCCAACACTCAACTCTCTCTCATAGGATAGGATATGGTGGAAAGATGATTTCAGTGGAAAGCAACTTGGGGAAGGCTAGAGATCAAGATTTATGTGGTTGGAATGGAGTATCTTGACCTCAACACAAGTGTAGGTGGTTCTCTCTCAGAAATTGTATGTTGGAAGTGTAGGCATGTTCTGATGGATCTCTCCACGAATGAAGAGTGGGTGGAGGGGTATATATAGCCTCCACACAAAATCTAACCGTTACACACAATTTAACAAACTCGGTGGGACCGATTCAGAGAACTCGGTCAGACCGATTTAGTTCAAAATGTTAACGTTAGGATTTTCGGTGGGACCGACATGTCAACTTGGTGGGACCGATGTCATTAGGGTTAGGGGATAACGTAATCTCGGTGAGACCGATTACACAAACTCGATTGGACCGATTTTGGTAATAAGCTAACCAGAGAGTTGGTCAGGCAAACTCGGTGGGACCGATTCGCTCATCTCGGTTGGACCGAAACGTTACGAAAGGGAAACAGAGAGTTTGCATTGCAATCTCGGTGGGACCGATCGCTCATCTCGGTTAGACCGAAATGTTACGAAGGGAAACAGAGAGATTACAATCCCATCTCGGTGAGACCGAGATTCCTATCGGTGAGACCGAAAAGACTAGGGTTTGTGGCAGTGGCTATGTCAAGTGAACTCGGTGGCGCCGGATAGATTAAATCGGTAGGGCCGAGTTTGAATTTTGGTTTGGGACATATTTGGATATGAGAAAGTAGTTGAGGGATTTGGAGCATATCACTAAGCATTTTGAGCAAGAAAGTCATTAAGCAACACCTCACCCCCTCTTAATAGTATTGGCTCTTCCTATGGACTCAGTGTGATCTTGGATCACTAAAAATAAAATGTAGAGTCTTATGCTTTGAGCTTGAGCCAATCCTTTTGTCCTTAGCATTTTGAGGGGTCCACTTTCTTAACCCATGCCATGCCAATCATTGAGCTTTCCTGAAATATTTATCTTGAAATAGCATTAGCTCAATGAGCTATATGTTGTTAATAATTACCAAAACTACCCAGGGATAGTTGCACTTTCAAGAAGGCGAGAGGGCAAAGGGGGAGAATGAAAAGTGAACCCGTAGCCCTATTTATAAGGCTGGAAGGATAAGTGGCATGTGCGGGAATCAAGGAGACAGGAAAATGGGTATGTGACGGTGCGGTTGCCTCGATTTTCGGAGGGTCAGTAAAGGAAAATATTTACTAAGATTTGGGTCGTATGTAGTATTAATAACAGGTGACGTTACGGCGGGTTGCCGCAATTTCAGGAGATGACATCATGGCGGGTTACAGATAACACAGGAAGATGAAGAAGGATTTTTTCTAAGTGTTGAAGATTGACATGAACAAGTTCAAATCAACCTGGGGCCTAATGTTGGGGATATGACTATTAGATATGACCCGCCCAGGAGGGGCCGGGTTATATCAATGGTGGTTCATCTAAACAAAGCCCATGAGTATGTTGAAGATGGCGGTTCATGAAGCAGGCTTGTTAAAGGGCCCAAACCCGAAGGCGGCTTAAGGCCCGTAAGTATAAACCGCCATGTATATGTAACTTGTATTATAAGGCATGTAAGATAAGTCATCGAGCCGGACACATTTGTATGAGCCGGCCAGGACTCTGTAGGCCGCAGGGTGTCAACCCGTGTATATAAGGGGATGACCCGGCAGCGGCTTAGGGCAAGAAACAACAGATCGAAAGCCAGGCAAAGCGTATTCGCTCCCTGGTAATCGAAACCCTAGCAATACCACCTCAAACTGGATTAGGCCTTTACCTTCACCGCAAGGGGCCGAACCAGTATAAACTCCTCATGTTATTTGTCCCGTTTAAACCCCTTTAAGCTAACCTCGTCGCCATGGCTCCACAACTAAGTCCGTTCACTAGGACATCTGCCGTGACAACTCCACGACAAGTGCTGAATTGAGTTATGAGCAATCTTGATGGCACTCTCATTGTCACAATAGAGTGGCACATTCTTCACATTGATGCCGTAGTACTTGAGGGTTTGCTTCATCCATAGCAATTGAGCACAGCACGAACCAGCAGCAATGTACTCAGCATCAGCAGTAGAGAGTGATATGCGGTTCTGTTTCTTCGAGGACCAACATACCAAGGAACGTCCGAGGAAATGGCATGTGCCTGATGTTGACTTACGGTCCACACGATCACCAGCATAGTCAGAGTCTGAATATCCAATGAGATCAAAAGCCGAGCCCTTGGGATACCATAATCCAAGTGTTGGAGTGTGAGCTAGATATCGAAGAATATGCTTCACAGCCTTATGGTGTGATTACTTCGGTGTAGCTTGAAAGAGGGCACACATGCAAAAACTAAGCATAATATCCGGCCTAGATGCACATAAATACAATAAGGAACCAATCATGGAGTTGTATACCTTTTTATCAAAGTCAATACCATTTTCATCAGTGCATAGATGGCCATTTGTGGGCATAGGGATTTTGACGCCTTTGCAATCTTGCGTGCTGAATTTCCTCAGTACATCTTTGAGGTATTTCTCCTGAGATATGAATATGCCATTATGTTGTTGACGTATCTGAAGACCTAAGAAGAATTTCAATTCTCCCATCATAGACATTTGATATTCTTCACTCATCATATAGGCAAATTCACCACTGTAACGTTGGTCAGTACAGCCAAAGATAATATCATCAACATATATTTGGCACATGAATAATTCATCATGATAGGTTTTGGTGAAAAGAGTTGGGTCAAGTGAACCGGGTTTGAAGCCTTTCTTCATGAGGAATTCCTTCAAAGTATCATACCACGCCCAAGGGGCCTGCTTGAGGCCATAGAGGGCCTTATTGAGTCTGAAGACTTTGTCAGGATGCTTTGGATCTTCAAAACCTGGGGGTTGAGCGGCATATACTTCTTCCTCAAGCTTACCATTGAGGAATGCACTTTTCACATCCATTTGATACAAGATGATATTATGATGGTTAGCATAAGCAATTAATATGCAAATAGCCTCAAGTCTAGCAATAGGTGCAAAAGTTTCATCGAAATCAATTCCTTCAACCTGTGTGTAGCCTTGAGCTACAAGTCGTGCCTTATTCCTCACCACAAGGCCATTTTCATCTTGCTTGTTGCGGTAGATCCATTTTGTGCCAATGATATTGTGCTTGCGAGGGTCAGGTCGCTTGACAAGTTCCCAGACATTGTTGAGATTGAACTGATGTAATTCCTCTTGCATAGCTTGAATCCACTCAGGCTCCAGAAATGCTTCATCTACCTTAATGGGATCTGTGATAGAGACAAAAGCAAAATGCCCACAAAAGTTAGACAAATGTTAAGCTTTTGAGCGTGTGAGAGGACCTGGTGCGTTGATGTCGTTGATGATTTTCTCAATCTACACTTCATTTGCAACTCGAGGATGAGTGGGTTGGCGACGAGGAATTGGATCAGCATTTTCTTCAGAGCCATTTTCCTCAGGTGCACCAGCATGATGTTCTTCATGATCTGGAATGATTTCTTCAGCAGATTCTTCTGTAGGAATGACATCCTCAGTAGCCTTGAACTTGATGGTTTCCTCAGGAGACTGTTCATCTAGCACAGGAGGTAGGGGCTCTCTTTTCAAGCCATTAGTTTCATCGAACTGCACATCTACAGTTTCAACAACCTTGTGGAGAACGGTGTTGAAGACTCTGTAGGTGTGCGAGTCCTTTCCGTAACCAAGCATAAAACCTTCATGTGCTTTCGGTGCAAATTTGGAATTGTGATGAGGATCTCTAATCCAACATTTTGCACCGAAGACTTTGAAATAACTCACATTGGGTTTCTTGTCAGTGAGGAGTTCATGTGCAGTCTTCTTGAAGAATTTGTGAAGATATGCCCTGTTGATGATGTGGCACACAGTATCAATTGCCTCAGTCCAGAAATGACGAGGTGTCTTGTATTCATCAAGCATAGTGTGAGCCATCTCAACAAGAGTCCTGTTCTTGTGCTCCATGACGCCATTCTGCTGAGGAGTATAAGGAGCAGATAACTCATGAGTAATACCAAGTTCATCAAGATAGTCATCAAGACCAGTATTCTTGAAGTCAGTTCCATTGTCACTTCTGATGTGCTTGATCTTCACACCAAAGTTTGTTGAAGCTCTCGAGGAAAATCGTTTGAAGACTTCCTGCACTTCACGTTTGTAAGTGACGATATGTATCCATGTGTAACGAGAGTAATCATAAACAATAACAAAGCCATATAAAGATGCTTCATTAATGAATGCCGATATAATGATTAGGACCAAAGAGATCCATGTGAAGCAATTCAAACGGTTGAGTGGTAGTCATGATAGTCTTCGCTGGATGCTTGGCCTTGGTCATCTTTCCAGCTTCACAGGCTCCGCACAAGTGATCCTTGAGGAATTTGACATTCTCAATGCCAATGACATGCTTCTTCTTCGCGAGCCTGTGCAAGTTCCTCATGCCAGCATGACCAAGTCGTCGATGCCATAGCCAGCCTTCTGAAGCTTTTGCAAGTAGACATACATCTGGTTGTGGTCCTGTGGAGAAATCAACAATATACAGATCTCCTCTCCTAAAGCCTTCGAAGACTTTGGAATGGTCAGCTTCCATGATCACAACACAACGATACTTGCCAAAGATAACAACCATATCAAGATCACAAAGCATTGAGACTGACATCAGGTTGAATCCTAAGGACTCGACAAGCATGACTTTGTCCATGTGTCGATCCTTCGAGATCGCAACCTTACCTAGACCCAATACCTTGCTTTTTCCTTTGTCAGCGTAGGTGATATGCTCCAGATGTGATGGAGATAAGGGAGCATCTATCAATAGATTCTTGTCACCAGTCATATGATTTGTACATCCACTATCGAGGACCCACTCAGTGGCTTTGGGTTGAACATCCTGCAGATGAATTAGTGCAGCTTACGAACTCATATACTTCATCAGTGAAGAATATGACATCTATTTCATCAGATCAATTTCATCAAGCAATAGAACAGATAAAGTAGTATGAGGACGTGAGAAATGAAAGTTCATTTCTTCATGATTAGCTTGCGTCCTTTCAAGCATTTTCAGGTCTCCAGAAAATTCTTCAGACGTTTAAGTACGTCTGGACACCTGACCCTGCATAAGAGATTAGTTCTTTTTCTTCACCACCCACATCTGAAGGGGTGGCAAAGAGTTCATCATTCTGCGAGCTCCATAAGAGAAAGGTGGCATAGAAGCCAGTCCACTTTGTTTCACATAAGAGGAGTTAGGATAAGTATATGAATAAGCAGAGAAATTCTTCGAGGACTTATGAACATAATGGTTAGAAAAATAATGCTCATATTCATAGCCCTTAGATCTTCCCTGCGAAACAGAAGTGTTAGCACGATAATGTTCATATGAGGATTTTGATCCTTTTGAGTAATTTGATCCACGTGAGGAATTCAATCCATATGAGGACTTGGATCCATATGAACAATTTGGTCCATATGAAGAATTTGATCTGGGGTTCCTATTCTTCACAGGTGGTGTCATGATGACATTCACCTAAAGACTTTCAAGGAACCTTTTGGGAACCCAGATTTTCTTCATAGGGGAACCGTTCCTGTAGTTAGTGCCAACATATCTAGCAAATACTTCACCATTCTGATTTTTGAACAGCTTATAGTTGGAGTCAATTGACTCATCAGAAGAATGAGGAGATTCACATGTAAAGCCAGATAAAGTAGATGGATCAACTGGAGGTCCCTTTGCGGCAACCCATGAGGTTTTGCGGTACTGCTCAGGCTTCCAGTATGTTCCATCAGCATTGAGTTTCCTCTCAAAGGCAATACCCTCTTTCCTAGGGTTCCTGTTGAGGATCTGCTTTTTAAGCACATCACAAAGAGCCTGATGCCCTTTGAGGCTTTTGTGCATGCCTGTCATATACAATTCCTTCAGCCCTGCATTGTAAGTGATACTAGCAATATCCTCATATGAGGAATTAGTGATAGCAGAGACAGGTGAAGAATATGCAGCAATAGAAGCATTTGAACTATCAGGTGAAGAATTAGCAGATTCACGTTCAATGCACTTCAAACATGGAGGAATGAGTTCTTCCTGAGGAGCGCTGATTTGTTGAGCTAGTAATGAATCACGCTCCTTCTGAAGATCTTCATAACTATTGCTTTCTTTGAAGAAATTCATAAGAAAACTTCTCATGATCAGATAAGAGAGTGTTATGATGACTTTGAAGGTTGTCAAACTTAGACTGAAGTCTCTGAAGATTTTCGGTCAAAGTTTTAGTGCGATCCATTTCTTCTCCCAACATATCATCACTTTTATCTAACATATTTTGAACCTTTTCAAAAGCCTTTTGTTGTTTCACAACAATCTTAGCAAGTTTAGAGTAGCTAGGCTTGAGGTTTTCATCAGATTCATCCTCACTTGATTCAGAGGAGGGATATTTGAGTACCTTGGCACCCTTTGCCATGAAGCAATAGGTGGGAGCGTAGTCATCGTCGTCGTCGTTAGCCTTGTTGTGGAAGCCATTTTCATCAGTGTTGAAGATGGACTTGCTGATGAACGCGGTAGCGAGGGCTAGGCTCACCACACCAGATTCTGACTCCTCAGATGCGTCCTCTTCCTCATGTTCCTCAGACTCAGCCTCAGAGTCCATTTCCTTGCCAATGAATGCACGAGCCTGCTCAGAGCTGCTCTTGAGTTCGAGGATTTTGATGATGAAGATTTTGAAGATTTCTTCTTCTTCTTTGAATCATCAGAACTGTAATCCTTGTATTTCTTATTCTTTGATTCCTTTTCCCACTGAGGACAGTCTTGAATGTAGTGACCGGGTTTCTTGCATTTGTGGCACAGTCTCTTCTTGTAGTCCCGGGATGAGGAATCATCACTTCTTGAGGATTTTCCAAAGCGACCACGTCTTGAGAACTTCTGGAATTTCTTCACGAGCATTGCTAGCTCATGACTCAGTTCTCCAGGATCACCAAGACTGCTACCAGAATCTTCACCTTCAGATTCAGACACTGTCTTGGCCTTCAGAGCATGTGATCTGCCATAGCTCGGTCCATAGAGATCTCTCTTTTCAGCAAGCTGAAACTCATGAGTGTTTAGCCTCTCGAGGATATCAGCGGGATCAAGTGACTTGTAATCTCCACGTTCTTGTATCATCAGTGCGAGAGTGTCAAATGAGGAATCAAGCGATCTTAGCAATTTCTTCACCACCTCATGGTCGGTGACGTCAGCGGCACCAAGTGCTTGAAGCTCATTTGATATGTCAGTGAGGCGATCGAAGGTTTGTTGAACATTTTCATTGTCGAGTCTTTTGAAGCGGTTGAAGAGATTGCGAAGAATGTCAACTCGGGAGTCACGCTGTGTTGAGACTCCTTCATTGACCTTGGACAGCCTATCCCAGATAAGCTGAGCTATCTCCAAAGCACTCACTCTACCATACTACCCTTTTCTCAGATGGCCACATATGATGTTCTTCTCTTGAGAGTCGAGTTGCTTGAATCTCTTCACGTCAGCAGCGTTGATGGTAGGAATGACAGAGGAGATACCATTCTCCACAACATACTAGAGATCGTTATCAATTGCCTCAAGATGCATTCGCATCTTATTCTTCTAGTAGGGGTAGTCCATCCCATCGAAGGTAGGACACCCAACAGAGACCTTGATCATACCTGCGGTCGACATAACTAAAAATCCAGGCGGTTAAACCAAAATCACACAGAACAAGGGAGTACCTTGCTTTGATACCAATTGAAAGTGCGTTAAGTTGACTAGAGGGGGGTGAATAGGCGATTTTTATGAATTCTTCACTGAGGAATTTCAGGGTGAGGAAATTCCTTAGCGAAGAACTACTTGCAGCGGAATAAGTACTCAGATGCTTACATGACATAACATAAACATGGACATCATGATGAAATGAAACAGACACAGAGTACAGAAAGCGTAAGCGCAGGATAAAACAGGATGAAGACAAACAGACTGAAGAAATTGAACTGAGGAAATTGAGAAAGTCTTCAGTCAAAGTCTTCAAACAGATATGAACAAGCACACAACACAGTAATGAGGAAATGGAAGGGTTGAGGAAATAGAACCAGTTAGCTCGGTGAAGACAATGATTTGGTAGACCAGTTCCAACTGCTGTGACAGTTGTACGTCTGGTTGGAGCGGCTAGGTATTTAAACCTGAGGACACACAGTCCCGGACACACAGTCCTCATTGTATTCTCCTTGAGCTAAGGTCACACAGACCTCGCCCAATCACTCATGGTAAGTCTTCAGGTGACTTCCAAACCTTCACAAACTCGGTCACTCGGCGATCCACAATTTCCTCTTGGACGCTCTAGACCATGATGCCTAACCGTCTGGAAGATGCACAGTCTTCAAAGGTAACAAGCGTCGGATCCACACAGGAACAATTTCTTCAGTGATGTTCAATCACTTTGGGTTTGTAGGTGTTTGGGTTTGGGTTTTCCTCACTTGATGATTTTCGCTCAAAGTGCACGGAGGATGGGATGCTCTCAATGACAAGTGTCAGTTTCTCTCGGAGCAGCCAACCAGCTAGTGTTTGAAGGGGGCGGCTATTTATAGCCTAGGGAGCAGCCCGACATGATAAGACATAAATGCCCTTCAATGATATGACCATTAGGTGGGTAGATATTTTGGGACAGCTGGCGCGTAGCACAGCAACGGTCGGAAATTTGAGGCTCAAATTCCTCAGGGCTATCATGTTCCTCACTTGTAGGCAATCCGCACTGGCAAATTCCTAACTCCTCAGTCAGAAAAAATTCCTCAGAGACCAGAAGAACTTCATCACTGTCACTGAAGAAATTGACTGAACTGTATGAGATTTCCAATGGCTTCACTCGAAGGGATTGGTAGGTGTAGGATTTTGAGATGAGCATCACTTGGAAACTTTTCCTTAGTTTTTCCTCGACCACCTTTAACAGTACGGTGTTTCCTATGACTCAATAAAGAGAAAAACGAAACTACGAAAACAAAGTCTTCACGCTTCATATTCCTCGCATGAATATAGAGTCTTCACGGTCACACCAATTTCTTCACTTTCAAAGTCTTCAGAAAGTCTTCAGAAATCCAACGTCTTCAGTCGCACACATTCATTTTTAGGGGTCGACTTTCTTTGTAAACAACAAACTCCTCATAGAATTATAGACCTGTGTACACTCACAAACGCATCGGTCCCTTAACCTATAAGTCCTCAATACACCAAAATCACTAAGGGGCACTAGATGCACTTACAACTCCCACTTGATTCAAGCGATTGTAGTACTCAGACATTCTGAGCACATGCTCACTGGTTGAGCTATTCTCCTCCATCTTGTAGGCAAAATACTTGTCAGAGGTCTCATACCTCTTGACTGGGGCATGAGTCTGAAATACCAATTTCAGCTCTTGGAACATCTTATATGCTCCGTGGCGTTCAAAATGTTTTTGAAGTCCCGGTTCTAAGCCGTAAAGCAAGGTGCACTAAACTATCAGGTAGTCGTCATACCGAGCTTGATAAATGTTCATAACATCTACATTTGCTCCTGCATTGAATCTGTCACCTAGCGGTGCATCAAGGACATAATTCTTCTGTGCAGAAATGAGGATAATCCTCAGATCACGGACCAAGTCCGCATCATTGCTACTATCATCTTTCAACTTATTTTTCTCTAGGAACATGTAAAAAAATAAACGGGGAACTACATCACGAGCTATTGATCTACAACATAATTTGCAAATACTATCAGGACTAAGTTCATGATAAATTAAAGTTCAATTAATCATTTTACTTAAGAACTCCCACTTAGATAGACATTCCTCTAGTCATCTAAATGATCACGTGATCCATTTCAACTAAACCATATCCGATCATCACGTGAGATGGAGTACTTTTCAATGGTGAACATCACTATGTTGATCATATCTACTATATGATTCATGTTTGACCTTTCGGTCTTAGTGTTTCGAGGCCACATCTACATATGCTAGGCTCGTCAAGTTTAACCCGAGTATTCTGCACGTGCAAAACTGGCTTGCACCCGTTGTATGTGAATGTAGAGCTTATCACAACCGATCATCACATGGTGTCTCAGCACGACGGACTGTAGCAACGGTGCATACTCAAGGAGAACACTTATACCTTGAAATTTAGTGAGGGATCATCTTATAATGCTACCGCCGTACTAAGCAAAATAAGATGCATAAAGGATAAACATCACATGCAATCAATATAAGTGATATGATATGGCCATCATCATCTTGTGCCTTTGATCTCCATCTCCAAAGCACCGTCATGATCACCATCGTCACCGGCTTGACACCTTGATCCCCATCGAAGCATCGTTGTCGTCTCGCATACTATTGCTTCTATGATTATCGCTACCGCTTAGTGATAAAGTAAAGCAATTACATGGCAATTGCATTTCATACAATGAAGCGACAACCATACGGCTCCTGCCGGTTGCCGATAACTGTTACAAAACATGATCATCTCATACAAAAATTTATATATCATCACGTCTTGACCATATCACATCACAACAAGCCCTACAAAAACAAGTTAGACATCCTCTACTTTGTTGTTGCAAGTTTTACGTGGCTGCTACGGGCTTCTAGCAAGAACCGTTCTAACCTACACATCAAAACCACAACGATTTTTCGTCAAGTGTGTTGTTTTAACCTTCAACAAGGATCGGCCATAGTCAAACTTGATTCAACTAAAGCAGGAGAAACGGAGACCCGCTAGCCACCCGTGTGCGAAGCACATCGGTAGAACCAGTCTCATGAACGCGATCATGTAATGTCAGTCCGGGCCGCTTCATCCAACAATACCGCGTAATCAAAGTAAGATGTTGCTGGTAAGCAGTATGACTATTATCGCCCACAACCCATTGTGTTCTACTCGTGCATATAACATCTACGCATAGACCTGGCTCGGATGCCACTATTGGGGAACGCAGTATTTCAAAAAATTTGCCTATGATCACGCAAGATCTTTCTAGGAGATGCATAGCAACGAGCAAGGAGAGTGTGTCCACGTACCCTCGTAGACCGAAAGCGGAAGCGTTTAGTAATGCGGTTAACGTAGTAAAACGTCTTCGCAATCCAACCGATCCAAGTACCGAACGTACGGCACCTCCGTGATCAGCACAAGTTCAGCTCGGTGACGTCCCTCGAACTCTTGATCTAGTTGAGGCCAAGGGAGAGTTCCGTCAGCACGACGGTGTGGCGACTGTGTTGATGAAGTTACCGGCGCAGGGCTTCGCCTAAGAACTACGACGATATGACCGAGGGTGTAACTGTGGAGGGGGGCACCGCACACGACTCAGAGAAGACTTGGTGTGTCTTTGGGGTGCCCCCTCCCACGTATATAAAGGGGGAGGAGGAGGAGGCCGGCGCTAGAGGGGGCGCGCCAAGGGGGGAGTCCTACTTGGACTCCTAGTCCAAGTAGGATTCACCCCACTCCTTCCTTCCACCGGAGAGGGAAAAGGGGGAGAGAGAGGGAGAAGGATAGGGGGGCACCCCCCTCCTGCTACCTCTTGAGCGTGCGTAGGTTTTCCCTTGAAGAGGAAAGGGTGATGCAACAAAGTAGCGTAAGTATTTCCCTCAGTTTTTGAGAACCAAGGTATCAATCCAGTAGGAGATAACACGCAAGTCACCTAGCTGCACAAACAATCAAGAACCTTAATCCCTTCACGGTTACTCGCAAAAGTGAGATCTAATAAACATAAATACTTTTGGTATTTTTGTTGTATAGATTGGAAAGTAAAGATTGCAAAATAGTAAAATGAGATGCGATGTAAATAAAAGAGATGCAATATAATAAGAAATAGACCCGGGGGCCATAGGTTTCACTAGTGGCTTCTCTCAAGATTGCATATATTACGGTGGGTGAACAAATTACTGTCGAGCAATTGATAGAAAAGTGCATAGTTATGAGAATATCTAGGCATGATCATGAATATAGGCATCACGTCCATGTCAAGTAGACCGAAACGATTCTGCATCTACTACTACTACTCCACACATCGACCGCTGTCCAGCATGCATCTAGAGTATTAAGTTCATAAGAACAGAGTAACGCATTAAGCAAGATGACATGATGTAGAGGGATAAACTCAAGCAATATGATATAAACCCCATCTTTTTATCCTCGATGGCAACAATACAATACGTGCCTTGCTGCCCCTACTGTCACTGGGAAAGGACACCGCAAGATTGAACCCAAAGCTAAGAACTTCTCCCATTGCAAGAAAGATCAATCTAGTAGGCTAAACTAAACCGATAGTTCGAAGAGACTTGCAAAGATATCAAATCATGCATATAAGAATTCAGAGAAGAATCAAATATTATTCATAGATAAACTTGATCATAAATCCACAATTCATCGGATCTCGGCAAACACACCGCAAAAGAGTATTACATCGAATAGATGTCCAAGAACATCGAGGTGAACTTTGTATTGAGAACCAAAGAGAGAGAAGAAGCCATCTAGCTAATAACTATGGACCCGAAGGTCTGTGGTAAACTACTCACGCATCATCGGAGAGGCTATGGTGTTGATGTAGAAGCCCTCCGTGATCGATTCCCCCTCCGGCAGATCGTCAGAAAAAGGCCCCAAGATGGGATCTCACGAGTACAGAAGGTTGCGGCGGTGGAAAAGTGGTTTCATGGCTCCCCCTGATGTTTTTAGGGTATAGGAGTATATATAGGCGAAAGAAGTACGTCGGTGGAGCTCCGTGGGGCCCACGAGGGTGGGGGGCGCGCCTACCCCCTGGGCGCGCCCTCCTGCCTCGTGGCCGCTCGCGGAGTTCCATACTTCAACTCCAAGTCTTCTGGATTGCGTTTGTTCCAAGAAAGATCATCGCGAAGGTTTCATTCCGTTTGGATTCCGTTTGGTATTCCTTTTCTGCAAAACACTGAAATAGGCAAAAAAACAGAAACTGGCACTTGGCCTTCGGTTAATAGGTTAGTCCCAAGAATAATATAAAAGAGCATATTAAAGCCCATTAAACATCCAAAATATATAATATAATAGCATGGAAAAATCAAAAATTATAGATACGTTGGAGACGTATCAAGCATCCCCAAGCTTAATTCCTGCTCGTCCTCGAGTAGGTAAATGATAAAAACAGAATTTTTGATGTGGAATGCTACCTAACATAATTTTCAATGTAATTTTCTTTATTGTGGCATGAATGTTCAGATCCGAAAGATTCAAGACAAAATTTTAATATTGACATAAAAATAATAATACTTCAAGCATACTAACCAAGCAATTATGTCTTCTCAAGATAACATAGCCAAAGAAAGCTCATCCCTACAAAATCATATAGTTTGGCCATGCTCCATCTTCGTCACACAAAATGCTCCAATCATGCACAACCCCGATGACAAGCCAAGCAATTGTTTCATACTTTAGTATTCTCAAACTTTTTCAACTTTCACGCAATACATGAGCGTGAGCCATGGACATAGAACTATAGGTGGAATAGAATGGTGGTTGTGGAGAAGACAAAAAAGAAGAAGATGGTCTCACATCAACTAGGCGTATTAATGGGCTATGGAGATGCCCATCAATAGATATCAATGTGAGTGAGTAGGGATTGCCATGCAACGGATGCACTAGAGCTATAAATGTATGAAAGCTCAACAAAAGAAACTAAGTGGGTGTGCATCCAACTTGCTTGCTCACGAAGACCTAGGGTATTTGAGGAAGCCCATTGTTGGAATATACAAGCCAAGTTCTATAACAAAGATTCCCACTAGTATATGAAAGTGACAAAATAAGAGACTCTCTATCATGAAGATCATGGTGCTACTCTGAAGCACAAGTGTGGAAAAAGGATAGTAACATTGCCCCTTCTCTCTTTTTCTCTCATTTTTTTGGGCCTTCTCTTTTTTTATTTGGCCTTTCTTTCTCTTTTCTTGGGCCTTCTCTTTTTTATTGGCCTTTCCCTTTTTTTATTTCCTCACATGGGACAATGCTCTAATAATGATGATCATCACACTTCTATTTATTTACAACTCAAGGATTACAACTCGATACTAGAACAAAATATGACTCTATATGAGTGCCTCCGGCGGTGTACCGGGATGGGCAATGAATCAAGAGTGACATGTATGTAAAATTGTGAATGGTGACCTTGCCACAAATATGATGTCAACTACATGATCATGCAAAGCAATATGACTATGATGAAACGTGTCATAATAAACGGAACGGTGGAAAGTTGCATGGCAATATATCTCAGAATGGCTATGGAAATGCCATAATAGGTAGGTACGGTGGCTATTTTGAGGAAGGTATATGGTGGGTTTATGGTACCGGCGAAAGTTGCGCGGTACTAGAGAGGCTAGCAATGGTGGAAGGATGAGAGTGCGTATAATCCATGGACTCAACATTAGTCATAAAGAACTCACATACTTATTGCAAAAATCTACAAGTCATCAAAACCAAGCACTATGCGCATGCTCCTAGGGGGTAGATTGGTAGGAAAAGACCATCGCTCGTCCCCGACCGCCACTCATAAGGAGGACAATCAAAGAAACACCTCATGCTTCAAATTTGTTACACAACGGTTACCATACGTGCATGCTACGGGAATTGCAAACCTCAACACAAGTATTTCTCAAATCCACAATTACTCAACTAGCACGACTCTAATATCACCATCTTCATATCTCAAAACAATCATCAAGTATCAAACTTCTCATAGTAGTCAATGCACTCTATATGAAAGTTTTTATTATACCCATCTTGAATGCCCATCATATTAGGACTAATTTTATAACCAAAGCAAATTAACATGCTGTTCTAAAAGAATCTTAAAATAATATAAGTGAAGCATGAGAGATCAAAATTTTCTATAAAAGAATACCACCACCGTGCTCTAAAAAAGATATAAGTGAAGCACTAGAGCAAAATTATCTAGCTCAAAACATATAAGTGAAGCACATAGAGTATTCTAATAAATTCCGATTCATGTGTGTCTCTCCCAAAAGGTGTGTACAGCAAGGATGATTGTGGTAAACTAAAAAGCAAAGACTCAAATCATACAAGATGCTCCAAGCAAAACACAAATCATGTGGTGAATAAAAATATAGCCTCAAGTAAAGTTATCGATAGACAAAGACGAAAGAGGGGATGCCTTCCGGGGCAGACCCAAGCTTAGGCTTTTGGTTTTCCTTGAATTTTACCTTGGGGTTCCTTGGGCATCCCCAAGCTTAGGCTTCCAAAATCCATCAAATCTTTACCCAAAAACTTGAAAACTTCACAACACAAAACTTAACAAAAAATCTCATGAGCTCCGTTAGTATAAGAAAACAAACCACCAATTTAAGGTACTGTAATTAACTCATTCTTTATTTATATTGGTGTTAAACATACTATATTCCAACTTCTATGGTTCATACCCCCCGATACTACCCATAGATTCATTAAAATAAGCAAACAACACACAAAAAACAGAATCTACCAAAACAGAACAGTCTATAGCAATCTGATTCATACGCATACTTCTGGAACTCCAAAAATTCTGAAATAAATTGGTGGATGTGATAAATTTGTATATTAATCATCTTCAAAAAGAATCAACCTAAAATCACTCTCCAGTAAAAAAATGACATCTAATCTCGTGAGCGCAAAAGTTTTTGTTTTTTACAGCAGGATTGCAAAGACTTCACCCATGTCTTCCCAAAGGTTCTACTTAGAACAAACACTAATTAAAACATAAAACCACATCTAAACAGAGGCTAGATGAATTATTTATTGCTAAACAGGAACAAAAAGCAAAAAACAAAAATAAAATTGGGTTGCCTCCCAACAAGCGCTATCGTTTAACGCCCCCAGCTAGGCATAAAGCAAAAATAGATCTAGGTATTATCATCTTTGGTATGCAATCCTTCAATTGAACACATATGAACCTTAGGAGGTTCTTTGGTTTTATTGATGATCAAACTCCTAGGCAAGAAATCAAGAAATTCATTTGTAGCAAAAGGTTCCTTAATGATATCGAAAAAATTGGCGTGAACACTTATTGATTTGAGATCTTCATTTTCTTTACTAGAAGATTCACCCTTATTTTTAGGAACATAGATAAACTTGGCAACTTTGGTTGGAGGAGGATTTGCGGTATTTTTCATGGCAGAAAAAAGTGGATCCCAAGTTGGTAATAATATCTTCAAGTTTATCAACTCTAGTGGAATCTTGGTCTATCTTCTCATTAACTATGGGTTCCTTTTCCCTAAGATTTTTCAGAGTAACTCCTACCATAGATCCATATTGGGTAAGGTGTTTGTGGATATTTTTATCCAAATTTTCAATTAACTCTATAGTGGCAATTTTATTTTCAATGATATCAAGCCTTTGCATCACATGTTCCAAAGTTAAAATAGTTCCATTGACCAAAAGAGGTGGTGGGCCTAACAAATCTATCATAGCATTATAAGAATCAAAAGTATGGCTCCCCAAGAAATTCCCTCCGGTAATGGTGTCAAGAACATATCTATTCCAAGGAGTAATGCCTACGTAAAAATTTCGAAGAAGAACGGAAGTGGATTGCGTTTTAGTAGATCTATTTCGAGCATTGCAAATTCTGTACCAAGTATCTTTTAGGTTTTCTCCCTCCCTTTGCTTAAAACTGAGAACTTCATTATCGGGAGTATTAACAATGATAGGTGGGCTAGCCATGACGAGAAACAAACGATCTAACACACGGATACACAAGAGGCAAGCGAAAAAGAGGTGAACGGAAAAGAGGCGAAGAAAAGGCAAAGGTTTTCGAAAATCGTTTTAGATGTGGGGGAGAGGAAAACGAGAGGCGAATGGCAAATAATGTAATGCGAGGGAGAAGAGTTTGTGATGGGTACTTGGTATGTCTTGACTTGAGCATAGATCTCCCCGGCAACGGCGCCAGAAATCCTTCTTGCTACCTCTTGAGCATGCGTTGGTTTTCCATTGAAGAGGAAAGGGTGATGCAGCAAAGTAGCGTAAGTATTTCCCTCAGTTTTTGAGAACCAAGGTATCAATCCAGTAGGAGATAACACGCAAGTAACCTAGTACCTGCACAAACAATCAAGAACCTTGCAACCAACGCGATAAAGGGGTTGTCAATCCCTTCACGGTCACTCGCAAAAGTGAGATCTAATGAAGATAATAAGATAAATATTTTTGTTATTTTTGTCGTATAGATTGGAAAGTAAAGATTGCAAAATAGTAAAACGAGATGCGATGTAAATAAAAGAGATGCAATATAATAAGAAAGAGACTGATACGTCCATTTTGCATCATGCTTTTATATCGATATTTATTGCTTATGGGCTGTTATTACACATTATGTCACAATACTTATCCCTATTCTCTCTTATTTTACAAGGTTTACATAAGGAGGGAGAATGCCGACAGCTGGAATTCTGGGCTAGAAAAGGAGCAAATATTAGAGACCTATTCTGCACAACTCCAAAAGTCCTGAAACTCCACGAAAGTTATTTTTGGAAATAATAAAAAATACTGAGCGGAAGAAATACCAGAGGGGGCCCGCACCCTGGCCACGAGGGTGGGGGCGCACCCTACCCCCCTGGGCGGGGCCCCTGCATTGTGGGCCCCCTATTGGCTCTCCGGTTCCCATCTTCTGCTATATGAAGTCTTTCGTCCGAAGAAAAATCATAAGCAAGCTTTCGGGACGAGACTCCGCCACCACGAGGCGGAACCTTGGCGGAACCAATCTAGGGCTCCGGCAGAGCTGTTCTGCCGGGGACACTTCCCTCCGGGAGGGGGAAATCATCGCCATCGTCATCACCAACGCTCCTCTCATCTGGAGAGGGCCAATCTCCATCAACATCTTCACCAGCACCATCTCCTCTCAAACCCTAGTTCATCTCTTGTATCCAATTCTTGTCTCCAAGTCTGGGATTGGTACCTGTAGGTTGCTAGTAGTGTTGATTACTCCTTGTAGTTGATGCTAGTTGGTTTATTTGGTGGAAGATCATATGTTCAGATCCTTTATGCATATTAATACTCCTCTGATTATGAACATGAATATGCTTTGTGAGTAGTTACGTTTGTTCCTGAGGACATGGGAGAAGTCTTGCTATTAGTAGTCGTGTGAATTTGGTATTCGTTCGATATTTTGATGAGATGTATGTTGTCTCTCCTCTAGTGGTGTTATGTGAACGTCGACTACATGACACTTCACCATTGTTTGGGCCTAGAGGAAGGCATTGGGAAGTAAGTAGATGATGGGTTGCTAGAGTGACAGAAGCTTAAACCCTAGTTTATGCGTTGCTTCGTAAGGGGCTGATTTGGATCCACTTGTTTCATGTTATGGTTAGGTTTACCTTAATACTTCTTTTGTAGTTGCGGATGCTTGCAATAGGGGTTAATCATAAGTGGGATGCTTGTTCAAGTAAGAACAGCACCCAAGCACCGGTCCACCCACATATCAAATTATCAAAGTACCGAATGCGAATCATATGAACGTGATGAAAACTAGCTTGACGATAATTCCCATGTGTCCTCGGGAGCGCTTTTCTCTATATAAGAGTTTGTCCAGGCTTGTACTTTGCTACAAAAAGGATTGGGCCACCTTGATTCACTTTATTTACTTTTGTTACTTGTTGCTGGTTACAAATTATCATATCACAAAACTATCGGTTACCTATAATTTCAGTGCTTGCAGAGAATACCTTACTGAAAACCGCTTATCATTTCCTTCCGCTCCTCGTTGGGTTCGACACTCTTACTTATCGAAAGGAATACGATAGATCCCCTATACTTGTGGGTCATCAAGACTCTTTTCTGGCGCTGTTGCCGGGGAGTGAAGCGCCTTTGGTAGGTGGAATTTGGTAAGGAAACATTTATATAGTGTGCTGAAATTTACTGTCACTTGTTACTATGGAAAGTAATCCTCTGAGGGGCTTGTTCGGGGTATCTTCACCCCAACCAGTAGAGCAAAGAGTTGCTCCTCAACCTAATGAACCTGCGGAAAATGAAAATGTCTACTTTGAGATTCCTTCGGGTATGATAGAAAAACTGCTAGCTAATCCTTTTGCAGGAGACGAAACAATGCATCCTGATGAGCACCTAATATATGTGGATGAAGTTTGTGGATTATTTAAGCTTGCAGGTGTGCCCGACGATGTTATTAAGAAGAAGGTCTTCCCTTTATCTTTGAAGGGAGATGCATTGACATGGTATAGGCTATGTGATGATATGGGTTCATGGAACTACAAACGATTGAAATTGGAATTTCATCAGAAGTTTTATCCTATGCATCTTGTTCATCGTGATCGCAATTATATATATAATTTTTGGCCTCGTGAAGGAGAAAGCATCGCAAGCTTAGGGGAGGCTTAAATCAATGTTATATTCATGCCCCAATCATGAGCTCTCAAGAGAAATGATTATTCAAAAATTTATGCTCGGCTTTCTGATAACAATCGCACCATGCTCGATACTTCTTGTGATGGCTCCTTTATGGTGAAGACTATTGAATTCAAATGGGATTTATTGGAAAGAATTAAACGGAACTCTGAAGATTGGGATCTTGACGAAGGTAAGGAGTCAGGTATGACACCTAAGTTTGATTGTGTTAAATCTTTTATGGATACCGATGTTTTCCGTAAATTTAGCACTAAATATGGACTTGACTCTGAGATAGTAGCTGCTTTCTGTGAATCTTTTGTTGCTCACGTTGATCTCCCTAAGGAGAAGTGGTTTAAATATCATCCTCCCATAGAAGTAAAATCAGTAGCACCTACTAAAGTTGAAGAAAAGATTATCACTTATAATGATCCTATTGTTCCTACTGCTGATGTTGAGAAACCACCTTTCCCTGTTAGAACAAAGGATCATGCTAAAGCTTCAACTGTGGTTCGTAAGAGCAATATTAGAACTTATACACCTCCTGAGCAAGTTAAAGTTGAACATAATATTGCTATTGTTAAGGATCTCTTGGCAGATAATATTGATGGGCATGTTATTTATTTCTGTGATGAAACTGCAAGAATTGCTAAACCGTGTGCTAAAGATAAACATAGACCTGTGGTAGGCATGCCTGTTATTTCTGTTAAAATAGGAGATCATTGTTATCATTGCTTATGTGATATGGGTGCTAGTGCTAGTGCAATACCTATCGACTTATACAAATAAATTATGCATGATATTGCACCTACTGAGTTAGAAGATATTGATGTCACTATTAAGCTTGCCAATAGAGATACTATATCACCAATTGGAATTGTTAGAGATGTTGAAGTCTTGTGTGGGAAAACTAAATATCCTGCTGATTTTCCTGTTCTTGGTTCCCTACAAGATAGCTTTTGTCCCATTATATTTGGTAGGCCCTTCTTGAACACTGTTAATGCTAAGATAGATTGCGAAAAGGATGTTGTTACTATTGGTTTAGGTGATATGTCTCATGAATTTAACTTTTCTAAATTTCGTAGACAACACCGTGAAGAGGAACTGCCTAGTAAAGATGAAATTATTGGTCTTGCTTCTATTGTCGTACCTCCTAGTGATCCTTTAGAACAATATTTGCTAGACCATGAAAATGATATGTTTATGAATGAAAGAAGGGAAATAGATGAAGTGTTCTTTAAGCAGGGACCTATCCTGAAACACAACTTGTGTGTTGAAATCCTAGGGGATCCTCCTCCACCCAAGGGTGATCCCGTGTTTGAGCTTAAACCATTACCTGATACTCTTAAATATGCTTAGCTTGATGAAAATAAGATATATCATGTTATTATTAGTGCTAACCTTTCAGAGAAGGAGGAAGAAAAATTATTGAAAACTCTGAAGAAGCACCGTGCTGCTATTGGATATACTCTTGATGATCTTAAGGGCATTAGTCCCACACTATGTCAACACAAAATAAATTTGGAGAAAGATGTGAAACCAGTTATTGATCATCAACAACGGCTGAATCCTAAGATGAAAGAAGTGGTAAGAAAGGAAATACTAAAGCTCCTTGAGGCAGGTATAATTTATCCCATTGCTGATAGTCAGTGGGTAAGTCCTGTCCATTGTGTCCCTAAGAAGGGAGGTATTACTGTCGTTCCTAATGATAAAGATGAATTGATTCCGCAAAGAATTATTACAGGTTATAGGATGGTAATTGATTTCTGCAAATTAAATAAAGCTACTAAAAAAGATCATTACCCCTTACCTTTTATTGATCAAATGCTAGAAAGACTATCCAAACATACACATTTTTGCTTTCTAGATGGTTATTCTGGTTTCTCTCAAATACCAGTGTCGGCTGATGATCAAGCTAAGACCACTTTTACTTGCCCTTTCGGTACTTTTCCTTATAGATGTATGCCTTTTGGTTTATGTAATGCACCTACTACCTTTCAAAGATGCATGATGGCTATATTCTCTGATTTTTGTGAAATGATTTGTGAGGTTTTCATGGACGATTTCTCCGTCTATGGATCCTCTTTTGATGATTGCTTGAGCAACCTTGATCGAGCTTTGCAGAGATGTGAAAAAACTAACCTTGTCTTGAATTGGGAGAAGTGCCACTTTATGGTTAATGAAGGCATTGTCTTGGGGCATAAAATTTCTGAAAAAGGTATTGAAGTTGATAAAGCTAAAGTTGATGCTATTGATAAGATGCCATGTCCCAAGGACATCAAAGGTATAAAGAAGTTTCCTTGGTCACGCCGGATTTTATAGGAGGTTCATTAAGGACTTCTCAAAAATTTCTCGGCCTCTGACTAATCTATTGCAAAAAGATATACCATTTGTCTTCGATGATGATTGTGTAGAAGCATTTGAAATACTTAAGAAAGCATTGATTTCTGCACCTATCGTTCAGCCACCTGATTGGAATTTACCCTTTGAAATTATGTGTGATGCTAGTGATTATGCTGTAGGTGCTGTTCTAGGGAAAAGAATTGATAAGAAATTAAATGTTATTCAATATGCTAGCAAAACTCTAGACACCTCTACCTCTAAACATGTGGACATATTTATCGTTATCGGCTTCTGCTTGAGGACAAGCGAGGTCTAAGCTTGGGGGAGTTGATACGTCCATTTTGCATCATGCTTTTATATCGATATTTATTGCATTATGGGCTGTTATTACACATTATGTCACAATACTTATCCCTATTCTCTCTTATTTTACAAGGTTTACATAAGGAGGGAGAATGCCGGCAGCTGGAATTCTGGCTGGAAAAGGAGAAAATATTAGAGACCTATTCTGCACAACTCCAAAAGTCCTGAAACTCCACGAAAGTTATTTTTGGAAATAATAAAAAATACTAAGCGGAAGAAATACCAGAGGGGGCCCACACCCTGGCCAGAGCTGTTCTGCCGGGGACACTTCCCTCCGGGAGGGGGAAATCATCGCCATTGTCATCACCAACACTCCTCTCATCGGGAGAGGGCCAATCTCCATCAACATCTTCACCAGCACCATCTCCCCTCAAACCCTAGTTCATCTCTTGTATCCAATTCTTGTCTCCAAGTCTGGGATTGGTACTTGTAGGTTGCTAGTAGTGTTGATTACTCCTTGTAGTTGATGGTAGCTGGTTTATTTGGTGGAAGATCATATGTTCATATCCTTTATGCATATTAATACTCCTCTGATTATGAACATGAATATGCTTTGTGAGTAGTTACGTTTTTTCCTGAGGACATGGGAGAAGTCTTGCTATTAGTAGTCATGTGAATTTGGTATTCGTTCGATATTTTGATGAGATGTATGTTGTCTCTCCTCTAGTGGTGTTATGTGAACGTCGACTACATGACACTTCACCATTGTCTGGGCCTAGAGGAAGGCATTGGGAAGTAATAAGTAGATGATGGGTTGCTAGAGTGACAGAAGCTTAAACCCTAGTTTATGCGTTGCTTCGTAAGGGGCTGATTTGGATCCACTTGTTTCATGTTGTGGTTAGGTTTACCTTAATACTTCTTTTGTAGTTGCGGAGGCTCGCAATATGGGTTAATCATAAGTGGGATGCTTGTTCAAGTAAGAACAGCACCCAAGCACCGGTCCACCCACATATAAATTATCAAAGTACCGAACGCGAATCATATGAACGTGATGAAAACTAGCTTGACGATAATTCCCATGTGTCCTCGGGAGCACTTTTCTCTATATAAGAGTTTGTCCAGGCTTGTCCTTTGCTACAAAAAGGATTGGGCCACCTTGCTGCACTTTATTTACTTTTGTTACTTGTTGCTCGTTACTAATTATTTTATCACAAAACTATCTATTACCTATAATTTCAGTGCTTGCAGAGAATACCTTATTGAAAACCGCTTATCATTTCCTTCTGCTCCTCGTTGGGTTCGACACTCTTACTTATCGAAAGGACTACGATAGATCCCCTATACTTGTGGGTCATCAGAGACCCGGGGGCCATAGGTTTCACTAGTGGCTTCTCTCAAGATTGCAGATATTACGGTGGGTGAACAAATTACTGCCGAGCAATTGATAGAAAAGCGCATAGTTATGAGAATATCTAGGCAGGATCATGAATATAGGCATCACGTCCGTGTCAAGTAGACCGAAACGATTCTGCATCTACTACTATTACTCCACACATCGACCGCTATCCAGCATGCATCTAGAGTATTAAGTTCATAAGAACAGAGTAACACATTAAGCAAGATGACATGATGTAGAGGGATAAACTCAACCAATATGATATAAACCCCATCTTTTTATCCTCGATGGCAACAATACAATACGGGCCATGCTGCCCCTACTGTCACTGGGAAAGGACACCGCAAGATTGAACCCAAAGCTAAGCACTTCTCCCATTACAAGAAAGATCAATCTAGTAGGCCAAACTAAACCGATAATTCGAAGAGACTTGCAAAGATATCAACTCATGCATATAAGAATTCAGAGAAGAACCAAATATTATTCATAGATAAACTTGATCATAAATCCACAATTCATCGGATCTCGGCAAACACACCGCAAAAGAGTATTACATCGAATAGATCTCCAAGAACATCGAGGAGAACTTTGTATCGAGAACCAAAGAGAGAGAAGAAGCCATCTAGCTAATAACTATGGACCCGAAGGTCTGTGGTAAACTACTCACGCATCATCGGAGAGGCTATGGTGTTGATGTACAAGCCCTCCGTGATCGATTCCCCCTCCGGCAGATCGTTGGAAAAGGCCCCAAGATGGGATCTCACGGGTACAGAAGGTTGCGGCGGTGGAAAAGTGGTTTCGTGGCTCCCCCTGATGTTTTTAGGGTATAATAGTATATACAGGCGAAAGAAGTACGTTAGTGGAGCTCCGTGGGGCCCATGAGGGTGGGGGCGCGCCTACCCCCCTGGGCGCGCCCTCCTGCCTCGTGGCCGCCTCGCGGAGTTCCAGACTTCAACTCCAAGTCTTCTGGATTGCGTTTGTTCCAAGAAAGATCACCGCGAAGGTTTCATTTATTTGGTATTCCTTTTCTGCAAAACACTGAAATGGGCAAAAAAACAGAAACTGGCACTGGGCCTTCGGTTAATAGGTTAGTCCCAAAAATAATATAAAAGAGCATATTAAAGCCCATTAAACATCCAAAACAGATAATATAATAGCATGGAACAATCAAAAATTATAGAGACGTTGGATACGTTTCACCTTCCTAGTCCAATTCGGACTCCCTATCGGGAGGGGGCACGGATGCCCCTTGTGGGCTGCCTCCCCTCTTCCCTATGGCCCATGTAGGCCCAATCTTCCCCCAAGGGGTTCCGGTAACCTCCTGGTACTCTGAATAAATGCCCGAATCACTCAGAACCATTCCGATGTCCGAATGCAACCTTCCAATATATGAATCTTTACCTCTCGGCCATTTCGAGACTCCTCGTCATGTCCGTGATCTCATCCGAGACTTCGAACAAACTTTGGTTCATCAAAACACGGAACTCATAATACAAATCGTCATCAAACGTTAAGCGTGCGGACCCTACGTGTTCAAGAACTATGTTGACATGACCGAGACACATCCCCGGTCAATAACCAATAGAGGAACCTGGATGCTCATATTGGCTCCTAATATTCTATGAAGATCTTTATCGGTCAAACCGCATAACAACATACGTTGTTCCCTTTGTCATAGGTATGTTACTTGCCCGAGATTCGATCGTCGGTATCATCATACCTAGTTCAATCTCGTCACCGGCAAGTCTCTTTACTCGTTTTGTAATGCATCATCCCGTGACTAACTCATTAGTCACATTGCTTGCAAGGCTCATAGTGATGTGCATTACCGAGAGGGCCCAGAGATACCTCTCCGATACACTGAGTGACAAATCCTAATCTCGATCTATGCCAACTCAACAAACACCATCAGAGACACCTGTAGAGCATCTTTATAATCACCCGGTTACGTTGTGACGTTTGATAGCACACAAGATGTTCCTCTGGTATTCGGGAGTTGCATAATCTCATAGTCTGAGGAACATGTATAAGAGTCATGAAGAAAGCAATAGCAGAAAAACTAAACGATCATAATGCTAAGCTAATGGATGGGTCTTGTCCACCACATCATTCTCTAATGATGTGATTCCGTTCATCAAATGACAACACATGTCTATGTCTAGGAAACTTAACCATCTTTGATTAACGAGCTAGTCAAGTAGAGGCATACTAGGGACACTTTGTTTGTCTATGTATCCACACATGTACTAAATCTCCGGTTAATACAATTCTAGCATGAATAATAAAAATTTATCATGATATAAGGAAATATAAATAACAACTTTATTATTGCCTCTAGGGCATATTTCCTTCAGCTTACCACGGTAGTACCGTAACCCCAAGAAAGTGCAAGTTTTGACAAGAAAACAAGAACACGGCCTTTGCAACGCAACCTTCAAGCAACCGGACACGCAAAAAGGGCACACACACACGAGGCAACTCAAACACAAGCGTGGGACAAAGGAAAGGCAAAAGACAACAAGAACCAAAAAGAAACACAGCCTCTCCAAGAGAGGGCGGTGGCCGGAGCCACCTATGTTTGAGTCAATTGGTATGGCACCGCGAAGAATTATCCTTGGACCCATGACCAAAACTCGTCTTTGAAGCACAAGTACCATAAAAATGGCTAATGTGAAAGAGTTGATCAATTTATGCATAATGGGGGAAGGGAGAGTTCATTGAGAGAACAACACTCCCCCTATGTCCATGCCTACACCTAAAAAAGACATCAAGATGAGTATGGTGGGGTGTGCAAGGGTTCAAGCCACATTGCTCGAATCAATGATATTTAGCTCATGCCTTAACTCGCGAAATCTTGCTTCATCCAAGGGCTTCATGAAGATATCTGCAAGGTTATCATGAGTGTTGACATAGTTGAGCTCGATCTCCCCTCGCCTAATATGATCCCGGATAAAGTGATAGTGAATCTCAATATGCTTCGTCTTGAAGTGTTGCACCAGGTTGAGAGAGATCTTGATGGCACTTTCATTGTCACACCAAAGAGGCACTTTGTCACAAATGACACCGTAATCCTTTAAAGTTTGCCTCATCCAAAGAAGTTGAGCACAACAACTACCGGAGGCCACATACTCCGCTTCGGTGGACGAGAGAGACACACAACTTTGCTTCTTAGAAGACCAACTCACCAAAGAGCAACCAAGGAATTGGCACCCTCCGGAAGTTGACTTCCTATCCACTTTGTCTCCCGCCCAATCCGAGTCCAAAAAGCCCACAAGGTTGAAGTTTGCTCCTCTTGGGTACCATAAGCCAAAGTTTGGGGTATGGGCCAAATATCGAAAGATTCGCTTGACCACCACAAAGTGGCTTTCCTTAGGTGCGGTTTGAAACCGTGCACAAATTCCCACACTCAACATGATATCCGGTCTAGATGAACAAAGGTAAAGCAAGGAGCAATCATGGAGTAATATACCTTTTGATCCACCGCTTTACCATTGGGATCTATGTCAAGTTGGCATTTGATGGGCATTGGAGTGGAAGCCGGCTTGACATCTCTTAGCTTGAATCTCTTGAGCATGTCTTGAGTGTATTTGGCTTGGTTGATGAAGGTTCCTTCTCTTCTTTGCTTGATTCAAACCTGAGAAAGAACTTCAACTCTCCCATCATGGACATCTTGAACTTCGAGGTCATGAGAGCAGCAAATTCCTCATTGAAAGCTTTGTTAGGGGAACCAAAGATAATATCATCAACATATAGTGGGCATACAAACAACTCCCATTTGACCTTCTTAGTAAAAAGAGTGGGGTCGATTTTCCCAATTTCAGACCCACGATCTTGCAACAACTCGGTAAGGTGCTCATCCCATGCACATGGGGCTTGTTTAAGGCCATAGAGTGCCTTATCGAGTTGGTACACATGATTGGGGAACTCGGGATCCTCAAACCCCGGGGGTTGTTTGACATATACCAACTCATTAATAGGACCACTCTTCACATCCATTTGTTGCAACTTGAAGTTATGATGAGAAGCATAAGCAATCAACAAACGAATAGATTCAAGGCGAGCAACGGGAGCAAAGATTTCACCGTAGTCGATACCCTCGACTTGGGAGTAGCCTTGTGCTACCAAACGAGCCTTGTTGCGAACGATAATTCCATGAGCATCTTGCTTGTTCTTGAATATCCAGTTGGTTCCAATGACATTATGGTTCCCCGTTGGCCTTGGCACCAATCTCCACACCTTGTTATGCTCAGAGTTGTTGAGTTCTTCATGCATGGAATTGAACCAATCCAGATCCTCGAGCGCCTCATGGACCTTTTGGGGTTCAACACAAGAGACAAACGCGTGATGTTCACAATAGTTTGCTAATTGTCTACGAGTGCTTACCCCCTTTCTTAAGCTTCCAAGCACATTCTTCATGAGATGATATTTGGTGGTGAGCTTGGAGGCAATCTTAGCGGCACGACGCTCCAATTCCTCCTCAAGAGAGAGTTGAGGAGTCGTAACTTGATCATCTTGAGCGTCGTCTTGAGCTTGTTCTTGATCTTGAGCTTGCTCTTGATCTTGAACTTGCTCGGTGGTGAGAACATGACCTTGGGCATCTCTTGGTGGTTCACCACCATCTTGAGGTTGATCTTGCCCTTGATCTTGTTCATTTGGTTGAGGGCCTTCACTTTGTTCTTCGGAAGCGTGTGGGTCTTGGGTTGGTGATGGTTCCACATGAGTGGAACATTGTCCTTCTCCTTCGGCCACAAGGGGTTCCTCAATGGGTAGGATATGATCCAACACCCATTCTTCTTATGGCATGGGGAGTAATTTCATCACCTACATCACAAGTACCACTTTGCTCCACATGGGAGCCGTTATTCTCATCAAACTCCACATTACACGTCTCCTCAATAAGTTCCGTGGACTTATTGAGGACATGGTAAGCATGAGAGTTTGTAGCATAACCGACAAATATGCCCTCATGAGCTCTAGCCTCAAATTTAGACAAACGAACACCTTTCTTGAGAATGAAACACTTACACCCGAACACCCGGAAGTACTTGAGATTGGGCTTGTTACCGGTGAGTATCTCATATGGAGTCTTGTTCAAGCCTTTGCGGAGATAGAGCCGATTGGATGCATGACAAGCGGTGTTGATGGCTTCGGCCCAAAAGTTGTATGGAGACTTGAACTCCGCCATCATGGTCCTTGCCGCATCCATCAATGTCTGGTTCTTCCTCTCTGCTACACCATTTTGTTGAGGGGTGTAAGGTGCGGAATATTGATGCTTGATCCCCTCATCACTAAGAAACTCATCCGAGGTGTAGTTCTTGAACTCGGTGCTGTTGTAACTTCTTATCGTCAAGATCTTTGCATTGTGTTGGCGTTGAGCTTCATTTGCAAAGTCGATGACGGTTTGTTGGGTCTCACTCTTCCTCCTGAAGAAAAATACCCAAGTGTATCTTGAATAATCATCCACAATCACCAAGCAATACTTTCTACCCCCAAGACTATAAAAGGATGGAGGTCCAAAGGGATCCAAGTGAAGGAGCTCCAAGGGCCTCTTCAAGTAGATGATAGTCGTGGGAGGGTGAGCCTTCTCATGTAGCTTTCCTTCGATACAAGCACCGCAAGCACGATCTTTGGCAAAACTAACATTTGTTAGTCCACAGACATGGTACCCCTTGAGAAGACTTTGCAAAGATCACATATTGACATGGGCTAAACAGCGATGCCAAAGCCAGCCCACATCAACTTTAGCCATTAGGCATGTCGCGGTCTTAGTGGGTCGCTCCAAAAAGTTAATCACATAAAGACCGTTCTCGACATGCCCAACAAAGGCTACTTTAAGAACCTTGCTCCACAAGAGGGCCACAGTATCAATATCAAAGAAAGTGGAAAAGCCCATGAGTGCAAGTTGACGAACGAAAAGTAAATTGTATGCAAGGGACTCAACAAGCATGACTTTCTCGATCGCGAGATCAAGAGAAATGACAACCTTGCCAAGTCCCATTACCTTAGAAGACGAGGCATCACCCCACTCGACATTGGTGGGCATATATGAGATCTTGTGCACGTCCACCACCAAGTCCTTGCTTCCGGTCATATGATTTGTGGCTCCACTATCGAGAAACCATGATCCCTCACCGGAAGCAAACACCTACAAGAGATAAATACTTGGTTTTAGGTACCCATTTTGTAATGGGTCCTTTGATGTTAGTAACAAGGGTCTTAGGAACCCAAATAGACCATTCAATGTACTCATAAGGAGAACCAACAAATTTAGCAGAAACATGCCCATCACTAGCATGGCATACACACATAAGAAGGGTTAAAGTCGCCGTCTTTGTTGGAAGGGGTGGCATTGCCCTTCTTGACACCACCACCCTTCTCATTGTTCTTCTTCTCCTTAGAAGCACCCTCTCCCTCGTTCCCAAAAGTTTGCTTGAGAGGAGGAGGCCGTTTGGCCTTGTCATTCTTCTTCTTCTTCTTGGACTTGGGTGCAAACCCAATTCCCTCCTTGCACACAACTTCCTTGTGATTGCTCAAAAGGTCGTTGAGATTCTTCTCCCCTTGTATGCAAGACACAAGGCCTTTCTCAAGTTACTCCTTCAACTTTGCATTCTCCTCCTCAAGATGCACATGCTCACAACACGGATTAGTAGCATTTGCATTATCAATTAAAACCATATGAGGAAAAGTGGCTTTTTCCTTGGTTAGCTTCACTTGGAGTTGATCATGAGACTCTTTGAGGCTAGCATGAGAACCCTTCAAGGCCTTGTGAGCCTTGTCAAGTATATCAAACTCCTCCTTGAGTCTAGCAAGATCAACCCCAAGTTTGGCCTTCTCGGAATTGAGCACACGAGATACAACAAGAGCATGATCAAGATCTTTCTTTAATTTAGCATGATCATCGTTGTGTGACTCCTCAAGAGCCAAACGATGACCATGCTCTTCCTCAAGCGCATTACAGAGATCCAATATCTCATCGGCATAGTCACGACTATGCCCCTCCATCTTAGAGATGGTGTCTTCATGAGCCTCGATCATGTCATTGGCTTCACCAAGTTGTTCCAAGAGAGCAACAAAGTGCTTCTTGGATTTACCCTTGAGCTTACTCATAAAAGACTCAAATTCATTTTCTTCCT
This sequence comes from Aegilops tauschii subsp. strangulata, assembly GCF_002575655.3. Taxonomy (NCBI): domain Eukaryota; kingdom Viridiplantae; phylum Streptophyta; class Magnoliopsida; order Poales; family Poaceae; genus Aegilops; species Aegilops tauschii. The sequence goes on along the minus strand of NC_053036.3, from coordinate 200,043,676 downwards.
CATTAGATCCCCCCACTTTCATCAATGCAACCCGTCAAAGAGGGATTAGTAGTGATGGTGGTTTTGATGTTGGGGGTTACCTTGTTGGTGGCTTTGGCCATGAGACACTTGGCGGTGATGTTCTCGTTGGGTAAGTCGAAGAGGGACACCCGTGGAGTTGTTGCAATGGCAACGGAGGCCATGGCAACCGTCTCACCGTCTTCATCATCGTCATCATCCTCATTGTATTCTTCTTGTGCCACCAACCCCTTGGGAGGAGCCTTCTTGGTGAAGTTGTTCTTGTTGGGGAAGGACTTGGCCTTGTCTTTTCAGATGAGCTTTCCACCATTGTCTTCCCCCTTCTCATATGGGCACTCCGCAACAAAGTGGCTCACATTGCCACAATTATAGCATGTCCTCACACGTTGCTTGCCCTTGGTGCCACTTGAGTTGTTCTTGTTGAAGTTGGGCCTTGAGTTCTTCTTGCTCCAAAATTGCCTTGAAGCAAGAGCCATGTGCTCATGATAAGCATATTTTGTATCTTCAGGGTTATTTTCCTCTTCTTCCTCTTCATCCTCTTCTTCCACACTAGCCTTGTCCTTCAAGGCAAGGTTGGGCTTCTTTGCTCGTTGAGAATGCAACATCGCATTGTCGGCGGTCTTGTCCAAGATCCTCATTGCCACAAACTCATCCAACACTTCACTTGAGGACAAGGTGTGAAAGTCCGGCCTTTGATGAATGACAGAGGACATGGCCTTATGGTAAGGCATCATGGCCTTGAGAAACTTGCGCTTGATCCAATTGTCATCCGTATCCTTGCTCCCATGATTTCGGAGTGAGACCGCGAGAGTGGTTAATCCCCGGTAATGCTCACGAGGTTCTTCATCTTCATTCATTGCAAACTCATCGGCTTCATCTTGCATCACTTCATAGTTGGAGCATTGAATGCTTGCGCTTCCCTTGTAAATGGAAACAACATGTTGCCATGCTTCCTTGGCCACGGTGAAAGGTCGGAGATGTGCAATATGTTCGGGTGGAATTGCATCTTGGATGATGAAGAGAGAGGACTCGTTGAATTGATTATCTGCGGCTTCTCTAGGGGTGAAGTTGCTTGGGTCATGCAGGTAGAAACCTTGCTCAATGATTCTCCAAAGATTAGTATTACTATGATTTAAATGACGTTTAAAGCGATAGACCCAAGAGGCAAAATCCTTATTTTTCACAAACTTAGGAGGAGGACCTACATGATTCAAATGAGTGGAGGGAACCAGTCCTCCATAAGTAAGTGGAGGTTCAACATGGGCAAAGATGCCATTTCCACTTCTACCACTAGATAAAGGAACTTTGTCGCTAGTAGCTTCCCCCTTGTCGGAGTTAGCATCTGTCACCTTGTTAGCGGGATCACCCACTTTCATTGGTGCGGCGGATAATTTAAGGCCTTCTAAAAACTTATTGAACATGTCTTCGACCTCGGTCTTCATGGAGGTTTTCAATGTGTCCAAAGCCGCATTGAACTCCTCACGTGAGATCGAGGATCCCCCATCGGCCGTAGACGAGGACGGAATCACACCGGGGTGCTCCTCCCCACCGTCTACGGTGTCAACCATACTCTTTGGACAGCAAAGTCCTTAATAAAGAGACGTGGCTCTGATACCAATTGAAAGGATCGATATAGTTGACTAGAGGGGGGTGAATAGGCAACTAACAATTTTTAGCTTTTCTTTACCAATTTAAACTTTGCATCAAAGTAGGTTGTCTAGATATGCAACTAGGTGATCAACATATATGATGCAGCAACAACAAGCACACAAGCAAGCAAGGGATACAACACACTATAAGCTTGCACAAGTAAAGGTAAGAGATAACCAAGAGTGGACCCGGTGGAGAAGAGGATGTGTTACCGAAGTTCCTTCCCTTTGAGAGGAAGTACGTCTCCGTTGGAGCGGTGTGGAGGCACAATGCTCCCCAAGAAGCCACTAGGGCCACCGCATTCTCCTCACGCCCTCACACAATGCGAGATGCCGTGATTCCACTATTGGTGCCCTTGGAGGCGGCGACCGAACCTTTACAAACAAGGTTGGGGCAATCTCCACAACTTAATTGGAGGCTCCCAACGACACCAAGAAGCTTCACCACAATGGAATATGGCTCAGCGGTGACCTCAACCATCTAGGGTGCTCAAACACCCAAGAGTAACAAGATCCGCAAGGGATTAGTGAGGGGAATCAAATTTCTCTTAGTGGAAGTGTAGATCGGGGCCTTCTCAACCAATCCCTAGAAAATCAACAAGTTTGATTGGCTAGAAAGAGAGATCAGGCGAAAATGGAGCTTTGAGCAACAATGGAGCTTGGGAAGGGAAGAGGTGGTCAACTTGGGGAAGAAGACCCCCCTTATATAGTGAGAGGAAAAATCCAGCCGTTACCCACCTACTCAGCCCTAGACATGCGGTACTACTGCACGTACCCACGGTACTACCGCATAGGCATCCGGTACTACCGCTCGCGCGGCAGGAGCCAGGTGAGGCCCTGTTGCACAAGGCAACGAGCGGTAGAACCGCCGGAGCGGTAGTACCGCGCGCCCTTATGGGGTACTAATGCAAGGCAGGGCTCATTCTGGGCTGGGAAGGCACGGACTAATAATATTACATCTGTGGCTACTTCCGCTGAGTTTCAGTCAGTGCAAAAATCCGACACGGTACTACAGCTCACAGGGAGCGGTACTATCGCGTAGGGCGCAGAAGTAAAAAATTACTTCCGCCCCTACTTCCGCTCATGCCACCGTTCTGGGCTAGAGGCCACGGTACTACCGCATGCTAGGCGCGGTACTACTGCACTCGCGGTACTACCGCTTCCATGGGCGGTACTACCATGGGCAGCTGCGGTACTACTGCTCCCTTGAGCAGTACTACCGCTCTCCACAGAATAGTAGCACTAGGAAGCCTTCGTCTTCGCAATGACAAGGGAAACAATCGGTGCTCCAATGAAGCAAGGAAAGGTGGTGCAAAGGAACAGATGTGTACGTGTTGATTCCACCCTAACCTTTCCGAAGCGGACCCCCTCTTAATAGTATGGCTTTCCTATGACTCAAATCCACCGAAAAGAAACATAGAGAAACGCCGTCTTCGATAGGCTCCGAGGGGCGTCGAATCGTCTTGTGCCTAGACATGAGATATCTGAAATGCTCAATGCACACGATTAGTCCGCAAATGCATTGTCATGAATCACCAAAACCACTTAGGGAGAAATATGCCCTTACAATCTCCCCCTTTTTGGTGGATTGATGACAATACGGGATTTGCACATAGGGATATAAAATGAAACATAAGCAAACCCAACATCTATAAAATATAGACATGCTCCCCCTAGATGTGTGCACTCTATAGAAATGCTTTGGACTGCACGGCACACATACTAGGATCAACACTCCCCCTATATTTTATAACAAGGCAATCCTTGCAACAATATGAATGACACTAAGCATGGAGGCAAGGTATAGAAATGAGCATGAAGTAAAGGGCACAGGACATAATAAGCTCACAATATACTAAACATACTAGACAATTGGATAAGACAATAAGATAAGCTAAGAACATATGTCTTACACCATATGATAGTCTCCTGGACTCACACGGACACAACCACAAACCGACAAACCAAAGCAAACGAAGGTTCCAAAAAGCGAAAGCAAAGCGAAACAAGACACGAAACAAGACTCGCAAACCATACACTCTCCCCCCCTTTGGCATCGAGACACCAAAAAAAGGCATAGAGGACACCTACGATACAGGTGGTGGCAGAGCTCCAAGGCATCACCAGTCATGATCAGCCTTAGGAGACTCCTCAGCAGCACGGGATGTAGATGGAAATCCAGTCTCCTCCTCTGACTCATTCCACTGGCAATGTTGTCTGGTCCACTGCTCCTCGTCTCTGATCCGCTCCTCATAGCCACTCTGGACTTCAAGGCCAACCTGCCTCATAATGGCCTTGTCGCGACGACGAGCCATCTTGGCGTTCACATGAGCCCAGTACTGTCCCTTGGCCTGCATGCAAAACAGAGCCTTCATCTTGGCCTTGAGCTTCTTAGCCCAAGTGAGCTCAGTAGAGAGAGGAGTATATCCCTCAGAACTGTCCTCAGCCGCTTCCTCCTCCTCAACTCATCCTCATCCATATCCATCCTAGCAGCCTCAGCCTCAGCCTGGGTGGTGGTGTTAGCCCACTTGCTCTTGATGCGTAGCTTCATAGGCTCATGGCGAATCCAGTTGGGAGCAACAAACTCTTCATTTGGGAAGAGTCGCTCCCAAGTCTTCTAGATCAACAAAGAGAGATCGGGCGGAAATCAACAGAGAGAGATCGGGCGAAAATCAACAGAGAGTCGCTCCCAAGTCTTCGAGATCAACAAAAAATCAACAAGTTTGATTGGCTAGGGAGAGAGATCGGGCGAAAATGGAGCTTTGAGCAACAATGGAGCTTGGGAAGGGAAGAGGTGGTCAACTTGGGGAAGAAGACCCCCCTTATATAGTGAGAGGAAAAATCCAGCCGTTTGATGACCCACAAGTCCAGGGGATCTATCTAGTCCTTTCGATAAGTAAGAGTGTCGAACCCAATGAGGAGCAGAAGGAAATGATGAGCGGTTTTCAGCAAGGTATTCTCTGCAAGCACTAAAATTATAGGTAACAGATAGTTTTGTGATAAGATAAATTGTAACGAGCAACAAGTAACAAAAGTAAATAAAGTGCAACAAGGTGTCCCAATCCTTTTTGTAGCAAAGGACAAGCCTGGACAATTTCTTATATAGAGAAAAGCGCTCCCGAGGACACATGGGAATTATCGTCAAGATAGTTTTCATCACGTTCATATGATTCGCGTCCGGTACTTTGATAATTTGATATGTGGGTGCACCGGTGCTTGGGTGCTGTCCTTACTTGGACAAGCATCCCACTTATGATTAACCCCTATTGCAAGCATCCGCAACTACAAAAGAAGTATTAAGGTAAACCTAACCATAGCATGAAACATATGGATCCAAATCAGCCCCTTATGAAGCAACGCATAAACTAGGGTTTAAGCTTCTGTCACTCTAGCAACCCATCATCTACTTATTACTTCCCAATGCCTTCCTCTAGGCCCAAATAATGATGAAGTGTCATGTAGTCGACGTTCACATAACACCACTAGAGGAGAGACAACATACATCTCATCAAAATATCGAACGAATACCAAATTCACATGACTACTAATAGCAAGACTTCTCCCATGTCCACAGGAACAAACGTAACTACTCACAAAGCATATTCATGTTCATAATCAGAGGAGTATTAATATGCATATAGGATCTGAACATATGATCTTCCACCAAATAAACCAACTAGCATCAACTACAAGGAGTAATCAACACTACTAGCAACCTACACGTACCAATCCCAGACTTAGAGACAAGAATTGGATACAAGAGATGAACTAGGGTTTGAGAGGAGATGGTGCTGGTGAAGATGTTGATGGAGATTGGCCCTCTCCCGATGAGAGGAGCGTTGGTGATGACGATGGCAATGATTTCCCCCTCCCGGAGGGAAGTGTCCCCAGCAGAACAGCTCTGCCGGAGCCCTAGATTGGTTCCGCCAAGGTTCCGCCTCGTGGCGGCGGAGTCTCGTCCCGAAAGCTTGCTTATGATTTTTCTTCGGATGAGAGACTTCATATAGCAGAAGATGGGCATCGGAGGGCCAACAGGGGGCCCACGAGGCAGGGGGCGCGCCCAGGGGGTAGGGCGCGCCCCCCACCCTCGTGGCCAGGGTGTGGGCCCCCTCTGGTATTTCTTCCGCTCAGTATTTTTTATTATTTCCAAAAATAACTTTCGTGGAGTTTCAGGACTTTTGGAGTTGTGCAGAATAGGTCTCTAATATTTGCTCCTTTTCCAGCCCAGAATTCCAGTTGCCGACATTCTCCCTCCTTATGTAAACCTTGTAAAATAAGAGAGAATAGGCATAAGTATTGTGACATAATGTGTAATAACAGCCCATAATGCAATAAATATCGATATAAAAGCATGATGCAAAATGGACGTATCAACTCCCCAAAGCTTAGACCTCGCTTGTCCTCAAGCGGAAGCCGATAACGATAAATATGTCCACATGTTTAGAGGTAGAGGTGTCGATAAAATAAAATACGGACATGAGGGCATCATGATTATTCTCATAACAGCAACATATATTGATAATGTCATATGATTTCTTATGCTCAAGTAATAATCTATTCACAATGCAAAGTATGAGTCGGAAACTTTATTGAGAACCAACAAACTATAATCTCAGTCATGGAAGCAATTGCAACTTATCATAACATCAGAAAGAGTCTATGTCAGAGCTTTTCAGCAAGTCCACATACTCAACTATCATTTAGTCTTGCACAATTGCTAACACTCACGCAATACTTGTGGTTACGGAGTTTTAATCGGACACAGAGAAAGATAGGGGCTTATAGTTTCGCCTCCCAACCTCTTACCTCAAGGGTAATGTCAACAATAATAGTTCATGCTAACCCACATCCTATTAGATATATATATCAGGATCTTTCCAACATCCTGTGCTTGCCAAAGGATAAAATGTAAAAAGGAAAGGTGAAGATCACCATGACTCTTGCATGAGGTAGAAGGTAATAATAAAAGATAGGCCCTTCGTAGAGGGAAGCAGAGGTTGCCATGCGCTTTCAGTGTTGGATGCACAAAATCTAAATGCGAAAGAACTTCACTTTATATTGCCACTTGTGATATGGACCTTTATTATGCAGTCCGTCGCTTTTATTTCTTCCACATCACAAGATCGTATAAAGCTTATTTCCTATACAACAATCAATCATACATATTTAGAGAGCAATTTTTATTGCTTGCACCGATGACAACTTACTTGAAGGATCTTACTCAATCCATAGGTAGATATGGTGGACTCTCATGGCAAAACTGGTTTTAAGGGAATTTGGAAGCACAAGTAGTATCTCTACTTGGTGCAAAGAATTTGGTAGCATGAGGGGGAAAGGCAAGCTCAACATGTTGGATGATCCATGACAATACACTTTATCTCAAATATAAGAAAACATAACCCATTACGTTGTCTTCCTTGTCCAACGTCAACTCTTTAGCATGTCATATTTTAATGAGTGCTCCCAATCATAAAAGATGTCCAAGATAGTATATTTATATGTGAAACCTCTCTTTCTTTATCACTTCCTATTAATTGCAACGATGACCAAAGCTATGTTTGTCAACTCTCAACAATTTTTAATCATCATACTCTTTCTATGTGAAGTCATTACTTTCCATAAGATCAATATGATCTCTTTTTATTTCTTTTTGTTCTTTTCTCTTTTCTTTTATTCACTCAAGATCATGGCAAAATAATCAAGCCCTTGACTCAACACTAATCTTTATTATATAGCTCGCGGACTCAATTACATAAAGGGATCATAAAGCAAAACTCAAAACTAGATCATACGAAAACTTTATTCTACTAGATCGAGATATTACTAAAAGGATCGAACTAAGAAAAATGGTAAAGATAGGAGTGTGATGGTGATACGATACCGGGGCACCTCCCCCAAGCTTGGCAGTTGCCAAGGGGAGTGCCCATACCCATGTGGTTATATCTCTTTTGCTGGTGAAGAAGATGGTGGTGATGATGGGTAGTCGCACATCGAGCGTAAGAGATCCTCCAACTTGCGGATAATGCCCTTGAGTGCAACGATATGCTCCTTTCAACAAAATATTTTCACGTGTGAGATGCTTGTTTTGTATACGAGCTAACTCAATCATCTTGAAAGCTTCGATCTCAATTGGGGTAAGAAGATTGCGATCAAGTTGAAGAATGTCTTCTGTTGCCGGAACTTGGTCCTCCGTGGCCTTCTTGATCCCTTCATCCTTGTTGATCTCCATGGGTTCTTCCCTCTTCAGCTCTATCTTCATTATCCAAGCATCGTTGTCACCATTGTTGGAGGAGGGGGGCGACATGATGCCTGGCCTTGACAACCCTGACAGAAAACAGCTCGAAACAAGAACAGAGGACAATTGCGTGATACGGGAGTCAAAACCTTCGGGAGATTATATAATGAATTTTTACCGACCAAAATACGTATCGTGCAAGAAAACTGAGTCCGGAGAGCGCACGAGGTGCCCACGAGGCAGGGAGCGCGCCCTCCACCCTCGTGGAGGCCTCGTGTCCTTCCCGGACTGCTTCTTATTTTTCTATTTTTCTAAATATTCCAAAACGGAGAAAAATTGCCATTAGAACTGTTTTGGATTCGGTTTACTTACCGTACCACATACCTATTCCTTTTCGGAGTCTGAAACGTTCTGGAAAATGTCCCTTATGTATTCCTCTGGGGTTACGGTTTCAATATTTAAGGGATTACCTGAGATATAATGTTTGATTCTTTGACCGTTCACCACCTTCGGATTTGTGCCTTCGAAATTGTTGATTTTTATGGCACCGGAACGATAGACCTCCTCGATAACTGATACGTCTCCAACGTATCTATAATTTTTGATTGCTCCATGCTATATTATCTTCTGTTTTGGACATTATTGGGCTTTATTATACACTTTTATATTATTTTTGGGACTAACCTATTGACCGGAGGCCCAGCCCAGAATTGTTGTTTTTTGCCTATTTCAGAGTTTCGCAGAAAAAGAATATCAAACGGAGTCCAAACGGAATGAAACCTTCGGGAACGTGATTTTCGGAATGAACATGATCCAAAGGACTTGGACCCTATGTCAAGAAAGCTATCAGGAAACCACGAGGTAGGGGGCGCCTACCCCCCTGGGCACGCCCTCCACCCTCGTGGGCCCCACGTTGCTCCACCGACGTACTCCTTCCTCCTATATATACCTACGTACCCCCAAACTACCAGATACGGAGCCAAAAACCTAATTCCACTGCTGCAACCTTCTGTACCCGTGAGATCCCATCTTGGGACCTGTTCCGGAGCTCCGCGGGAGGGGGCATCAATCACGGAGGGCTTCTACATCAACACCATAGCCTCTCCGATGAAGTGTGAGTAGTTTACCTCAGACCTTCGGGTCCATAGTTATTAGCTAGATGGCTTCCTCTCTCTTTTTGGATCTCAATACAATGTTCTCCCCCTCTCTTGTGGAGATCTATTCGATGTAATCTTCTTTTGCGGTGTGTTTGTTGAGACCGATGAATTGTGGGTTTATGATCAAGTTTATCTATGAACAATATTTGAATCTTCTGAATTCTTTTATGTATGATTGGTTATCTTTGCAAGTCTCTTTGAATTATCAGTTTGGTTTGGCCTACTAGATTGATCTTTCTTGCAATGGGAGAAGTGCTTAGCTTTGGGTTCAATCTTGCGGTGTCCTTTCCCAGTGACAGTAGGGGCAGCAAGGCACGTATTGTATTGTTGCCATCGAGGATAACAAGATGGGGTTTATATCATATTGCATGAGTTTATCCCTCTACATCATGTCATCTTGCTTAAAGCGTTACTCTGTTCTTATGAACTTAATACTCTAGATGCATGTTGGATAGCGGTCGATGTGTGGAGTAATAGTAGTAGATGCAGGCAGGAGTCGGTCTACTTGTCTCGGACGTGATGCCTATATACATGATCATACCTAGATATTCTCATAACTATGCTCAGTTCTGTCAATTGCTCAACAGTAATTTGTTCACCCACCGTAAAATACTTATGCTCTTGAGAGAAGCCACTAGTGAAACCTATGGCCCCCGGGTCTATTTTCCATCATATTAATCTCCCGACAACAAGCTATTTCTGGCGCCGTTTTTATTACTTTCTTTACTTTGCATCTTTATCATAAAAATACCAAAAATATTATCCTATCATATCTATCAGATCTCACTCTCGTAAGTGACTGTGTAGGGATTGACAACCCATTATCGCGTTGGTTGCGAGGATTTATTTGTTTGTGTAGGTGCAAGGGACTCGTGCGTAGCTTCCTACTGGATTGATACCTTGGTTCTCAAAAACTGAGGGAAATACTTACGCTACTTTGCTGCATCACCCTTTCCTCTTCAAGGGAAAACCAACGCAGTGCTCAAAAGGTAGCAAGAAGGATTTCTGGCGCCGTTGCCGGGGAGGTCTACGCAAAAGTCAACATACCAAGTACCCATCACAAACCCTTATCTCCCGCATTACATTATTTGCCATTTGCCTCTCGTTTTCCTCTCCCCCACTTCACCCTTGTCGTTTTATTCGCCCTCTCTTTTCCGTTCGCCTCTTTTTCGCTTGCTTCTTGTTTGCTCGTGTGTTGGATTGCTTGTTTGTCACGATGGCTCAAGATAATACCAAATTATGTGACTTTACCAATACCAACAATAATGATTTCCTTAGCACTCCGATTGCTCCTCTTACCGATACTGAATCTTGTGAAATCAATGCTGCTTTGTTGAATCTTGTCATGAAAGATCAATTCGCCGGCCTTCCTAGTGAAGATGCCGCTACTCATCTAAATAGCTTCGTTGATTTGTGTGATATGCAAAAGAAGAAAGATGTTGACAATGATATTGTTAAATTGAAGCTATTTCCTTTTTCTCTTAGAGATTGTGCTAAAGCTTGGTTTTCGTCTTTGCCTAAAACTAGTATTGATTCTTGGAATAAGTGCAAAGATGCTTTTATCTCTAAGTATTTTCCTCCCGCTAAGATTATCTCTCTTAGAAACGATATTATGAATTTTAAGCAACTTGATCATGAACATGTTGCACAAGCTTGGGAGAGGATGAAATTAATGATACGTAATTGCCCCACGCATGGTTTGAATTTGTGGATGATTATACAAAAAAATTATGCCGGATTGAATTTTGCCTGTAGAAATCTTTTAGATTTGGCCGCGGGAGGCACTTTTATGGAAATCACTTTAGGAGAAGCTACTAAACTCCAAGATAATATTATGGTTAATTATTCTCAATGGCACACTGAAAGATCTACTAATAAGAAAGTGCATGCGATAGAAGAAATTAATGTTTTGAGTGGAAAGATGGATGAACTTATGAAATTATTTGCTACTAAGAGTGTTTCTTCTGATCCTAATGATATGCCTTTGTCTACTTTGATTGAGAATAATAATGAATCTATGGATGTGAATTTTTTTGGTAGGAATAATTTTGGTAACAACGCGTATAGAGGAAACTTCAATCCTAGGCCTTATCCTAGTAATTCCTCTAATAATTATGGTAATTCCTACAACAATTCTTATGGAAATTTTAATAAGATGCCCTCTGAATTTGAGACTAGTGTTAAGGAATTTATGAATTCGCAGAAGAATTTCAATGCTTTGCTTGAAGAGAAATTGCTTAAAGTTGATGAATTGGCTAGGAACGTTGATAGAATTTCTCTTCATGTTGATTCTTTAAAACTTAGATCTATTCCTCCTAAGCATGATATCAATGAGTCTCTCAAAGCCATGAGAATTTCCATTGATGAGTGCAAAGAAAGAACCACTAGGATGCGTGCTAAGAAAGATTGCTTTATAAGAGTGTGTTCTTCTAGTTCCTATGAAAATAAAGATGAAGATCTAAAAGTTATTGATGTGTCCCCTATTAAATCTTTGTTTTGCAATATGAATCTTGATAATGATGGGACTGAATATGATCCACCTTTACCTAGAAAGCGTTCCAAAAATTCGGAGTTTTTAGATCTTGATGCTAAAATTAATAAAAGTGGGATTGAAGAGATCAAAACATTAGATATTAATGAACCCACTATTTTGGATTTCAAGGAATTTAATTATGATAATTTCTCTTTGATAGATTGTATTTCCTTGTTGCAATCCGTGCTAAATTCTCCTCATGCTTATAGTCAAAATAAAGCCTTTACCAAACATATTGTTGATGCTTTGGTGCAATCTTATGAACAAAAACTTGAGTTGGAAGTTTCTATCCCTAGAAAACTTTATGATGAGCGGGAAGCTACTATTAAAATTAAGATTAAAGATCATGAATGCTATGCTTTGTGTGATTTGGGTGCTAGTGTTTCCACGATTCCAAAAACTTTGTGTGATTTGCTAGGTTTCCGTGATTTTGATGATTGCTCTTTAAACTTGCACCTTGCGGATTCCACTATTAAGAAACATATGGGAAGAATTAATGATGTTCTTATTGTTGCAAATAGGAACTATGTGCCCGTAGATTTTATCGTTCTTGACATAGATTGCAATCCTTCATGTCCTATTATTCTTGGTAGACCTTTCCTTAGAACGATTGGCGCAATTATTGATATGAAGGAAGGGAATATTAGATTCCAATTTCCATTAAAGAAAGGCATGGAACACTTCCCTAGGAAGAAAATAAAATTACCATATGAATCTATTATGAGATCCACTTATGGATTGCCTACCAAAGATGGCAATACCTAGATCTATCCTTGCTTCTATGCCTAGCTAGGGGCGTTAAACAATAGCGCTTGTTGGGAGGCAAGCCAATTTTATTTTTAGTTTTTTTGCTTTTGCTTATGCTTAGGAATAAATCTTTGTTCTAGCCTCTGGTTAGATGTGTTTTTATGTTTTAATTAGTGTTTGTGCCAAGTTAAACCTATAGGATCTTCTTGGATGATAGTTATTTGATCTTGCAGAAAATTCCAGAAACTTTCTGTTCACAAAAATAATTGTTAAAAATCACCAGAACGTGATAAAATATTGATTCCAATTGCTGATGATCAATAAACAAATTGTCTAGGTCGTCTTATTTTGGCTGATTTTTTGGAGTTCCAGAAGTTTGCGTTAGTTACAGATTACTACAGACTGTTTTGTTCTGTTTTTGACAGATTCTGTTTTTCGTGTGTTGTTTGCTTATTTTGATGAATCTATGGCTAGTAAAATAGTTTATAAACCATAGAGAAGTTGGAATACAGTAGGTTTAACACCAATATAAATAAAGAATGAGTTCATTACAGTACCTTGAAGTGGTCTTTTGTTTTCTTTCGCTAACGGAGCTCACGAGATTTTCTGCTGAGTTTTGTGTTGTGAAGTTTTCAAGTTTTGGGTGAAAGATTTGATGGATTACGGAACAAGGAGTGGCAAGAGCCTAATCTTGGGTATTCCCATGGCACCCCCAAGATAATATAAGGACACCAAAAAGCCAAAGCTTGGGGATGCCCCGGAAGGCATCCCCTCTTTCGTCTACTTCCATCGGTAACTTTACTTGAAGCTATATTTTTATTCACCACATGATATGTGTTTTGCTTGGAGCGTCTTGTATGATTTGAGTCTTTGCTTTTTAGTTTACCACAATCATCTTTTCTGTACACACCTTTTGAGAGAGACACACATGATTCAGAAATTATTAGAATACCCTATGTGCTTCACTTATATCTTTTGAGTTATGTAGTTTTTGCTCTAGTACTTCACTTATATCTTTTAGAGCACGGTGGTGGATTTGTTTTATAGAAACTATTGATCTCTCATGCTTCACTTAGATTATTTTGAGATTCTTAAATAGCATGGTAATTTGCTTAAATAATCCTAATATGCTAGGTATTCAAGATTAGTAAAAACTTTCTTATGAGTGTGTTGAATACTAAGAGAAGTTTGATGCTTGATGATTGTTTTGAGACATGGAGGTAGTGATATTAAAGTTGTGCTAGTTGAGTAGTTTTGAATTTGAGAAATACTTGTGTTGAAGTTTGCAAGTCCCGTAGCATGCACGTATGGTAAACGTTATGTAACAATTTTGAAACATGAGGTGTTCTTTGATTGTCCTCCTTATGAGTGGCGGTCGGGGACGAGCGATGGTCTTTTCCTACCAATCTATCCCCCTAGGAGCATGCGCGTAGTGATTGGTTTTTGATGACTTGTAGATTTTTGCAACAAGTATGTGAGTTCTTTATGACTAATGTTGAGTCCATGGATTATACGCACTCTCACCTTTCCATCATTGCTAGCCTCTTCGGTACCGTGCATTGCCCTTTCTCACATTGAGAGTTGGTGCAAACTTTGCCGGTGCATCCAAACCCCGTGATATGATACGCTCTTTCACACATAAACCTCCTTATATCTTCCTCAAAACAGCCACCATACCAACCTATTATGGCATTTCCATAGCCATTCCGAGATATATTGCCATGCAACTTTCCACCGTTCCGTTTATCATGACACGTTCATCATTGTCATATTGCTTTGCATGTTCATGTAGTTGACATAGTATTTGTGGCAAAGCCACCATTCATAATTCTTTCATACATGTGACTCTTGGTTCATTGCATATCCCGGTACACCGTCGGAGGCATTCATATAGAGTCATACTCTGTTCTAGTATCGAGTTGTAATCATTGAGTTGTAAATAAATAGAAGTGTGATGATCATCATTTTCTAGAGCATTGTCCCAAGTGAGGAAAAAAAGAGAGAAAGGCCATAAAAAAGAGAAGGCCCAAAAAATGAGAGAAAAAGAGAGAAGGGACAATGTTACTACCCTTTTACCACACTTGTGCTTCAAAGTAGCACCATAATCTTCATGATAGAGAGTCTATTGTTTTGTCACTTACATATACTAGTGGGAATTTTTCATTATAGAACTTGGCTTGTATATTCCAACAATGGGCCTCCTCAAGTGCCCTAGGTCTTCGTGAGCAAGCAAGTTGGATGCACACCCACTTAGTTTCTTTTGTTGAGCTTTCATATATTTATATCTCTAGTGCATCTGTTGCATGGCAATCCCTACTCCTTGCATTAACATCAATCGATGGGCATCTCCATAGCTCATTGATTAGCCTCGTTGATGTGAGACTTTCTCCTTTTTGTCTTCTCCACATAACCCCCATCATCATATTCTATTCCACCCATAGTGTTATATCCATGGCTCACGCTCATGTATTGCATGAAGGTTGAAAAAGTTTGAGATTACTAAAGTATGAAACAATTGCTTGGCTTGTCATCGGGGTTGTGCATGATGAGAGCATTCTTGTGTGATGAAAATGGAGCATGACTAAACTATATGATTTTGTAGGGATGAACTTTCTTTGGCCATGTCATTTTAAGAAGACATAATTGCTTAGTTAGTATGCTTGAAGTATTATTATTTCTTTGTCAATATTGAACTTTTATCTTGAATCTTTCGGATCTGAATATTCATACCACAATTAAGAAGAATTACATTGAAATTATGCCAAGTAGCATTCCACATCAAAAATTCTGTTTTTATCATTTACCTACTCGAGGACGAGCAGGAATTAAGCTTGGAGATGCTTGATACGTCTCCAACGTTTCTATAATTTTTGATTGCTCCATGCTATATTATCTTCTATTTTGGACATTATTGGGCTTTATTATACACTTTTATATTATTTTTGGGACTAATCTATTAACCGGAGGCCCAGCCCAGAATTGCTGTTTTTTGCCTATTTCAGAGTTTCGCAGAAAAAGAATATCAAACGGAGTCCAAACGGAATGAAACCTTCGGGAACGTGATTTTCAGAACGAACATGATCCAGAGGGCTTGGAACCTACGTCAAGAAAGCTACCAGGAAGCCACGAGGTAGGGCGCGCGCCTACCCCCCTGGGCTCGCCCTCCACCCTCGTGGGCCCCACGTTGCTCCACCGATGTACTCCTTCCTCCTATATATACCTACGTACCCCCAAACTACCAGATACGGAGCCAAAAACCTAATTCCACCGCCGCAACCTTCTGTACCGTGAGATCCCATCTTGGGGCCTGTTCCGGAGCTCCGCCGGAGGGGGCATCGATCACGGAGGGCTTCTACATCAACACCATAGCCTCTCCGATGAAGTGTGAGTGGTTTACCTCAGACCTTCGGGTCCATAGTTATTAGCTAGATGGCTTCCTCTCTCTTTTTGGATCTCAATACAATGTTCTCCCCCTCTCTTGTGGAGATCTATTCGATGTAATCTTCTTTTGCGGTGTGTTTGTTGAGACCGATGAATTGTGGGTTTATGATCAAGTTTATGTATGAACAATATTTGAATCTTCTGAATTCTTTTATGTATGATTGGTTATCTTTGCAAGTCTCTTTGAATTATCAGTTTGGTTTGGCCTACTAGATTGATCTTTCTTGCAATGGGAGAAGTGCTTAGCTTTGGGTTCAATCTTGCGGTGTCCTTTCCTAGTGACAGTAGGGACAGCAAGGCATGTATTGTATTGTTGCCATCGAGGATAACAAGATGGGGTTTATATCATATTGCATGAGTTTATCCCTCTACATCATGTCATCTTGCTTAAAGCGTTACTCTGTTCTTATGAACTTAATACTCTAGATGCATGCTGGATAGCGGTCGATGTGTGGAGTAATAGTAGTAGATGCAGGCAGGAGTCGGTCTACTTGTCTCGGACGTGATGCCTATATACATGATCATACCTAGATATTCTCATAACTATGCTCAATTCTGTCAATTGCTCAACAGTAATTTGTTCACCTGCCATAAAATACTTATGCTCTTGAGAGAAGCCACTAGTGAAACCTATGGCCCCGGGGTCTATTTTCCATCATATTAATCTCCTGACAACAAGCTATTTCTGGCGCCCTTTTTATTACTTTCTTTACTTTGCATCTTTATCATAAAAATACCAAAAATATTATCCTATCATATCTATCAGATCTCACTCTCGTAAGTGACCGTGTAGGGATTCACAACCTCTTATCGCGTTGGTTGCGAGGATTTATTTGTTTGTGTAGGTGCGAGGGACTCGTGCGTAGCCTCCTACTAGATTGATACCTTGGTTCTCAAAAACTGAGGGAAATACTTACGCTACTTTGCTGCATCACCCTTTCCTCTTCAAGGAAAAACCAACGCAGTGCTCAAGAGGTAGCAATAACGTAAGGACCTTCCCATTTAGAGAGAAGTTTCCCTGCAAAAAATCTTAAACGAGAGTTGTATAGCAATACATAATCACCTACATTAAACTCACGCTTTTGTATCCTTTTGTCATGCCATCTTTTAACTTTTTCTTTAAACAATTTGGCATTTTCATAGGCTTGGGTTCTCCATTCATCAAGTGAGCTAATGTCAAATAACCTCTTCTCACCGGCAAGTTTGAAATCATAATTGAGCACTTTAATAGCCCATTCATCGAGAGGTAAGTGACATGCTTTTCCATAAACCATTTTATACAGAGACATACCCATAGGATTTTTATATGCAGTTCCATAGGCCCATAATGCATCATCCAGTTTCTTGGACCAATTCTTTCTAGATCTATTAACAGTATTTTGCAAAATTAATTTGAGTTCTCTATTACTCAATTCTACTTGACCACTAGACTGTGGGTGATAAGGAGATGCAATTCTATGATTAACATCATACTTAGCAAGCATTTTACGGAAAGCACCATGAATAAAATGTGAACCACCATCAGTCATTAAATATCTAGGGACTCCAAACCTCGGAAAAATAACTTCTTTAAGCATCTTAATAGAGGTGTTATGATCAGCACTACTAGTTGGAATAGCTTCTACCCACTTAGTAACATAATCAACAGCAACTAAAATATGTGTGTATCCATTAGAGGCAGGAAAAGGTCCCATATAATCAAAGCCCCAAACATCAAATGGTTCAATAACAAGTGAATAGTTCATAGGCATTTCTTGACGTCTACTAATATTACCAACTCTTTGACATTCATCACAAGATAAAACAAACTTACGGGCATCCTTGAAGAGATTAGGCCAATAAAAACCGGATTGCAATACCTTATGTGCAGTTCTATCTCCAGCGTGGTGTCCTCCATAAGCTTCGGAGTGACACTTGCGTAGGACCTGTTCCTGTTCATGATCAGGTACACAACGTCTAATAACCCCATCTACTCCTTCATAAAGATGTGGGTCATCCCAAAAGTAATGTCTTAAATCATAGAAAAACTTTTTCTTTTGCTGGTATGTGAAACTATGTGGTATAAATTTAGCAACAATGTAATTAGCGTAATCAGCATACCATGGAGCAGTATGAGCAGCATTTATGACATTTAATTGTTCATCAGGAAAGCTATCATCAATAGGTAGTGGGTGATCAAGCACATTTTCTAACCTAGACAAGTTATCTGCAACGGGGTTCTCAGCTCCTTTTCTATCAATAATATGCAAATCAAATTCTTGTAACAAGAGAACCCATCTAATAAGTCTAGGTTTAGCATCTTTCTTTTCCATAAGATATTTAATAGCAGCATGACCCGTGTGAATAGTTACTTTAGAATCAACAATATAAGGTCTGAACTTATCACAAGCAAATACGACTGCTAAGAATTCTTTTTCAGTAGTAGCATAATTTCTCTGAGCATTGTCTAGAGTTTTACTAGCATATTGAATAACATTTAATTTCTTATCAACTCTTTGCCCTAGAACAGCACCTACAGCATAATCACTAGCATCACACATAATTTCAAAAGGTAAATTCCAATCAGGTGGCTGAACGATAGGTGCAGAGATCAATGCTTTCTTAAGTATTTCAAATGCTTCTACACAATCATCATCGAAGATCAATGCTTTGTAGCGACCAGACCTCAAACAGTCTGATCTCTGTGCATAAGTGTCATTCCTGGATCGGTAATGCTGACACACACAGTACTTGAAGGATTTATAACAGAGTAGCAATCACACACTTATTACATCGAATGTCTCAAAAGAGAACTTATTACAATAAATATGGCTTAAGGCCATCTAATACGATAACAGCGGAAGGCTTGGAAGATAAAGTGAGTCCATCAACTCCAACGGCATCACTGAGTGAAAGACCACGACCTAAGGCTCCTTACTCGTCGTCTGAAAAGTCTGCAACATGATACGTTACAGCCCCAAAACGGGTCAGCACATGGAATATGTTGGCAATGTAACACAAGAGAGTAATGAACAGAATAATGCTATCACTACATGCATATATGGCTGGTGGAGGCTGTATGGTTAATATGTTTTGCAAAAGCCAATTTTTCCCTACTGCAAAGGAATATATTTTATTTAACTACAAAGTTTGTTGAAAAAATATTGAGAAGGTAAACCCCCTCTCAATCCCAATTAAAAGTAATCATTAACAACCCATCAAATTAAATTAAGTAGTGATGAGATCAACATGATAATCCAAGAACCAGATACTCAAGATGTCCATAACCGGGGACACGGCTAACCATCCCCACAAGACTCGATCTCCTCCGTTGGATTTCTCGTACTACATGATGTTTGAGAAACGGATGACCGAGACACAGTCTTTCAGAAGCGTTAGCACCTTACGATGGGTAGACCGTACCACCTACATCCCCTACATCTGCTAGTCTACCACTGTAAGAGTTCACATGACTTAATCAACTATGCTAGAGCCCATAATAGCTTGTGGCTGCACACGTAAGTTTCTAGTATGAATAATCTCATGATCCCTTTGAGCCTGGGTGGCGGTCCATAGGAGAATCACACGGTACCCCGAGATTTCCAAAAATACAGGCAATCCCTGGAATACCCAGGTGCCTCAATCCACCCAGAAGTGTATTTAAGTTGCCACCTTAAGTTTAACCATTAATTAAGAATCTCACATCTATCATGGATACACTCAAACCCAATCCACGTCTACGAGCATAGCATAGCAATATAAGCATAACGTAGAAGTAACTCCCAGGGTTTGATAATAAACAGGTGAATAGGTACTACCTCAGCTACTTCCCAACCCACAATTTAATTCAGATCCTAACCATGGAATTGTTTGAGGATTGATCTAATGCAATAAAACTGGGTAGTAAAGAGGTATGATCAAAGTGTTACTTGCCTTGCTGATGATCCGCGAAACCTAGAGACTCGTAGTAGCACGCTTCGCACTCCGGGTACTCTATCGCAAACAAACAAGCATACAATAAGCAATCAAGCAAGGGCACGGGTAAAACTCAAATAAGAGATCTAACCAGAAAGTTCAACTTAAGAACTCCGGTTTGCAAAAATAATCAAATCAAATGAAGCAACAAAACTCAAACGGCGAAAGAAACAAGCTTCGTTTACTAATCTGGACTAAAGTCAAATTTTACAGTAGCAAAAACTTGTTTAAGTTGTCTAAACAGAAAGAGGGTTTCAAGCCGAAACTCTAGGCGCTTGAATCGCCTGATTCTGATAAACGAGCGAAAAGTTATACTAGAACGAAAATCGGATCAGAAATCACGATCGAAAATAATCGCGGAATATCCGAGAAAAAGAAAAACTGACGAACAGGCTAACGAACGAGCGTTCGCTGTCTGTGACTAAACGGTGAAAACGATTCGTTAAAATGAACAAACGGACAAACGTTCGCTAAATAACTAAACCAATAAAAATAAACCGAACCGATCTAAACAAAACCGAAACTAGGGTTTACGGAATAAAACCGATCGGTTTTAAAAAAACGAACCGGCGCTACCTCAAACTCCGGCGGGCGGCGGCGCTGCGGCTCCGGCGGCGGTGGTCGACGGCGACGGGCGGCGGGGCGGCAAACACGGGATCAGCCTTGGGTGGAGGAGGATCCCCTAGGATTTCAACAGGCAAATTGTGTTTCAGGATGGGTTCATGTTTAAAGAATACTTCATCTATTTCCCTTCTTTCATTCATAAACATATCATTTTCATGGTCTAGCAAATATTGTTCCAAGGCATCACTAGGAGGTACGGCAATAGAAGCACGACCAATAATTTCATCCTTACTAGGCAATTCCTCTTCACGGTGTTGTCTATGAAATTTAGAGAAATTAAACTCATGAGACATATCACCCAAACCAATAGTAACAACATCCTTTTCGCAGTCTATCTTAGCATTAACAATGTTCAAGAAGGGTCTGCCAAATATAATGGGACAAAAGCTATCTTGTGGGGAACCAAGAACAAGAAAATCAGCAGGATATTTAGTTTTCCCACACAAGACTTCAACATCTCTAACAATTCCCATTGGTGATATAGTATCTCTATTGGCAAGTTTAATTGTGACATCAATATCTTCTAACTCAACAGGTCCAATATCATGCATAATTTCTTTGTATAAGTCAATAGGTATTGCACTAGCACCAGCACCCATATCACACAAGCCATGATAACAATGATCTCCTATTTTAACAGAAATAACAGGCATGCCTACCACAGGTCTATGTTTATCTTTGGCACAAGGTTTAGCAATTCTAGCAGTTTCATCACAGAAATAAATAACATGCCCATCAATATTATCAGCCAAGAGATCTTTAACTATAGCAATATTAGGTTCAACTTTAACTTGCTCAGGAGGTGTATAGGTTCTAATATTGCTTTTACGAACCACAGTTTAAGCTTTAGTATGATCTTTTATCCTAACAGGAAAAGGTGGTTTCACAACATAAGCAGTAGGAACAATAGGATCATTATAAGTGATAGTCTTTTCTTCAACTTTAATAGGTGCAACTACTTTTACTTCTATGGGAGGATGATATTTAAACCACTTTTCCTTAGGGAGATCAACATGAGTAGCAAAGGATTCACAGAAAGAAGCTACTATCTCAGAGTCAAGTCCATATTTAGTGCTAAATTTACGGAAAACATCGGTATCCATAAAAGATTTAACACAATCAAACTTAGGTGTCATACCTGACTCCTTACCTTCGTCGAGGTCCCAATCTTCAGAGTTGCGTTTAATTCTTTCCAATAAATCCCATTTGAATTCAATAGTCTCCATCATAAAAGAGCCAACGCAAGAAGTATCAAGCATGGTGCGATTGTTATCAGAAAGCCGAGCATAAAAATTTTGAATAATTATTTCTCTTGGGGGCTCATGATTGGGGCATGAATATAACATTGATTTAAGCCTCCCCCAAGCTTGAGCAATGCTTTCTCCTTTGCGAGGCCAAAAATTCTATATATAATTGCGATCACGATGAACAAGATGCATAAGATAAAAGTTCTGATGAAATTCCAATTTCAATCGTTTGTAGTTCCATGATCCCATATCATCACATAGCCTATACCATGTCAAATGCATCTCCCTTCAAAGATAAAGGGAAGACCTTCTTCTTAATAACATCATCGGGCACACCTGCAAGCTTAAATAATCCACAAACTTCATCCACATATATTAGGTGCTCATCAGGATGCATTGTTCCGTCTCCTGCAAAAGGATTAGCTAGCAGTTTTTCTATCATACCCGAAGGAATCTCAAAGTAGACATTTTCATTTTTAGTAGGTTCAGTAGGTTGAGGAGCAACTCTTTGCTCTACTGGTTGGGGTGAAGATACCCCGAATAAGCCCCTCAGAGGATTACTTTCCATAGTAACAAGTGATAGTAAATTTTAGCACACTATATAAAATTTTCCTTACCAAATTCCACCTACCAAAGGCGCTTCACTCCCCGGCAATGGCACCAGAAAAGAGTCTTGATGACCCACAAGTATAGGGGATCTATCATAGTCCTTTCGATAAGTAAGAGTGTCGAACCCAACGAGGAGCAGAAGGAAATGATGAGCGGTTTTCAGCAAGGTATTCTCTGCAAGCACTTAAATTATAGGTAACAGATAGTTTTGTGATAAGAAAAATTGTAACGAGCAACAAGTAACAAAAGTAAATAAAGTGCATAAAGGTGGCCCAATCCTTTTTGTAGCAAAGGACAAGCCTGGACAATTTCTTATATAGAGAAAAGCGCTCCCGAGGACACATGGGAATTATCGTCAAGCTAGTTTTCATCACGTTCATATGGTTCGCGTTCGGTACTTTGATAATTTGATATGTGGGTGGACCGGTGCTTGGGTGCTGTCCTTACTTGGACAAGAATCCCACTTATGATTAACCCCTATTGCAATCATCCGCAACTACAAAAGAAGTATTAAGGTAAACCTAACCATAGCATGAAACATATGGATCCAAATCAGCCCCTTATGAAGCAACGCATAAACTAGGGTTTAAGCTTCGGTCACTCTAGCAACCCATAATCTACTTATTACTTCCCAATGACTTCCTCTAGGCCCAAATAATGGTGAAGTGTCATGTAGTCGACGTTCACATAACACCACTAGAGGAGAGACAACATACATCTCATCAAAATATCGAACGAATACCAAATTCACATGACTACTAATAGCAAGACTTCTCCCATGTCCTCAGGAACAAACGTAACTACTCACAAAGCATATTCATGTTCATAATTAGAGGAGTATTGATATGCATATAGGATCTGAACATATGATCTTCCACCAAATAAACCAACTAGCATCAACTACAAGGAGTAATCAACACTACTAACAACCTACAGGTACCAATCCCAGACTTAGAGACAAGAATTGGATACAAGAGATGAACTAGGGTTTGAGAGGAGATGGTGCTGGTGAAGATGTTGATGGCGATTGGCCCTCTGCCGATGAGAGGAGTGTTGGTGATGACGATGGCGATGATTTCCCCCTCCCGGAGGGAAGTGTCCCCGGCAGAACAGCGCTGCCGGAGCCCTAGATTGGTTCCGCCAAGGTTCCGCCTCGTGGCGGCGGAGTCTCGTCCCGAAAGCTTGCTTATGATTTTTCTTCGGACGAAAAACTTCATATAGCAGAAGATGGGCACCGGAGGGCCAACAGGGGGCCCACGAGGCAGGGGGCACGCCCAGGGGGGTAGGGGGCGCCCCCACCCTCGTGGCTAGGGTGTGGGCCCCATCTAGTATTTCTTCCGCTCACTATTTTTTACTATTTCCAAAAATAACTTTCGTGGAGTTTCAGGACTTTTGGAGTTGTGCAGAATAGGTCTCTAATATTTGCTCCTTTTCCAGCCCAGAATTCCAGCTGCCGGCATTCTCCCTCCTTATGTAAACCTTGTAAAATAAGAGAGAATAGGCATAAGTATTGTGACATAATGTGTGATAACAGCCCATAATGCAATAAATATTGATATAAAAGCATGATGCAAAATGGACGTATCACCGTTACCCACCTACTCAGCCCGAGACATGCGGTACTACCGCACGTACCCACGGTACTACTGCATAGGCATGCAGTACTACCGCTGGGAAGTGCGGTGCTACCGCTCGCGCGACAGGAGCCAGGTGAGGCCCTGTTGCACAAGGCAATGAGTGGTAGAACCGCCGGAGCAGTACTACCGCATGCCCTTGCGGTACTACCGCAAGGCAGGGCTCATTCTGGGCTGGGAAGCACGGACTAATGAAATTACATCCGTGGCTATTTCCGCTAAGTTCGGTCAGTGCAAAAATCCGACACGGTACTACAGCTCACAGGGAGCGGTACTACTGCGTAGGGCGCGGAAGTAAAAAATTACTTCCGCCCCTACTTCTGCTCACGCCACCATTCTGGGCCAGAGGCCACGGTACTACCGCATGCTAGGCGCGGTACTACCGCACTCGCGGTACTACCACTGCCATGGGCGGTACTATCGTGGGCAGCTGCGGTACTACTGCTCCCTTGAGCAGTACTACGGCTCTCCATAGAACAATAGGACTAGGAAGCCTTTGTCTTCGCAATGACAAGGGAAACAACCGGTGCTCCAATGATGCAAGGAAAGGTGGTGCAAAGGAGCATGTGTGTACGTGTTGATTCCACCCTAATCTTTCCGAAGCGGAGTACAGCTTTCCTACGACTCAAATCCACCGAAAAGAAACATATAGAAACGCCGTCTTCGATAGGCTCTGAGGGGCATCGAATCGTCTTCTGCCTAGACATGAGATATCTGAAATGCTCAATGAACACGATTAGTCCGCAAATGCATTGTCATCAATCACCAAAACCACTTAGGGAGAAATATGCCCTTACACTCTTGCCCCTGACGTCCTGCGCCACCTCGAGCTCGCCGTCTCGTTGAACTGTCGACCATAATAGCGGGGAGGCCATGACCAGAACTTCGTTGAAGGAAACGCGGCCGCCGGATCAATCTCCTCCAAGCTTGACCCATTTTCGCAGATCTGCAAGTTCTCATTTCTTCCACTACGCCGCCGTAGTTCATACTGTGTTCGACAGAGTTGTTCATGACCCGCGGCTATTTACCCCCATAGATCTAGGTTTACCTTTATAATGGAGAGTTGGAGCACCCCTGTAGGGTTAAATCTTTCGAAAAGCCATGTACGAGGTTATGGATGACTTGAAAATTTATAATGCCATTCGTAAACAAACTAAACTAATAACTAAAACTTGCTTGAGCATGTGTATATCGTGGTTTTCTCTTCTTGTGGGTATGCGAGTAAGAAGAGAACACAGTGGGGTGATGAATGAATCGTAGGAAGGTGTTCAGGATCACTTCTTTATCAACTAGTTTGTGAACCCTTTTGTGTAGGTTGTTCTCTTCTCATTCTAGTATTCATATAGGATTAGTTGATTTACATTGCTTAGCTGCTTTCTGCAACGTCAACACTTTTCCACATCCAATTTATGAGTATTGTTAGTCTTGGTATCCTTGGTAATGAGACTTGCTGAGTCCAAAAGACTCACAGATACCACAACAACCCAAGGTGCAGGTACAGATTCAGTAAAGCTTTGCTCTAAGGTGAAAACGTGGAATGTTCTATGTGGAGTTCTTCTTCGACGACGACTAGTTGTGATAAGGATCTTGGCCAGCAACCTGGAACCTGTTGGTTATGGGACGCTTATGTTCTAGCCTCTTTAGGCAACCTTGGTTCTTGTCTGTACACATACCCATGTTTCTTCCGCTGCATGAATGATGTAATGTTGAGTCTTGTTGACCTTTGATTGGTGTACAACTATGTTATAATATTGGCATATGTTTTCCGTATTGTTCACTCGTATTAAACTCTTCTATCTTCTTTAGTTGTATTGTTGTGATATCCCACCTTTGTTCACCGGCATATGACAGTGCATGTGTATTATGAAGTCATATGCTCGCACGACCAATGTACACTTCTATCCTTAGCCAGGATGTAAAGTCTCCGTTGGTGCTAGGGCTGCATGTTGGGCGGCGCACCATGCACCTGCGTTGAATCATAACTGAGAACTATGCCATGTCCTACTCTTCAACGATTATTTTCATCATACAAACCCACCATTCCCTACCAAGCTTTTCTACCGACGCTTCCGGATGGCAAGATCATTGTGCAACCGTATTTGAGAGGGATTGGTGAGTTATGATGATTACTTCAAATGCAAGCATGATGTCGTTGGTAAGGTTGGCTTCTCCTCTTATCAGAAATGTACTTGCAGTGGTTCAGATGCTTTGCATATGAAGTTCCCGATGACCTTGTTGATGAGTATGTACACATGAGTGAGTCCACATGCCTTGAGACAACGTATAAGTTCTACAATGTTGTGGTTCGGGTATTTGGCCCAGAGTACTTGAGAGAACCATATGTTGCGGATACAACCCAGTTTGTTATCAATCAATGCTTCGAGAGGCTTTCCGGGGATGCTTGAAAGCATAAATTGTATGCACCGAGAGTGGAAGAACTGTCCATTTGCTTGGAAGGAGCAATAGAAGGGACATGTTGATGGTTGCACGGTCATGCTTGAAGAAGTTGTGGCATCACAAAATCTCTGGATTTGGCACTCTTTTCTCGGCATGTCAGATTCTCACAATAACATCAATTTGCTTCAGCGCTCTCCAACGTTCTTGAGGCTTTCAGAAGGTAATTCCCGAGAGGTCAATTATGAGATCAATGTCCAGCAATAGAACAAGGGATACTACCTAGCTGATGGTATTTATCCTCCATGATCTACATTTGTGAAGATAATCTCTGAGCCCCAAGGAAAGAAGAGGGCTAGGTTTGGCAAAGAACAAGAGAGTGTTATGAAGGATATGGAACGTGCTTTTGGTGTGCTCCAATCTCGTTGGGCTATTGTTTGGCATCCTGCCAGAACATGAAGCTGCTTGTGTGATCATGCACAACATGATTGTAGAGGATGAACATGATCACATCATCTATGGCCAAGGGTTGGATTACCAGCATGATTTGATTGAGCCTGAGGGTGGAGCGGCAACGTTTGCATAATTTATCCAATTTTATTATGAAATTTATGATTGGGTAACTCACATTCAACTTCAAAATGATTTGAATGAGCATACGTGGACTCACAATTGTTTCTTCTTATTTTTATTTCAATTTATTTGCTACAATTTCAAATTCATTAGGTTGTAAACCATGTGATTTTTATTTATTTTAGGTTGTAAACTATGTAACTTATTTGTTTAATCATGTGTAATGTTTCATTTAGTCCCATTAAAATTATATAGAATGACCAAAATGATAAATTAATTAAAAAAAAGGACATGACAGACCAAATGGATCGCGCCGTTGGGTGCACGGACCAGAAAAGGACGGACAAGGACCGAACGTGTGGCCACCTGGCCATCCAAATGTACTAAAAAGTAGATATTCTTGTTTGTTTAGGTCGCCCCGTTGAAGTTGCCCTTAGCGGTGGCATTCGTTGGAAGCAATTTTCTGAATGAACGATCTCTTCTCTCACGAGAGCCATTCAAAACAGACACTTGTTCGCTCAGGTTACCCACGGGAAAACGCCGGCTAGCCATTGGCGTCCAAAAATAGTTAATTCGAATACAACAAGGTGTACTAAAGTAGCGACAATTTAACATAGATCGGAGAGTATAAATCGTTGTACAGTTTTTATCATTTTCTTTTTCGCGAATAGTATAACCCATCACCTCCAGCGAGCGGCCGGGTTATAAAAATGGAGTGCCTTCTCCGGTGTACTAGATTCTCGCTTAATCGATCGGTGTGACTGGAACAAGTGGACGTTTTTCTTAACACGACGACTTTTTACAGCCGGTGACCTAATTAAATCACTGGTCCATGTGTATGGTGGCACACTGGAGTTGTAGAATATTGCAAGAAACCTCTTATGCGATCATACGAGGCCGGCAGAAAGATGTACTGTGCTGCGTCGGACATGACGGAACATCCGACATGAGCCAGCCTTTGCGAGCCCTCTCATTCCACTCCAAGATTCCTTCACGCACGTGAAGCCTCTTCAGCAAAGGTAAAGGAAGTGGGAAAATTTTCCAAATGAAATGAAGGCAACACGAGTTGAAGGACGATTGGGTATTAAACAGCCCTAAACAGAGACGACTCAGCTGGAGTCAATCGGTCGACATTAGTACTATTGCCTTTATGGGACCTTCCACGAAACTGCGCCGCATCGGTGGTAGAACTTCGTCGATCATAACTGGAAATGAACCCTAGAGCACTGGTACATATACGAGGCGTGGAGCACACTCGTGTTCGCATCGCACTCATGGATAACTTGCCACTGACCACCATGGCCGGGGCCGCGGCGTCGTCGTTGGAAGGAGGCGGGAGGGTGGTGGACACGTACAAGAAGGCGCTGACCACGGCGGCGTCGGTGGCCGCGTACGCCATGCTGGTGCGCAGCATGGCCAGGGAGCTCCTCCCCGAGGAGCTGCGCGCCGCGGTGCGCTGGGGTGCCGCGTTCGTGCGCGCCCGCCTCGGCGCCGGCGACAAGGAGCGGCACACCATCGTCATCCGCCGCCACTTGGACGCCGGGTACAACGAGAACCACCTCTTCGAGGCGGCGCGCGCCTACCTGGCCACCAAGATCGACCCGACCGCCATGCGCCGGCTCTGCCTCGCGCGCACCCGGTACAAGGAGCCCGACGGGAGCAGCAGCTGGAGCACACTCCTGTGCATGGACGATGGGGGCTCCACCACCGACACCTTCGACGGCGTCGAGTTCAAATGGACGTCCATCGAGACCGGCGGCGACGAAGGCAAGAAGGGAAAGGGCCATCGCGCCCCACCACGCGAGACCCTCGAGCTCAGCTTTGACGCCGAGCACACGGAGGCGGCGCTCGAGCGGTACGTGCCGTTCATCATGTCCACGGCGGAGCAGCTGCAGCGGCGGGATCGCGCGCTCAAGATCTTCATGAACGAGGGTCGCTCATGGCACGGCATCAACCACCATCACCCGGCCACGTTCGACACTCTCGCCATGGATCCGGTACTCAAGCAGGCCGTCACCGACGACCTCGACCGTTTCCTGAAGCGGAAGGAGTACTACCGGCGGATCGGCAAGGCTTGGAAGCGCGGGTATCTGCTCTTCGGTCCACCTGGGACCGGCAAGTCCAGCCTGGTCGCCGCCATGGCCAACTACCTCCGGTTCAACCTCTACGACCTCGATCTCTCCGAGGTGCGCCTCAACTCGGCGCTTCAGAGGCTGCTTATCGCCATGCCCAACAAATCCATCCTCGTCATCGAGGACATCGACTGCTGCTTCGACGCCAAGTCGAGGGAGGACCGCACGATGCCGGTGCCGGCCGACGACGGCAGTTCATCAGACGACGACGTCCCGGAGGACATGGCCCACCACCCGGGACCGCGCCAACAGCAGACCATAACGCTGTCCGGGCTGCTCAACTTCATCGACGGGCTGTGGTCGACGAGCGGCGAGGAGCGCATCATCATCTTCACCACCAACTACAAGGACCGCCTCGACCCGGCGCTGCTGCGGCCGGGGCGCATGGACATGCACATCTACATGGGCCACTGCTGCTGGGAGGCGTTCAAGACGTTGGCCGTAAATTATCACCTCGTGGACGACCATGCTCTGTTCCCAGAGATACAGGAACTGCTTGCCGCGGTGGAGGTGAAGGTGACGCCGGCCGAGGTGTCCGAGATGCTGCTGCGGAGCGAAGACGCCGACGTTGCGCTACGGGTGCTGACGGAGTTCCTCCAGGACAAGAGAAGCAAGGCAAGAAAAGAGGCAACAGAAATCAAGATCGGCGTAGCAGAGAAGGCAATGTAGCAGTAGTAGTAGTATTCAGTGTCAGTATCCCCTTCAACGGGACCGTTTTATTGGAGGAGTAGATGAAGTGATCGAGTATGTGCGAAGGTCATCATTTATGTCGGGAATAATCATCAATCGAACAAGCTGATGTATCTGATTTGAGCTGTTTTGTTCTGATTCAGATGCTTCAGTTCTTCTTCTTGTACTCGTGGCAAGTCATTCGCCAAGAGCTTCACCAGTCATGGGCATGAACAGCACAAAGCACTTAGAGCATGTGCAACCGGACCCTTAAACCCGTCTTACACGTCCGGGCAGTCCGCCCGATCACCGCCCGATCATGATTTTTTGATCCAGACGAGTCTCTTAAACGGGCCTCAAACGCCCGGACTGACCGGCACCTCCCAAATCCAGCTCAAATATGAGGCGGATATGGGGCGCCCGGGCACGCCCGCCACCTCAGAACCGGCTCACGCTGGCCAACCCGACCCCACATAAAATCCTCCCCATCCGTTCGCCAGACCAAACCCTAGCCACTTTACTCCCCTCCCCTCCGCCACCCAAACTCGTCTCCGGCTCCTTCCGGTCCTCTTCGGCATGGCGGACAGCGGATCCGAGTCTTTCACCTCCAGATATGTCGACCCCGAGCTCATCCTGCGCGGCCCCGAGGAAGAGATGGTCGTCCGGCTTGCGCTCCGCCGCGCCTGGGAGGAGGCCCGTGGACGGCTGCGCTCGGACTCTATCCATCGGGAATCCATTGCTTCCGCCCAACTGGGGCATGGATCCGGCGCTAGGCCGGCCATAGCTGCCTCGCCGGAGGCCGTGCGGTCCGTCTGGCGTCCGAACGCGCTGGCAGATGCGCAACCCCTCTGGTGGTGCGCCGAGTATCGGGACGCACCATGGGCCTCGCCCGACAAGGCCAAGGCACAGCGTGCCCGCCGTGCAAGGCACCGGGCGCGGGAGGCGGCCGCAGCCCTCGCCGTCGGATGCCGGCGAGGCGGAGTCGCATTCTCCGGCGACCCGTATGGCGCATCAGTCCAGACGCCGCAACCGCATCATGGTGGACGTCAGCGCCCTCATCCCCGGATGGATCCATCATCGATTTGACGTCCACCGGCACCGTTCGGGTTCCGGTCTCCGACGAGGAAGAGTGGGGCATGGGAGACGGCGGGGCCTTGAGTCCCGTGAGCCAGCTCGTGTCCCATGCCCTACCCTACCTTGTCGGCGACCGGCCCAACACTCTGAGGAGCGCAGCCGGCCGCCGGACATGGCCAGGGCGGAGCCGGGCGAGCGGAACTGGACGAGCTCCGGTCAAAGATCGCTATGTTGCATGTAATAATATGGATTTGAGGTTTCTAATTTGAGGTATCCGGATGTGGAATGTGTTTTTCGAGAGGTGATCGGTCACTGTCCGCGGACACGCCCGGGCGCGTCCGCGGGCGTTTGAGGGGTCGGATTTGCCAAGTCCGGCGGTGGATGCTCTTATACGTACTTCAACAATAATTGGCCCTTCGTTACACGTTTTCATGGCTTGAACTTCCATTTTCTGCCGCCCCCGCCCCATTTATAAAAGGTGTTTTATTTGGCCCATAATAAGCATCTAGAGGTTACAAAGACTACAATGAGCACGCACTGTCGGATTCAGGGCTCCGCAGACCCAAGGAAAGGTTCGAACTCTGGGGCGTGTGCGAAGAACTCAACCTCTCTAGTTAGCCAGTTCGTCACCCCCACCGCCTAGCTCGATGAACAAGGAAGAACATGGACACGACAGTTTACCCAGGTTCGGGCCACCTTGCGGTGTAATACCCTACTCCTGCTTTTGGTGGATTAGCCTCGCGAGGGGCTGAGGATGAACTAGTACAAGGGAAGAACAACCTCACGAGGTCTGTTCTAGTGTGGGTGTGAGCTAGACAGGTCACTCTGCCGGTTCCCGGCCCCTTTCTTCGGTGGTGGCTAAGCTATATTTATAATGGCCTTGGTCCTCTTCCTCCGAACGAAGGCAGAAAGGGATCCCACAGAGGCCAATTTTCAAGGGGGACAAGAAGTACATCCTATCCTGACGAAAGGTGGTCTTCGCCTGCAAAGCTTCTGGTCGTGACGCCATGGTGGGCTCGACGATGACATCCGTCCTACTGTCCTGGCGGTCTTGATCTTGTTGCACGGGAATGGAAACCTTTGGGTGATTCCACGGGAACCCGCGTCTGTGCTTGCCTCCTTAGCACCAAAGAGGAAACCTGCTACTTCACACCTGCTGGCGCCCGCCTGGCCTTGGTCGTCATGGGTGGCGTCACCTCAACCTCATGAGGTGGGCGCCTGCATAGGAATCTCCGCTCCTCAGGAGCCAGCCTGGGGAGGCAGCTCCCTCCGGAGGTCTTGGCGTCATCCGCCTCGCGAGGCTTGGCCCCTCGCGAGGGTCTTGTCTTGGAGGTGCTGCAGATGGGCCGTACCAGGCCGTTGATGGAGCCACGCTGTGGGCCACAGGCAGGCAAGTCCTGGTACCCTGGTTCCCAGAACGCCGACAGTAGTCCCCGGGCCCAAGCGCGCTCAGACTTGGCTTCGAGGCGAAGCCAAAGGGCAAGGGCAAAGCGCCGCGGGCCCCAATCGCCTGCGAACCGAGTCGACGCGTGGCGCTTGATGGGACGTGGGCGTCTCCATTTCCCCACGGTGCCTCGGCAACTGCCCGACTTGACAACTGCCTGTTGCATGCAGAAAAACCATCATTACTTGGAATCGTGGGAGGCCGGTGGTTGGCATCCCTCCGGCTACAAATGGGAGAGGGGGCGAAGCCCCCAGCTCGTCTTCGTCTTCCCGCCGCTTGCTCGTTCTTCTTCCTCTTCGCTCCGCCATCTTGCCAAAGCGTCTATGGCGCCAGTGAGGAGGTTTTCCACTGCGGAGAAGGGAAAACCCCCTCAGGTGGAACCTGAGCTGCTCCCGCCGAAGAAGAGGCCTGATTGCTTTTGCGACACTGCCGCGACGCCCGTGGTGACGCGACCTTGGCACGAACGCGCTCCGCCGGGCTTCACGATCCCCGTGTATGCCCACGCACGGGAGCAGCGGCAGACGCCGCGAGGAACAGAGCCATGGAGGAGGACAAGCGGTGGCCGTACGGCCACCCCGCTCACGGACCTATGCCAAAGGCATGGCCCGCGAATTTGTGGTGTGGGCGGCAATGCCGCTGCGCACATGGATCCGGCACCCGCGGTCCCTCGCGTGGGAGATATCGCTGAGGGGGCCCATCGAGTTGTGGCTGCAGCACGACGGATGCCGCAGCGAGGCTTCAGAAGCGGAAGTCGAGGTCATCGACTCTGGCGACGTCTTCATGACTCGGGGATGGGCGCGAGCTGCCGCCCAGAGGGAGGTCACGCCATCCACTTCGAGAACGACGGGGCGTCGATGCTCTTCTTCAAGGTCTTCGGAGAGGACGGCCGACGCCTGGAGTGCTGCCCCTGGGGAGGAGGTCAAGGTAGCGTCTCCCCAGCAAGCCGGTAGCGAGGTCACCGGGGATGAACTCGCCCTTGGCCTTGTCCGTGATTCTTCCGACAATGGCAACGCCTCCTCCGGGCATGGCTCGAGCGACGACGACAGCTACGAGCCGCCGCGCCACCGTAGCCGAGCCTAGTGGAGGCAAGGTGCCAGCCTGACGCAGTGGGCGATGTTGTTTGGGCCATGGTCCTCGGGAGGCCCTTTTCATTTTGCTTTGTTCCTGTGGAAAACCATGTAGGGCCCCGCGGGGCATGTAAAATGTGTGATGCTTTTGTCTTAATGTTATTATTCCCAATCAATGTCGTGTTTACGCTTCTTGCTTTGGCATGGTTCCCCCCTTTCACTCTCACGGTAGCTTAGTGCTCTACGCTAACAGGACCCGGTCCTCAGGCAAGCTTCGGCCATCGCTGGTATGCGAGGTCACGATGCCGTGGTCAAGGCCAGGAGATGAGCGCCCCGAGGTCCGGTAAGAGCCCTTGAGGCGCGATGCTCAGGGGGTCCCCTTTGGCGTGCAAGCGGCTTCTGAAAGACTGAAAGGGAAACATCCTTGCCCGAGCAAGATTGCTAGAGACAAAGCGCTGATTGTAAGGTTCATGCCTGCGCGTGAAAGGTGACTTATCTTGGCGAGCCTGCGGTGATTCTTTCGCTGCGAGGACAGCTTCTTGTGCAACGTCAGGCTATGTCCTTCTCACGGTGGCACTCCCAGGAAGGACTCATGCCGACCCCCTCTTCCCCGCTCATCTGGATGCTCTACGTCCTCGGGTCCCGGCCCTTGAGCGAGGCTCAATCGCCGCTGGTATGCCAGGTCACGATGTTGTGGTCAAGGCCAGGGGGTGAGGGCTCAAGAGCCAGTAGGAGCCCCTGGGGCGCGGTGCTCAGGGCCCCCCCTTTAACATGCAAGCGTTTTGCGCGAGAAAAGAATGGCTGGCTTTGAGGGGATGCCTAGGAGGTGTTGCGCCCCGAGGGTTGGGCGAAGCCGTTAGTGGTCCCCCCTCCGAAGGTTCCTGCGAGTTAGCCAAAAAAGGAAACACAGCGTGCAACCGCGCTTGCTATCCTGCCGGTGATCTTTCCGCAAGAGGACGAAGGCACTAAGGACCCAGTGAGGTGACGTGCACGGGGCCGGTCGCGAGCCAGAGCTTGGTCTCTTAGGTTTATCAGCGCTGCAGGGACGGACCCGAGCACAGGCGCCGTGCCAGTAGCCCCCGTTGCGGGATGAGCAAGAGGCGGGTTTAGCAATGCGCAGAGGCCGCGAGGGGCAACTCCATGGGAATGAGGCGGTAAGAGTAATGTTAACAACCATGATAACCCTAGCATAGATAACTGGTCCAGAGTACATGAATCAAAACGGTGCAGCTGCATGGGCTGGCCCTAACAACTTGAGGATGACGCAGCCCAAGGGGCACCCTCAATTGAACAAACCAAAAAGTCACCTGGCACTGTCGTTGAAGAAGTGTTGGGGTAGCTGAAGATGCGCGCTGCAGAGGTCGTTCCTCACGAGTAGTCCGGCTCCTGAGTCTCGGCACCTCCTCCGCCAAGGCCGCCTGGTGCCTGGCCTCATGAGCCGCCAGAATGCCCTGCATGTAGCGCTGGTGCATGGCAGCCATGTTCAGCATGCCGAACGGCATGCAGACATAGCTACGGGGGCAGCCCCCACTCTGTCCAACGTGGGACGGCCAGAAGAACTCATGAGAAGCAGCCCGGTTGAGGCATGGGATGTTTACGCAGACGCGCAGCTCGCCACCCATGTGAGGGGCAGCAGTTGCACCAAGTGGTGCGGGGCGGCGCACGTCGCGCATGGCTCGCGCCTCCTGAAGCTCTTCGATTGCCTTGGTGATGAACTCCTGAGCGCCTGGCACCTTGCGCCCTGCTCATGCAAGCGCGCGTTGAAACACGCCTTCACATGGTGCCCGAACGCCTCCCTCGGGACGCTGGCCAGGTCAGAGGCCCTCCAGACGAGAGCCCCCCACTGGTACAGCGACGTGCTATACAAACGGTTTTTAACCCCTTTCCGCGACGGCGTTTGGAACCGTCGCCAAGTGAGTGTGGGCGATAGGGGGGTCCTTCCCACATGACCCAGAAACCGTCGGGGATAGGCCCTCCTGGCTCACAGGCTGGGGCAAAATGAGCTCACATGCGATCCAGCGGGGCATCGAAACCCAATTGTTTCCGTTCGTATGTACATCCCACATGGTGAATCCCAGAGAATCATTTCCGTTCGTATGTATATCACACATAGTTTTTTGTGTGGAAACATTTGTGCAAGGCGGCCTAACGCAAACAGTTCTCTACCGGAAGCCGTGTGTGATTGTTAGTTGATCGAACACGCCTACTTTCTAGAAACCGTGCGGGTTGTTTGAGTTCATCGCCCACGATGCTGTCTGAGTAACCGTCTGCAATAGAAAACCCCAATAAGCAGTGTAATTAGCCTATTATTGATAATCCATGTACTAATCAAATTGATATTTCTTATAAAAGACACCGGATATTTCATATCCGTATAACAGCAACCAGGATTTCATAATCGAATTACATCAGATAGCTTCGGCACTCAGTTACGCCATTACACAACAGCACCAAGTTTCACATGCAACATCAAAAACCTTTGGAAAGTATCATCATGCATGGTAAATAGAAAAATGAATCTCATCTGGGAAACTGCAGAAGCGGAAGGAAAATATTGAGCCTTCAGTGATGTTGAATGTCCTTGCAACTTTAGGCCAGTGGCTATGGATAATTGCCCGCCCAACCTTCGTCCTCTTCATCAAGACTTCAATATTGTACCGTGGGTGTTGAATGAATACCTTCCTCGCCTCTTGACCATGCAGGTGGTTTGAGAGGTAATCATCAGTGAACTGCTTTGAGAAGTACTGAAAACAAAGATATGCATAAAGTGCTATTATAAATTTTGAAATGGCGCAAGGGGTAAAAACAACGTAAAAGAGTTAGTACCATCCTATAGTTGACTGATGTCTTCTTCATTGTGCAAACAAAGATCTTGCAATTATTCGTCGCAAGTTTCTTCATCCTAACAATCTTTCTGAGTTTCTTGACTTGACTGATATTCATGGACATCTCATTTCCCCATATGCAAAATGGGTCAAATAGTGGGTCTAAGCCTCTGACAGCAGGACCTACATGTGCAAGACTAAATTGTAAGAAACCTAAATATTAGAATGACTCCTGCAACTGCACAATAATGTGCTATTAGCCAAAGGACCATGCTTAAACAAACCTCGATGGTAAACCACAATGTTTCCCATTGTTTCCCTGCAACACACATAAGGAAGATCTTAATCAGGTTAACTGAGAGTTGCCATACTATCAGTAGAATATGTATTGAGTACAGCTAAATTCGATTTATTTCACATGCATAACAATACAAAATTGTACCCACATCAAATGAAAATCAAATTGCAGAACTGAACCAAACAGTTAAATGGATAGCAGACCAAATGAACCAAAATAGCTAAATGAGCATGACATTGCAGAATAGAAACATGTACTAGAAGATAAGACAGTTAACAAAACAAATAATGCTTGAGAACTGTAATACGAAATGTAGGAATTGTTGGACCAAAGTGTTAACTGAACATTACATTTCAGAGGACCAAACTGTTAACTGAACATCAAATTGCATATTAACATTACAGAGGACAAATCACTAGAAGGCACTGGCGGTGGCCTCGAGAAAACAGCACGAACTGTATTTTAAAGTAGACAACCGCGTGGTGGTGTCGACGGTGGCCTCGAAGACGAGGTGCTCCTCCAAGATCTGGCGGTCGGCACACATGGCAGCCATAGTGACCTCGTGCACGCATGCGGCCGCATGCTACTGAGCTCCATGTTATACTACGTGCAAAATGGTTGTGGGCGGTGCTTAATTGGAGGAGGGGGCAGTGATTTCGGCGGAAGGTCTAGCGCCATCAGTCGGGGCATGTGGGACGGGAAAGGAGGAGGATGGTGTGGGTGGGGTGTGGATTATCTGACCATATCGACGAGGCAGCGCAGCAAGAAGAAGGGTCGGCGGCGAGGAGGCCGCGCGACAAGAAGAAGGGTCGCCAGTGAGGAGGCGGCACTGCAAGAAGAAGGGTCGCTGACGAGGAGGCGGCGGTGCAAGAAGAAGGGTAGCTGACGAGGAGGCGGCGCTGCAAGAAGAAGGGTCTCCGGTGAGGAGGCTGAGCTGCCAGTAAGCACAGTGAAGGTTTGAACTTGAAAAGCAAGGAGGAACAGTGGAAATGTGGCTTTTAGTGGGAGGGAGGGGGCGGGGAGATAGATATTTCCGCGGTGGCAAAAAAATTTCGCTCGGTGCCGCGAGAAACTGGCGCGCAAGTGTGGTTCAAGCGGGGGCGATGCACTATAGACGATGAAGCTTCCTGCGTAAGCCAGACAAGACGGCGCGCCAAGATATTTTATATCGCATCCCACATGATTCTTTCTAGTAAACTATTTGTGGTAAACTTTATTTTTTATTATGTTTTGGAAGATAAAATTGTGTTACGGAGGGAAACTGTAGCGACCAGACCTCAAATGGCCTGTGCTGCTGTGCACCAGTGTCATCCCTGGATCAGTAATGCTGACACGCACAGTACAAATGGAGGATTTATAACAGAGTAGCAATCACACACTTATTACATCGAATATCTCCAAAGAGATTAAGTATGAAAACATGGCTTAAGGCCATCTAATAACGATAACAACGGAAGACTTGGAAGATAAGTGAGTCCATCAACTCCAGCGGCATCACTGAGTATAAGACCACGACCTAAGGCACCTTACTCGTCGTCTGAAAAGTCTGCAACATGAAACGTTGCAGCCCGAAAACGGGTCAGCACATAGAATATGCTGGCAATGTAACACATAGAGAACAATGAACAATAATAATGCTATACTACATGCATTTATGGCTGGTGGAAAGCTCTATGGTTATAGTTTTGCGAAAAGCCAATTTTATCCTACTTCAAAAGGAATACATTTTATTTAACTATCATGGTGGTTGAAACATTGAGAAGGTACCTCCAACTCAATCCCAATTAAGTATCATCATTAACCCAACAAAATTAATTATAAGTATCACGGTGATGAGATTCAAATGATAATCCAGGTACTAGATACTCAAGTTGTCCATAACCGGGGACACGGCTAATCATGATCAGTTTGTACACTCTGCAGAGGTTTGTGCACTTTTCCCCACAAGACTCGATCGCCTCCGCTTGATTCTCGCACTGCATGATGTTTGAGAAACGGATGACCGAGACACAGTTTTTCAGAAACAATCACTCTTTACTCTGGATGGACCGGTACACCTACTTTCCCCTACATCTGCTAGTCCACCTCTTCAAGAGATCATGTAACCTACTCAGCTATGCTAGAGCCCATAATAGCTTGTGGCTGCACACGGAAGTTTCTAGCATGAATAATCTCATGATCCCTTTGAGCCTGGGTGGCGGACCTTATACATACAGACAACACTGGGTTCTCCAGGTGCCTCAATCCACCCAGATGTGAGTTTTAGTTGCCACCTTAGGTAAACCATTATTAACAATCTCACATCTGTCATGAATTTCACTCAAACCCAATCCACGTCTACGAGCATAGCATGGCAATATAATAGCAACGTAGAAGTAACTCCCAAGGGTTTGATAAAGTAAAACAGGTAATAGGTACTACCTCAACTACTTCCCAGTACCCACAGTTTATTTAGATCCTAATCATGCAATGTGTTTGAGGAAATAGATCTAATGCAATAAAACTGGGTATGAACGGGGTATGATCAAGGTGTTACTTGCCTTGCTGATGATCCGCAAAACCTAGCGAGTCGAAGTAACAAGCGGCACACTCCGGGTACTCTATCGCAAACAAACAAACATACAATCAGTACTCATCTAATGCACAGGTAAAACTCGAACGAAAGATCCAACTAGAAAGTTCAACTTAAGAACTCCGGTTTGCAAAAAGAATCAACTCGAAAGAAGCAACGAAAGTCAAACGGCAAAAGAAAGAAACTTCGTTTGCTAATCTGGATCTAGGTCAAATTTTACTGTAGCAAAAACTTGTTTGAGTAGGTTAAACGGAAAGAGAATTTCGAGACGAAACTCTAGGCGCTTGAATCACCTGATTCCGATAAACGAGCGAGAAGTTAAACATAATTGAAGATTCGATCAGAAATCGAATCTGAGAAAATCGCAGAAAAATCCGATGAAAAAGAAAAACGGACGAACGGTTAAATAACGGACGTTCGTTAACAGAGAAAAACCGACGAACGCGTTCGTTAAAACGAACGGTTCGGTGAACGCTCGCAAAATAATAAAACCGAAAAAAAACCAATCTAGGGTTTTTTTTAAACAAAGGGTTTTTTTTAAACTAAACCGGCAAAGAACGGGCGGCGGCAGTACCACGGGGACGGGCTCCGGCGAAGCTCCGGCGGGCTCCGGGCTCGGCGACGGGGTGCGGGGCTCGGGGGGGGGGGGGGGGGGTGCAGCGGCGAGGGGCGGCGGCTCCGGCGACTCCCGGCGGCGGCGGCGGCGGCGAGGCGAGATGCGGGCGGCGGCGGTGAGAAAAGAGAGGGCGGGTGCGCTATATATATAGGAGGGGGGGTCCGAGCTTGGGGAAGGGGGCACCGGGTGGCGGCGTAGCCGGCCGGGACTCGGCGGCGATCCCGTCTCCGGGACGGAGACGACGGGCGGCGGGGCTGGGCCGTCGGCTGGGCCTTTGGCCCAGTCGGCGCGCGGGCGTTTTTTTTAAAGTTCCGCGGAAAATATTGCATAGAAAAATAAATAAAAATCAGAAAAATAAGAAAAAAAATTCCCCGTCTAGTTAGAAAATCTAGAATAGGGTGAACATTTTTTATAATCAAAAATAAATATTTTGAAAACATGCAATATTTTTAATGCAATAAAAATTGCAAATAAAATCCAAATAAATCCAATAAATGATTTTAATATTTTTCCTCCAGTATTTCAATTGTTTTGGAGAAGTCATATTTTCTCCTCTCGTTTATTTTTAAAATTGAAATATTTTTCCGGAGAGAAAAATAAGTAAAACCACTATCCTCGTTGGAAAAATTAAATTTAAAAAAAATTCGAGAAAATCCCCAACTCTCTCCGAGGGTCCTTGAGTTGCTTAGGATTTATCGAGGATTTGTCAAAAATGAAACAAAACATGATATGCAATGATGATCTATGTATAACATTCCAAATTGAAAATTTGGGATGTTACAAACCTACCCCCCTTAAGATGAATCTCGCCCTCGAGATTCGGGTTGGCTAGAAAACAGGTGGGAGTGGTTTTTCCGTAGATCTTCCTCTCGCTCCCAGGTGGCTTCATCCTCCGGGTGGTGACTCCACTGAACTTTGCAAAACTTGATAACCTTGCTGCGGGTAACTCGGCTGGCAAATTCGAGAATCTTAACTGGCTTCTCCTCATAGGTCAAATCACTTTCCAACTGAATCGCTTCCAGTGGCACAGTATCTCTCAGCGGTATCTCAGCCATTTCTGCGTGGCACTTCTTCAACTGAGAAACATGAAATACATCATGTACTCCAGACAATCCTTCGGGCAATTCCAGCTTGTAGGCAACTTCTCCCATACGTTCCAACACTCTGTATGGTCCGATAAATCGGGGTGCTAACTTTCCTTTAACTCCAAAGCGCTTCACTCCTCGAAGTGGTGATACTCGAAGATACACTCTGTCTCCGACTTCGTGAACTGTCTCCTTTCGTTTAGAATCAGCATAACTCTTCTGTCTGGACTGGGCTACCTTGAGCCTATCACGAATCAACCTTACTTTCTGTTCAGACTCCTTAATCAAATCTGGTCCAAACAACTGACGATCTCCAACTTCGTCCCATAACAACGGTGTTCTACACCTCCTTCCGTACAATGCTTCGAAAGGGGCCATCTTCAAACTGGTTTGATAACTGTTGTTATACGAAAACTCCGCATATGGCAAATTGTCGTCCCAACTAGATCCATAATCTAGTGCACATGCTCTCAACATGTCCTCCAAAATCTGGTTGACTCTCGGTCTGTCCATCTGTCTGTGGGTGGAAAGCTGTACTGAATTCCAGCCTGGTTCCCAATGTTTCATGTAACTGCTTCCAAAACTTCGAGGTAAATTGGGTTCCTCTGTCTGATACAATGGTCCTCGGAACTCCATGCAAACATACTATCCTGGTCATGTATATCTTAGCCAACTTAGCACTGGTGTAAGTGGTCTTCACTGGAATGAAATGAGCCACTTTCATCAAACGGTCGACTACAACCCATATTGAGTCATAGCCTGAACGAGTCCTGGGTAATCCTGTGATAAAATCCATGCCTATTTTATCCCACTTCCATTCGGGTATCGGCAATGGTTGTAGCAATCCTGCTGGCTTCTGATGCTCTGCCTTCACTCTCTGACACACATCACAAACTGCTACATACTCCGCAATATCCTTCTTCATTCCGGTCCACCAGAAAGTATTCTTCAAATCCAATTACATCTTGGTATTTCCTGGGTGAATCGAGTATGGTGAATCATGGGCTTCTTGCAAAATCAACTTCCTGATCTCCGGATCATTTGGCACATAAACACGGTCCTCGAACCATAAGGTATCGTGCTCATCCTCACGAAATCCCTTGGCTTTTCCTTTGCTCATCTTCTCCTTTATCTCCTCAATCTCCTTGTCTGTCTTCTGAGCTTCTTTGACCCTTTCCATCAAGGTAGACTGAATCTCCAATGTCACTAAATAGCCTCTTGGGACTATCTCCAAACATAGCTCGCGAAGGTCCTCGGCTAACTCCTGAGGTAACTCTCCTGTCATGAGGGTGTTGACATGACTCTTGCGGCTCAACGCGTCTGCTACTACGTTAGCCTTTCCAGGGTGATAATGCAATCTCATATCATAATCTTTAATGAGCTCCAACCATCTCCTCTGTCTGAGATTTAACTCCTTCTGCGTGAAAATGTACTTCAAACTCTTGTGATCCGTGTACACCTCACAATGGTTTCCGATGAGAAAATGTCTCCATGTCTTCAATGCATGCACCACGGCTGCTAATTCCAAATCATGCGTAGCATAATTCTTCTCATGGGGTTTAAGTTGTCGTGAAGCATACGACACAACTCTTCCTTCCTGCATAAGCACTGCTCCAAGTCCTCGACGAGAAGCGTCGCAATAAACTTCATAGTCCTTGCGTTGATCTGGCAGAATCAACACTGGTGATGTAACCAATCGTTTCTTCAACTCTTGGAAACTAGCTTCACATTCCTCAGTCCAATTGAATTTGGTGTCCTTCAATAGCTCCGTCATGGGCTTAGCAATCTTTGAGAAATTCTCGATGAATCTCCGGTAGTATCCTGCAAGTCCAAGAAAACTCCGGATTTCTCCAACTGTCGCGGGTGATTCCCAACTTGTCACTGTGTCAACCTTGGCAGGGTCTACTGCTATTCCTTCTCCAGAAATAACATGTCCAAGGAATCCAACTTCCTTCAACCAAAACTCACATTTGCTGAACTTGGCATATAATTGATGTTCTCTGAGCTTCTCAAGTACCAATCGTAAATGCTCCTCATGCTCTTCTTCATCCTTGGAAAAGATTAAAATATCATCAATGAACACCACGACGAACTTATCCAAAAACTCCATAAACACTTTGTTCATCAGGTTCATGAAATAGGCAGGTGCGTTAGTCAGTCCAAATGACATAACGGTATACTCATACAATCCATATCTGGTGGTAAATGCCGTCTTGGGTATATCCTGCTCTCGAATCTTTAACTGATGGTACCCTGATCGTAGATCGATTTTGGAAAATACTTTAGCTCCTTGCAAGCGGTCAAACAAATCATTGATCATCGGCAGTGGGTACTTGTTTTTGATGGTCACTTCATTCAATCCTCGGTAATCAACAACCATCCTTAGTGATCCATCATTCTTCTCCACTAGAAGTACTGGTGATCCCCAAGGTGACGAACTTGGGCGAATATAGCCTTTATCCAGTAACTCCTTGATCTGCTTCTTAATTTCCTCCAAATCCTTTGCGGGCATCCTGTACGGTCTCTTAGATATTGGCCCTGTGCCTGGCAAAAGTTCAATCAAAAACTCAATGTCTCTATCTGGTGGCATGCCTGGCAACTCTTCTGGAAATACATCCGGATAATCCTTCACCACTGGTACTTCCTCCTGTACAACTCCTGATAAGGAATTTACTTGAGTCCTCTTCGGCATATGCCGGGATACATACTTGATCCTTTTTCCTTCCGGGGTGGTAAGCAAAATCGTCTTGCTGGCACAATCGATGTTTCCTCCATACAACGATAGCCAATCCATTCCCAAGATCACATCCAATCCTTGCGATTCCAAAACAATGAGGTCTGAGGGGAAAACATGCCTACCAATGGCCAATGGTATCTGAAAACATCCTTGGGTGGCCATATACTCTGCTCCTGGCGAGGTTACTAACATGGGGCTTTTGAGAACTTGGGTGGACATCTTAAACTTGTTTACGAATCCCCTTGATATGTATGAATGCGATGCACCAGTATCGAAAAGAACGGTTGCAGTAAATGACTTAACCAAAAACTTACCTATTACTGCATCAGGCTGAGCTTCAACCTCCTCCACGCTCACGTGGTTCACATGTCCTTTGTTGAACGGGTTCGGCTTCTTCCCAGAGCTTCCATTGCCATTTCCATTTTGGGCTTCGGGACAATCAGTAGCATAATGTCCCGTCTTCTGGCACTTGAAACAAGTAATGTGACTTAGATCTCTCTTGGTTGGGGTGGATGGGTTGGTGCGGTTCTGTCCGTTTCCTCCTCCATTCCCATTACCATTCTTGGAGCCATTATGGTTGTGCGAACTACCTCCTCCATGGGTATGCTGAAACTGTCCTCCCGGCTTCGGGGTAAATCATGGCTTCTGCTGGGCTCCAGAATTGTACTTCCCTTGTCCATACTTCCTCTTACGGTTTTCAATCTGCTGTTGCTTCCCTTCTATCATGAGAGCTCTATCTACCAGCTCCTGGTAGTTGTTGAAAGTTGCTACCATCAGCTACATACTCAGCTCATCATTCAATCCTTCCAGAAACTTCTCCTACTTGGCTGCATCTGTAGCAACGTCATCTGGTGCATAACGTGCTAACTTACTGAAATCCTCCACATACTGGCCTACGGTACGTCCTCCTTGGCGTAGGTTGCGGAACTCACGCTTCTTCATAGCCATAGCTCCTGCTGAAACATGAGCTGTACGGAAAGCTTGCTGAAACTGGTCCCATGTGACAGTGTCAATAGGGTGCGTGGCTGTATAATTCTCCCACCATGATGCTGCGGGTCCATCAAGATGATGTGCGGCAAAACTCACTCTTTCCGCATCTGTGCATCCTGCAGTGGTCAACTCCCTTCCAACTTTGCGGAGCCAATCATCTGCAACAATCAGCTCGGTGCTACTGGAAAACACCGGCGGGTTTAGCCTTAAAAAACGGGCTAAGTGATCAACAGGTGGTGGTGGCGGTGGGTTGTTGTTGTTGTTGTTGCCTTGGTTCTGCACTAACACTTGCATCAGGGCATTCTGTTGCTGAATCAACTGGGTGATCTCTGGCGGAAAAACAAATCCGGTGTCGCGTCTCGGAGGCATCTGATAGGTTTAGAA
Organism: Aegilops tauschii subsp. strangulata; assembly: GCF_002575655.3. Classification (NCBI taxonomy): domain Eukaryota; kingdom Viridiplantae; phylum Streptophyta; class Magnoliopsida; order Poales; family Poaceae; genus Aegilops; species Aegilops tauschii. The sequence goes on along the minus strand of NC_053036.3, from coordinate 199,998,968 downwards.
AAGATGAGAATTTAGAATAGAATGAGGTCTAGAGGGAAAACACTACCCATATGCTCATGAGACAAATTCAATCAATATCAATCCAAACAAGGCAAAACAATCGATCTAACTAGCGTTACAAAGTGCTCGAACTATACTATTAAATGGGGGAAAACTACTACTGATATGGTGGTCTACTAGAAATTCTGATCCGTTGAAGACTCCATGATGTCTGCTCCAGCTTCATCAATCCATTCGTCTTCACTTGGTTCCGAGTCGGTGTCGTCGATGATGATGTAGTTATCCGGACAAGTGCATTCGTCGACTTCTGTTTTTGGCACTGGATTTCCCACGAATGATCCAATCTTATTCTCCAGGTCGTCAATCTTCCCTACTAGTGCGTTGATTTCCTCCAAGTAATCTTCGCGGGTAGCCTTGAGTTCTTCTTGGAGTTCCTTGATCTTCGTGAATGCCTTCTTCAGTTCTTCCTTGTCCGTGCACATCTGATTCTCCTGGCGTCGAATATGTTGGTTCTGCTCCTGGATGAAAGCTGCAATTGATCCATCCTTCTTGGTCTTAATCATCTCCCATTGCGCGTCTCGACGTCCACAAATTTGGTAAATTGTATCCTTAAGCTCCTGGTGGTAGACTTCTCCAATGCGTCCCATGGCGATGTGTGCGGCCATGCTCTTCCCTAAACTCCAAGTTGGTGCTTCGAAAACCAATCTCATGGGTTCAGTAATTGGCACAAACGTCCTTCCTGGAATGATAACTTGAATCTTCCAGCTCTCCTCTTCAGGTAATGTGGCGTTGTAGGTTCCGGTGATACTTGGTATTCCTATGTTCAAGTACTTGGTGACTTCCTTCAAGTGTCGACCAAACGGCGTGTCTTCATCCGGTTGCATGAACTTGCTCCTTGCATTCGCCATTCCTAAAAGAGTAGAATATGGAGAGGGGTCAGAAATGAGAAGAGAGAAGTTTTCTAGGGCTTAAGCTTAGTGGTCGTGTCCTACAGTCAGCGTGTGCTCTGATACCAACTTTGTAGCGACCAGACCTCAAATGGCCTGTGCTGCTGTGCACCAGTGTCATCCCTGGATCAGTAATGCTGACACGCACAGTACAAATGGAGGATTTATAACAGAGTAGCAATCACACACTTATTACATTGAATATCTCCAAAGAGATTAAGTATGAAAACATGGCTTAAGGCCATCTAATAACGATAACAACGGAAGACTTGGAAGATAAGTGAGTCCATCAACTCCAGCGGCATCACTGAGTATAAGACCACGACCTAAGGCACCTTACTCGTCGTCTGAAAAGTCTGCAACATGAAACGTTGCAGCCCGAAAACGGGTCAGCACATAGAATATGCTGGCAATGTAACACATAGAGAACAGTGAACAATAATAATGCTATACTACATGCATTTATGGCTGGTGGAAAGCTCTATGGTTATAGTTTTGCGAAAAGCCAATTTTATCCTACTTCAAAAGGAATAAATTTTATTTAACTATCATGGTGGTTGAAACATTGAGAAGGTACCTCCAACTCAATCCCAATTAAGTATCATCATTAACCCAACAAAATTAATTATAAGTATCACGGTGATGAGATTCAAATGATAATCCAGGTACTAGATACTCAAGTTGTCCATAACCGGGGACACGGCTAATCATGATCAGTTTGTACACTCTGCAGAGGTTTGTGCACTTTTCCCCACAAGACTCGATCGCCTCCGCTTGATTCTCGCACTGCATGATGTTTGAGAAACGGATGACCGAGACATAGTTTTTCAGAAACAATCACTCTTTACTCTGGATGGACCGGTACACCTACTTTCCCCTACATCTGCTAGTCCACCTCTTCAAGAGATCCTGTAACCTACTCAGCTATGCTAGAGCCCATAATAGCTTGTGGCTGCACACGGAAGTTTCTAGCATGAATAATCTCATGATCCCTTTGAGCCTGGGTGGCGGACCTTATACATACAGACAACACTGGGTTCTCCAGGTGCCTCAATCCACCCAGATGTGAGTTTTAGTTGCCACCTTAGGTAAACCATTATTAACAATCTCACATCTGTCATGAATTTCACTCAAACCCAATCCACGTCTACGAGCATAGCATGGCAATATAATAGCAACGTAGAAGTAACTCCCAAGGGTTTGATAAAGTAAAACAGGTAATAGGTACTACCTCAACTACTTCCCAGTACCCACAGTTTATTTAGATCCTAATCATGCAATGTGTTTGAGGAAATAGATCTAATGCAATAAAACTGGGTATGAACGGGGTATGATCAAGGTGTTACTTGCCTTGCTGATGATCCGCAAAACCTAGCGAGTCGAAGTAACAAGCGGCACACTCCGGGTACTCTATCGCAAACAAACAAACATACAATCAGTACTCATCTAATGCACAGGTAAAACTCAAATGAAAGATCCAACCAGAAAGTTCAACTTAAGAACTCCGGTTTGCAAAAAGAATCAACTCGAAAGAAGCAACGAAAGTCAAACGGCGAAAGAAAGAAACTTCGTTTGCTAATCTGGATCTAGGTCAAATTTTACTGTAGCAAAAGCTTGTTTGAATAGGTTAAACGGAAAGAGAATTTCGAGACGAAACTCTAGGCGCTTGAATCACCTGATTCCGATAAACGAGCGAGAAGTTAAACAGAATTGAAGATTCGATCAGAAATCGAATCTGAGAAAATCGCAGAAAAATCCGATGAAAAAGAAAAAGGACGAACGGTTAAATAACGGACGTTCGTTAACAGAGAAAAACCGACGAACGCGTTCGTTAAAACGAACGGTTCGGTGAACGCTCGCAAAATAATAAAACCGAAAAAAACCGATCTAGGGTTTTTTTTAAACAAAGGGTTTTTTTTAAACTAAACCGGCAAAGAACGGGCGGCGGCAGTACCACGGGGACGGGCTCCGGGCTCGGCGACGGGGTGCGGGGCTCGGGGGGGGGGGGTGCGGCGGCGGCGGCGGGTGCGGCTCCGGCGGCGGCGGCGGTGAGAAAAGAGAGGGGGGGTGCACTATATATATGGGAGGGGGTCCGAGCTTGGGGAGGGGGAACCGGGCGGCGGCGTAGCCGGCCGGGACTCGGCAGCGATCCCGTCTCCGGGACGGAGACGACGGGCGGCGGGGCTGGGCCGTCGGCTGGGCCTTTGGCCCAGTCGGCGCGCGGGCGTTTTTTTTTAAGTTCCACGGAAAATATTGCGTAGAAAAAAATAATAATTAAAACCACAATCCTCGTTTGAAAATTCGAGAAAATCCCCAACTCTCTCCGAGGGTCCTTGAGTTTCTTAGGATTTATCGAGGATTTGTCAAAAATGCAACAAAACATGATATGCAATGATGATCTATGTATAACATTCCAAATTGAAAATTTGGGATGTTACAGAAACGATGGTGTTTGAATTGCTAGAACATTTACGTATAGTGAACATGCAACTAGTACATGAGTGTCGTATTTAAATTTGTAATTATTCCAGGTTCGTTTGGCATTTTTATGCATTAATTGAGTTTCTGGGCATTTAATGTGCATAATTCAAATTTGAACTACAGGCACATGCTCCAGTGCACCAAAGTTTGTTGAAAAATCACATGTGTGTCTTTGGGTGAATTTATAGGTCCCATGCAAGAAATGGGAATGAAATTCAGACATATGGGCCTCGTGGCTCGGCTGGAAAGATTGAGAAACTTGGTTTTTTAATTCATGTAAATCCAAAACACGCCTGAAAATCATGAAACTTGGCATGGTGTCATGACATGGCACCAACATGTTGTGGTAAATTTTTGGGCCGAATTGGGACAAGCTTTGGTATAAGCTTCTTGCAAACCGGAGCTTCCCTCAAGAAGGCTTGTGGTTCCGAGAGGGAACGTGTCACCTCCGTGTGAGAAACAACATACGTACACTGCCTTCCCACGCCTTAATTTTTTTACACAGACAGATTAGACCAAATAGAAGTATCATGCTAAATTTTGGAATTATTCCGGGTTCGTTTGGCCTTTTTTATACATTAATTGAGTTTCTGGACATTTAATGTGCATAATTCAAATTTGAACTACAAGCACATGCTCTAGTGCACCAAAGTTGGTTGAAAAATCACATGTGTGTCCTTGGGTGAATTTCTAGGTCCCTTGCAAAAAATGGGAATGAAATTCAAACATCTGGGCGTCGTGGCTCGGCTGAAAAGATTGAGAAACTTGGCTTTTTAATTCCTGTAAATCCAAAACACGCCTGAAAATCATGAAACTTGGCATCGTGTCATGACATGGCACCAACATGCTGTGGTAATTTTTTTGGCCGAATTGGGACAAGCTTTGGTGTAAGCTTCTTGCAAGCTGGAGCTTCTCTCAAGAAGGCTCGTGGTTCCGAGAGGGAACGTGTCACCTCCGTGTGCGAAACGACATACGTACATTGTCTTCTCCCGCCTTAATTTTTTTTACACACACAGATTAGACCAAATAGAAGTATCGTGCTAAATTTTGGAATTATTCTGGGTTCGTTTGGCCTTTTTTATACATTAATTGAATTTCTGGGCATTTAATATGCATTATTCAAATTTGAACTACAAGCACATGCTCCGGTGCACCAAAGTTGGTTGAAAAATCACATGTGTGTCCAGGGCTGGTCCTGAGATTTTGGGGGCCCGGGGCGAAAGTAAAATTTGAGGCCCCTTAATATAAACATCATAGCAATGATAAATAACGATTCTAAAAAAAGAAATGATAAATAATATATGCATCTACAAAATGTTATCAATAATTACTTAAATGCATCCAAAAGCCAATATTTATATAAAATAACTTATACAATTTACCTACAAATTTTCTTGTAATTTTTTTTGATGAATAGCCACTTACGATTGTGTCGATGTCAATCTCATCCATCGATTTCTTCTCAATACGTAATTTGTTCATCAATAATTTCAAGTTGGAAAGCATCCTTTTAGCTGATGCAACAATCACCGATACAGTACGTAAATCTGAATAAATCTTTAAACACCATGAGTTTTTTAAATCCTTTCCTCAAAGAAATGATCAATTAAAACAAACAAATATTTAACATGAAAATGCTTCCAACTTCTAGAATTCCTAATTGGTTACTGAAAATTGTAGTATCAAACTATTTCTTCCTCTAGCACGAAGTTTTACTGAAAATTGTAGGAAAATTATAGTATGATATACCTTGGATAGATTAGATCGGCGTCAATGGTTGGACGCTCAGCGACGATGCGATGGCGTTTTCTGGTGGCAGGCGCTCGGCGATGTGCGTGCTGCGTCGTCGCCGCGTCCAGCGCCGGGAGAACGGTCTGCCCTGCGCGACCTGGGATCTGGAGTTTTGAAACCATGGAACAGAGAATAGGAAATTAGGGATGAACTGATGTCGCACGATCGTTTTCTTTTGCTGAAGGAGAGTGCCACGTAATAATAATAATAACGGCACGACGTGATTTACGTGCGTACTTGCTCTTTTTTCCGTCCTGATCGTACGTTGATTGAAGCGATTTACATGTGTACGCTGCTGCCTGCCGTCCCTTTCTATTTGGATCTGGCTACTTCTTTTCCTACGTGAAGCTATCGCTTATGGGCTGCTTTACATTCACGTAATTACCTCGGAGGGGGCCCCTCGATCCTGGGGGCCCGGGGCGGCCGCCCCTACTGCCCCCCCCTCAGGGCCGGCCCTGTGTGTGTCCTTGGGTGAATTTCTAGGTCCCATGAAAGAAATGGGAATGAAATTCAAACATCTGTGTGTCGTGGCTCGGCTGGAAAGATTGAGAAACTTGGTTTTTTAATTCCTGTAAATCCAATACACGCCTGAAAATCATGAAACTTGGCATGGTGTCATGACATGGCACCAACATGCTGTAGTAATTTTTCTGTTCGATTTGCGAAGGCGCACACATTAACAATCAACAAAGTCATTTTGGAAATAGTGCTATCATGTTACAAATCGAAAACACAAGTATTATTGAAACCGTGGGCGTTCTACTTACCAATTACGTGCCACCACGCGTCCCCTTTTTGTATTGGCTAGGAGGTGCCATGCGGGGTAGCAATTTGAGTACGGGAGGTGTGCGATCAGACCCCTGCGCGTGCTCATCGGGAGGAGAGCCCTTTGACCTCTACCCGCTGCGCACCTCCCTCCCAACGTCTCCATTAATGGCGCCCGAGCCCCTGTTCTACGGCATGGCTATATGTCTCACATGACTGAGATTTAAGAGAGAAAAATGCAATCTGAAAAGAAAGTTTTGCACGGATCTTGATGTAAGATCCGACAGACCTATATAGCATCGGCTGCGACTTATAGCAACCATGATGAATATAAGGACGATGACAGTGGATAATAATTGTCTTACATATTTAGGAACATAACTAAAAAAAGCCACATGCGGCAACGCCCGAAATATACAAGGGCAAAAGAAGAAGGAAGACAACGATCTGGCTCACTGATCTCTCCTTTCTTGATGCGTTGCTGCACGCCGCGGGAACTAGTCTCCGTGGCCAGCGGCGATGAGCTCTTTCTTGTCCTCAAGATGCTGCTTGAGAGCATCCACGGATTCCTCGACCAGCCTTCTGCGCTCGATGCGCAGCATGGCATTCTCGTCCATAAGTTTCTCGACGATGGCGCTGGTCCTCTTTAACAAGGCAGTGGTCTCCTCCTGCTGCTCCGCACTTCTGACGATCTTTGCCCTCAGCAGGTCGCGCTCGACCAGGAGCTTCGCCTTGCTCTCATTTAGTTGTCGGATGACGCTGGTAGCCTGTTCAAAAGAGGCTTTCATGTCGTCTCGCAACCTCGCCCAGCCGGAGATCTGATCCATCTGGCTATGGACGATCGCATGCATGCGCCTGTAAGAGTCCCCGTCTGCCTGCGAGACATTTTCCCAGGCCGCCGCGGTGCGGGAGGACATCTCTGCTGCATTCGCGGCACGGCGGGACATCTCTTCTGCTTCCGCGGCGCGACCGGACCAGTCTGCTGCATAGACGGCGCGGCGGGACCTCTGTGCTGCTACGGCCGCGCGGCGGGACATGCGGACTGCTTTGGCGGCAAGAGGGACATCTCTCGTGCTTCCGCTTCCATGCTCGCATCTCCCTGATGGCAATCTCTCGACCCAGAACTCACGCTGGCCATGGCAGACGCAAGGGAACGATGATGAATGACTTGTTTGTTTTTGTGGATCAGGAGATGAGGAGGAATGTGCAGTCATCTTGGAGTAGTTGTATTTATAAACGAGTACTAATACGCTCCTAAGTGTGAAACCGTTTAGGTTTTGATCGGTGTGAGCAGGTTTACAATTAAATATAGCGTGGCAGTAATTTGTAATGTGACGGGACGCTGGCTCAAAATTTATTGACGGTTATAAGTGCGGCACTATTCTCAGAAGGCGTAACGTGGGCACGCCTTCTCGGCCGCATACGTGGCGTTTGCACCATAGGGTGCACCACAATAGGCAATGCCAGCACACATCTTGTTCCAACAATCGTGTGTGCTCGTTATTACCATTGCGCACGCTTCTTTTAATTAGAATGTGTGTGCCCGTCTAGCGCACACATGTTGATCTATCTAACTATTTCTGTTTGTTGTGGCTAATCGCAAACAGTTCATCCGTGTGAAGTGTATGCCATAAATCGCAGACACTTTGATATGGCTGACTCATTTATGTTCTGTTGCCTAATCGCAAACAGTTAATCCTTCTGAAGCGTATGCCCTCAATCACACACACCTTTATCTAGCTGCCCATTTCTATTGTTCCTCCTCATCACAAACCGTTCATCCGAGTGAACCGTATGCTGTATATCACACACGCCTTCATCTGGCTGCCCATTTCTTTTGTTCCGCCTCATCGCAAATAGTTCATTGAACTGAACTGTATGCCCTGCATCGCACACGCAATTAAAATCAGAACCGTGTTTGATGCATCCGGCATCGCAAATGTTTTGCACCTTTTTTGACGGTTCTTTTACACCACCGTTTGCGATTATTGCATCGCACACAATTTCGTCGAAGGGTCTCTAATCGTAGTGTCGTGTTAGCAGCAACCTGCAGTAGTGCCCAAGCCCGTCCTGAGAGGGGCGCCAGGCGCGCCTTCCTATGCGATAGGGGAGGGCGCCCCAGCAGTGGGCGCGGGGCTTGAGGCATGATCATCGGATGTCCCAACCTCCTGAGGGCCTCTGAGGAGGAGCTGCTTCTTCTTCTGGGGGGCGGACTCAGGAGGACGGGCGACACCCTCGTCATCTGAGTTCTCGACTGCTGCGGCCTGGTAGGCGTGCTCGAGGGAGCACACCGCATCCTTCTTGTCGCAGGCGACCGTGATGATGTCACCGCTTCCTGGAATCTTGAGGACATTGTAGCCACTACCATGAACTTGGTGAGGGCCGGATACCCAAGGATGGCATTGTACAAGAGGCGAATGTGGGTGACTTCGAAGTCGATGAGCTTGGTGCAGTAGTTGTCGCGCTTGCCGAAGGTGACGGGGAGACGAATCTGCCCTAGGGGAACGGTGGAGCCGTCGGTCACCCCTGAGAAGGGATTGGTGCGGAGGAGCTGGTCGTAGGGCACCTGGAGCCTATCGAATGTCTCAGCAGAGAGGACGTTGAGTCCCACGCCACCGTCGATGGGTGTCTTGGTGACGAGGATGTTGCTGATGGTCGGCGAGCAGAGCATTGGGAGCGCATCAGCGGTGGCTGAATACTTGAGCTGGTCCGTAGAGTCAAAAGTGATGGCGTACTTGGACCACCTGAGGGGACGCGACGCCTCGAGCTTGGGGAGGGCCACGTTCACCTCACGAGCAAACTGCTTGAAGACGCGATGAGAGGCGGGGACCTGAGCGCCACCCAGGATGCAGGCAATGGCGCGAGGCTCTTGGAAGCCCCTAGCCCCATCATCTTGGCGGTGGTCATCGTTCCCCCTTGGCGGCGGTGGCAGTGGAGGAAGGCCGGCGTTTCCCTAAGGACGGTCCTCATGAGGTTGGTCCACGATGGCCCTGCCAGCGGTCCTCACGAGGCTGATTGCGCCAGTCCTAGAGGGGGTCGCGGTTGTCTCTGCGACCACCACCATAGCCTCCTCTGCGGCCGTAGCCACGGTCTTTGCGCTCGGGACGGTGGCCAAGGCGCCCATCATGGATCGCCCTGAGCTCTTGGCAGTCGTTGGTGTTGTGCCTGTGGACATTGTGGAAGACGCAGAATGGGTGGCTGCCCTTGGAGGACACGGGGTGGTCGCATCCGCACTTCATCTCAGGTTCGGCCGTGAGCACAGCCGGGCCCTTGCGCTTCACGTCCTTAGCCTTGGCCTTCTTGTCTTCAGGATCAGCCTTCGGGAGCTCTATGAGGGAGAGGCGACCTTCCTCTGCCCTCGCGCACCTGGTTACCATGTTGAACATCTTTAGAGCCGAGCACAGGTCCTCGTGTATGGCGAGCTCTTCCTTCATCTTAACATCCCGGACGCCATCGGTGAACACTGAAATAATGGCCTCGTCCGACACCATAGGGATCTTGAGGCGAACGTTGGTGAAGCGCTGTATGTACTTGTCCAAGGTTTCGCCTGGCTACTGCTTGGCGCCCTGCAGGTCGCCCGCAGAAGGGGCACGGTCGCTAGTGCCCTAGAAGTTGGCGATGAAGCGCTCGCGTCGTTCGTCCCAGGAGGAGATCGATCCCACCGGAAGGTTCAGGAGCCACGAGTGTGCGCCGTCCTTGAGGGCCATGGGAAACCAGTTCGCCATGACTTTGTCGTTGCCGTTCGCCGCCTCCATACTTAGCTCGTAGAGCTGGAGGAACTCAGAGGAGTCAGGAGTGTTGTCGTAGCGCGGAGGCGGATCCGGTTTGAACTTGCTGAGCCAGACAACGCGGCGTTGCTCCAGGGTGAATGCACGGCATCCTGCTGCACTGACAAGTGCCAGGCACTTGGGAGAAGCCTGGTCCTGACACCCGCGTGCCGCCGCCTCTGGCGGCACACGGTCTTTACGTGGCGGTCCTGGGAGCGCATGCGCTTCTCCTTGGGGCCACTGCACCACCTGGCAGCTTTCTTCATTGCGCGCCGGCGCCCTGCACGGTGGGTCGTGCTGGGGTGCCTCACGCCTAGGCTCGGGGATGATGTCACACCGAGGAGGAGGAGGAGCGTCGTGGGCCACGTTGCCTACCTGAGACGACGGGGGAGGCAGCGAGCGATACGGTACAGGGGCCTCTCCAGCGGCGCTGACGAGCTCGGCGATGCGGCCAAGCCAATCCTCGTAGAGATCGTTGGCCGGGTGATAGCGCAGGAGCTCACGCGCCATGAGCAGCACGGCCTGCACGTTGGCCGGTCCACGCCGAGCGAGGGAAGACGACGCTGTGGCCGGAGTGGGTGATGGAGTTGCGGTGCGGCTGTCGCGCCGCACGGATGGTGGCAGCGATGAGTCCTGCTGTTCACGGGCAGCAGGGTCGGTGGCGGCGTTAGCCACTGGGGAGGCAGAGCGGCGAGGGGCGCGGTTTCCCACAGCCGCTGTCTGGGCGACACGAGCGGCCCGACGCTCAGCACGGACACGGCGAGCGTCGGCCATAGGAACGCGGAATGGTGGTGGAACGAACGGTGGAAGGGAAGCTTCGACACGCCCCTACCTGGCGCGCCAAATGTCGGATTCAGGGCTCCGCAGACCCAAGGAAAGGTTCGAATTCTGGGGCGTGTGCGAAGAACTCAACCTCTCTAGTCAGCCAGTTCGTCACTCCCACGGCCTAGCTTGATGAATAAGGAAGAAGATGGACACGACAGTTTACCCAGGTTCGGGCTACCTTGCGGTGTAATACCCTACTCCTGCTTTTGGTGGATTAGCCTCGCGAGGGGCTCAGGATGAACTAGTACAAGGGAAGAACAACCTCACGAGGTCTGTTCTAGAGTGGGTGTGAGCTAGAGAGGTCACTCTCCCGGTTCTCGATCTCTTTCTTGGGTGGTGGCTAAGCTATATTTATAGTGGCCTTGGTTCTCTTGCTCTCAACGAAGGCGGGAAGGGATCCCACAGTGGCCAATTTTGAAGGGGGAGAAGAAGTACATCCTATCCTGAAGAAAGGTGGTCTTCGCGTGCAAAGCTTCTAGTCGTGACACCGTGGTGGGCTCGACGATGACATCCGTCCTGCCGTCCTGGCGGTCCTGGTCTTGTTGCATGGGAATGAAAACCTTTGGGTGATTCCTCGCGACCCCATGCCTGCGCTTGCCTCCTTAGCACCAAAGAGGAAACCTACTACTCTGCGCCCGCTAGCGTCCGCCTGGCCTTGGTCGTCATGGCTGGCGTCACCTCATCCTCATGAGGTGGGTGCCTGCATAGGAATCTCTGCTCCTCGGGAGCCAGCCTGGGGAGGCCGCTCCCTCCGGAGGTCTTGGCGTCATCCGCCTCGCGAGGGTCTTGTCTTGGAGGTGCTGAAGATGGGCCATACCAGGCCATTGATGGAGCCACGCCGTGGGCCGCAGGCAGGCAAGTCTGGGTACCCTGGTTCCAAGAACGCCGACACACACCTAACCTCTGCATGACTCGAATGCACACAACCAACACGAACATACAGGTTACCTGGGTAGAGCAAAAGTTATAAAAGAGCGTAACTATGGACTCTAAACCTGGGGGAGGCGTTGCAGCAACCGAGCTCCACTGATACGTCTCCAACGTATCTACTTTTCCTAACGCTTTCCCTCTTGTTTTGGACTCTAATTTGCATGATTTGAATGAAACTAACCCCGGACTGACGCTGTTTTCAGCAGAACTACCATGGTGTTGTTTTTGTGTAGAAATCGAATTTCTCGGAATGGAACGGAACTTTGCGAGGAATTTTTACCCAATAAAAGAGAATTTCTGGACCAAGAGCCACCTGAGGGGGGCACCTGAGTGGGCACAACCCACCAGAGCGTGCCTGCCCCCCTGGCGCGCCCAAGTGGGTTGTCCCCACCTGGTGGCCCCGCAGACCGTGAAACCGACACTATAAAATCCTATTTTTCCATAAAAATTTGAGGAGAAAGAATTATCGCGTTCCATGAGACGGAGCCGCCATCACCTCCTGTTCTTCATCGGGAGGCCAGATCTGGAGTCCGTTTGGGGCTCCGGAGAGGGGGATCTTCGTTCTTCGTCATCACCAACCCTTCTCCATCGCCAATTCCATGATGCTCCCCACCGGGAGTGAGTAATTCCTTCGTAGGCTAGCTAGTCGGTGAGGAATTGGATGAGATTCATCATGTAATCGAGTTAGATTTGTTAGGGCTTGATCCCTAGTATCCACTATGTTCTGAGATTGATGTTGCTATGACTTTGCCATGCTTAATGCTTGTCACTTTGGGCCCGGGTGCCATGATTTCAGATCTGAACCGTTTATGTTATCACCATTATATCCATGTTCTAGATTCGATCTTGCAAGTTATAGTCACCTACTACGTGTTATGATCCGGCAACCCCGGAGTGACAATAGTCGGGACCACTCCCAGTGATGAGCGTAGTTTGAGGAGTTCATGTATTCACCGTGTGTTAATGCTTTGTTCCGGTTCTCTATTAAAAGGCGGCATTAATATCCCTTAGTTTCCAATAGGACCCCGCTGCCACGGCAGGGTAGGACAAAAGATGTTCCATAAGCACATTTGACTATTTACGGAATACATGCCTAGATTATATTTATGAACTGGAGCTAGTGCCGTATCGCCCTAGGTTATGACTGTCACATGATGAATATCATCCAACAAATTACCGATCCAATGACTACGAATTTCCTAAATATTGTTTCTGCTAAGTTACTACTGCTATCATTACTGTTGCACTTGCTACAAAATTACTACTATCACTATTACCGTTACCATTGCTGCTGTCACTATTATGAAAACTATCATATTACTTTGTTACTGATCACGTTGATGCAGATAATTAATCTCCAGGTGTGGTTTAATTGACAACTCAGCTGCTAATACTTGCAAACATTCTTTGGCTTCCCTTGTGTCGAATCTATAAATTTGGGTTGAATACTCCACCCTCGAAAATTGTTGCGATCCCCTATACTTGTGGGTTATCAAGACCTTTTTCTGGCACCGTTGCCGGGGAGCATAGCTATATTTGTTGAGTCACTTGGGATTATTATCAATTATTCACTATGAAGAATCTGAAGGATGCTAAGACTAAGATTTTTCCCTCTAAGACGAGGGGAGGTAAGGAACTGCCATCTAGCTCTGCTTTAGATTCACCTTCTGTTATAAGTAAACTTGCAACAACACCACCACATGCTATTAATCATGATATGTTGCAAGTTATTGATGATGCTACTTCTGCTATGAATGATGCTTATGATGATGCTAGTACCTTGCATGATGATGATGTGCCACTAGGTGAATTTCTTGATGAACAAATTGCTAGAGTAAGACACCATGAAGTTGAATCTAATGATGAGCTTGCAACTGAAAATCTTGAAACACCTGCTAGAAGTAGCCTTCCTAGATATGAATTGCCTAAGGTACCGGAAGGTTATGTTATGAATGAGGAGACAACTAGAGATATTCTTGCTTGTAAGAATAGAGATGGTCTAGAGAAATTATTATGCAAGTATAAGGAAAAATCTCTGAATGCTTGAATGCAATATGATCCTAAGTTTGCTACCTCACCTATCTTTATTGATGATAAGGATTATGAATTCTTTGTCGACCCATAGTTAATTACTTTGGTTGAATCTGATCCTTTCCATGGTTATGAAACTGAAACTGTTATAGCACATCTTACTAAGTTGAATGACATAGCCACCCTTTTTACTCATGACGAGAAAACTCACTATTACTATATTCCCAAATTATTTCCGTTCTCATTAAAGGGTGATGCTAAAGCTTGGTACAATACTCTTGCTCCTGGTTGTGTGCGTAGTCCCAAGGATATGCTCTATTACTTCTCTGAAAAATATTTCCCTGCTCATAAGAAACAAGTTGCCTTGCAGGAAATATTTAACTTTGTGCAAATTAAAGAAGAAAGTCTCCCACAAGCTTGGGGGAGGCTTTGCCAATTACTTAATGCTTTGCATGATCATCCTCTTAAGAAAAATGAAATACTTGATATCTTCTATAATGGACTAACCGATGCTCCTAGGGACTTCCTAGATAGTTGTGCTGGTTATGTTTTGAGGGAATGAACTGTTGGACAAGCTGAAGAATTATTGAATAATATATTGAAAAATTATGATGATTGGACTCTTCCCGAACTACCGCCTAAGCCCACTCCGAAGAAGAGGGGTATATTATATCTCAGTCCTGAAGATATGCAAGAGGCAAAGAAATCTATGAAGGAAAAAGGTATAAAGGTGAGGATGTTAAAAATTTACCTCCTATTGAAGAAATACATGGGATTGATTCACCACCACTACCTAAGGTGGTAGAGGTAAATTCTCTAATGAAATTCAATGATAATGATAATCCTCACAATATGCATCCTAGCCAATGCCTTTATGAGTTTGAGAATTATATTAGAAAACAAGATCACTTCAATGCAAATGTTATGAAACAATTGAAATACAATTCTGATATGATTGCTCGCTTGAGTGACTTGCTATTTAGAATCTCAAATGATGTTAGAGGTGTGGGAGAGCATGCTCCTATGGTACAAACCTAGTTAGAACAAGTTGCTATATCTCAAAGAGTATTGCTTGATGAAATGAATAACAACATACATGACTTTGCTGTTAGAGTTGCAACTAGGGGAGGTAAAATGACTCAGGAACCACTTTATCCCGAGGGACACCAAAAAAGAATTGAACAGGATTCACAAAGGAACAACACCACTGCACCTAGTCCTTCTGAAAAGAAGAAAAAGAAAAATGATTGGACTTTGCATGCTTCTAGTGAACCTGAAATAGAAAAACCTCCTAATAATGATAATGATGTTTCTATTTTCTAATGCTGAAACTCAATCTGGTAATGAACATTCACCTAGTGATAATGAAAAGGATAATGCTGATGTTCATGAAGATACTCAACCAAACAATGAAAAAGAACCAGATAATGATGTTGAAATAGAACCAACTGTTGATCTTGATAACCCACAACCCAAGAATACACGATATGATAAAAGAGATTTTATTGCTAGAAAACATGGTAAAGAAAGAGAACCGTGGGTTCAAAAACCTATGCCTTTTCCACCTAAGTCAACTAAAAAGAAACATGATGAAGAATTTGAATGCTTTACTGAAATGCTGAGACCAGTCTTTTTGCGTACTCGCTTGACTGATATCTTGAAAATGCCTCCTTATGCAAAATACATGAAAGACATCATCACTAATAAGAGAAAAATACTGGAAGCTGAAATCTCCACCATGCTTTATAATTATACTTTTAAGGATGGAGTGCCTAAAAAACTTGGAGATCCGGGAATACCAACTATACCTTGCTCCATCAAAAGAAATTATGTGAAAACTGCTTTATGTGATATAGGAGCTGGTGTTAGTGTTATGCCTTTCTCTTTATATAAAAGACTTGACTTGAATAAACTCACACCTACTGAAATATCTTTGCAAATGGCTGACAAATCAACTGGCATACCTATCGGTATTTGTGAGGATGTGCCCGTTCTTGTTGCTAATGTTACTATTCTGACTGACTTTGTTATACTTGAGATGCCCGAGGACGACAACATATCGATTATCCTTGGTAGACCCTTCTAGAATACTGCAGGGGCTGTTATTGATTGCAATAAAAGCAAGGTCACTTTTCATATCAATGGTAATGAGCATACGGTGCACTTTTCGAAGAAATAATTCCAAGTGATTGGTATTAATGTTATTGAAAAATCTCCGACAATCACTATTGGAAGTTTTCAACTACCTCTACCTACTGACAAAAAGAAATATGAAATGCTTATTGTTGGGGATATTCATATCAACGTTGAGGTAACTTAGTGATTTACGAAAGTTCTTCGGTTTCATGCTAATCAAAAGTGGTTGTTAATAAGACTTGATCAACCTTATTAATGGATCATTTTTTAAAGGTATGAAGTTGATGAATTTAGTGAGCACTACCTTCTGTCCCTACCTTTTATTTTTTGTTCCTACTAGTTAAATAAAATAAAATGCCATGTTTTGTCTGTTCTGATTTTCCCGTGCAATAAAAAATGACCCAAAAATAAAAGTTCTCAGAATGCTCTAAAAATTTAATATGATTTTTTTCCTGAATATTTAAGAATTTCTAGTGCAAATAATATCAGAGGGAGGTGCACCAGGTGGGCACAACCCACCTGGGCGCGCCAGGACCCCCAGGCATGCCCTGGTGGGTTGTGGTCCCCACGTGGGCCCCCTCACTTATCTCTTCATCCCACATCATCACCTACCTCCAGAAAAAAATCACCATTGCTCTCTCTCTCTCTCGTGTTCTTGCTCTCAAACCCGCGGATTTCGATCTCTTTGCTCGAAGCTCTGTTTCTGAAACTATTTCCGGGGATTGTTGCTTGGTATGTGGCTCCTCCATTTGTCCAATCAGTTTTTGATTTAGAGGTTTATATTTTGAATAATTAGTTACTCCTGGTGCTGCTGTAGATGAGCTTGCATGTTGAATTCTTAGAGTTCTAAGTACTTTGAATGCTTGCTATGGCCTCTAGGCATCCCTATGAGTAGTTGCTACCAAACTTGTAAAGTTTTGTTGAGAAAAATTTGTGGACTAAAAATTTCAGAATTTTTGTTCATAGGAAAAGGATGAACATCTTTAGGAAATTTGCTTCCAAGAAGAACTCCAAGGGAGTTATTAGGGAGTCATCTGATAGTGATCTCCACCCCCGGAGATTGGCAGAGGTACGGCCATACGAATGGCCGCATACCCCGTTCATGGAAGAGGCGGGAATCCTTCAAGAGTTTGCACAATATGCTGCTGATGCCGGCCTCACCGACTTCATTGCGGCTGAATGCGAACAGTATCATCTCCTCACAAACACCTTTGTTCAAAGTTTTAATTTACTTCCCAGGAGTAATCCCCCTGAGGTGCAATTTAATTTATATGTTGAACCCCATCAGATACCGCTTATTGAATTTTGTGAAATATGCTTGCTACCTTTTCATGGTAGTTTGGCAAAGCCTAGGCCCGTAGATTTTGAAGGCTTTTATCGTACTATGTCAGTGGGTGATGAGAGAGGGGTGTCGAGTATCACTGCCGCTGGCTTGCATTTTCCTGCTGTTCATTATTTTGCTCTTTCCATTGCAAAATGCTTGCTTGCTAGAGAGAAGGTGGGTGCACTCAGTTATCCTGACCTTGCTGTTTTGCGTCGTGCACTAGAGGGCGACAGCACTTATATCTTGGGACCTATTGTGGCACGTCGCCTCCACATTAATAAGTCCAAGGGTAAAATTCATGGAGGTATTTATGCCACTCGTTTGGTGGCTCGCTTTAATGTTTAGACATGCATGCATGATTATCCTTTGCCCAAGGATTACCTAGATCGCGCGGCCATGGATCACCACCAGTTTACTGCTATCGATTATCCTAACATTCCTATTCCATATAACTTGGTTTTTAGTGTGAGAACTCGTGATATTATTCCATTGCCTGCACCTGCTTTGTTTGATCCTGTTTCCAGGGGCGGATACAGGATTATGCCTATGGACATCATTGCCTACCAGAACAACCAGGCTGCAGCAGAGGAGGAGCATCAGCAGTGGGATCCGTGGGTGCCTGCTCCTCAGCACCCCAACTATTATCCAGGCTACTGATTGATTACCAAGTTAGGCCAAAAGCCTAAGGTTGGGGGAGTACGTTGTCACACCCTGATTTTCATGCCACTACACTTAAGCTAACAATCATGATAAAATGTGGTCTGACAAAAACTTTTGAGTGTTTTGGACCTTGCCTTGATTGGATTTTGTCTGTTGTTTGCAAGTGCTCTAAAAATCAAATAAATCCTCCAACTCCTATACTTCATCTCCTTGCTCCAAACTCTTGAACCAATGATCATGCCATGTGTATAGTACATTATAGAATTTTCTTACAAAAATAATTTGGCCAAAAAGTATTTTCTAAATTTAGTTTTCCAAAAACCTCTGAATTGAGGTTTGCACTTCAAGTACTTGATTTGGGGTATGAAAAATATTTCAAAGAATATATTTGACTCCAATTAGATACAGGACACCCAGAAACCACAAAAATATAATTTTAAAAGTTATTTTCCTGTTTTATTTAAAGGATATTTCTTTAGGCCAGAAATGGTCTTTAATAGGTTAAAATTATTTTAATGCTTTAAAAATATTTGGGAAAAACCTAGGGAAACTCAGTGGACATATATTGTCCATATATAAGAGTTTCAACACATGGTCATGTTCAAAATATTGGTCAAATCCCTCAAAAACCCTTTCTGGATATTTCAAGCTTTTGAAATATTTACAAAGGAAATATTCCCCAAAAATTCCAAGAAAATTCTAGCATGTCACATATGACATGTTTGATGATGTTGACAAGTCTCATGTCATGGAGAATAGTATAACTCCATGAAACCCTCTCAAAACCACTTCTGTCCTTTTTCAAGTTTGAACAACTTTGCACTGTCAAACATGTCCAAATGCTCTCAAACTTGGTGCACATGCTCCAATGGTGTAATAATGCATCTAGACAAAATGGCACAAGTTGGAGAGAATGTTATCTTGATCAATGTTCCCCAAAACCCTCTGTCCAGAACCAAATTTGAACAAGTTTACATTGGCAACTTTCTCCTTTTGATCTCAACTTTTTTGGACATGTTCAGAACATCAAATGATGACACTACACTAAGTGGTGCATCAAGGAGAATAGATTTGCATGACTATATCTTGGAAAGTCCATTTCTGTTGATTTCTAGGGTTTACAAAAGTTGCATTGGCAACTTTGCCCAAATGAGCTCAAACTTAGTGGAACACCCTAATTCTATGTGCCATTTCATCCTGTTAAGTTTCATGTCAAGTGAAATTAAATTTCTTGCCCAAACCACCATCAAACACCTTCTAATAGAAACTCAAAATCCATGTTTAGGCCCCTTCCACTAATCTCCATGAGCTGAACTTTTTCCCATGGCCTCCCCTGATCCTCCTCTAACTCCTACATGCTTTGCTGCCCAAGGAGCAATGATGAAGGGGGGAAGAGACCCATTTTTCTTCCCTGGACAACAGTTTTCCCTCTCTCTCTCTCTCTCAACCCCACCGCTCCTCAAGTGGCTCCCTAGGGCATCCAATGCCACTTTCCCATTGTTTACTCTCCCCTGCAGCTGCCAGACACAAGTGGACGCGCTGGTGCGCGCGAAAAGCCGCGGACGCCGGTCAAAGACGCGCTCTGGAGCACGTCATCGTGCTCCCGACCGTTGACGCCGCGTCCCCCGACCACCTCGAGCCTTCCCCTCGCGCCAGTCGAGGTCCTCGACGTCCGCAACACGATAGCCGTGCAGGCCCCCTCCTCTCCCCCTCTCTCTCACCCCCAGCTGCCCGTGCCCGACGCCGCCCGGCTTGGTTTATGCGTGCGCGAGCCCGTGGCTCCACCAGGAGCTCTCTCCGCTCTCTCTCCCTTCCCTACACCAACACCACTCTCACGAGCGCCGCAGACAGCCTCTAGCCTCATCCCGTGGCCACCACAGCCATTTCCACGGGTGCCCGTAGGCCACGTCCACGGTGAGCCATGGCCTCACCATTTAAGGACTCCCGAGGCCTCCCTCTGGATCCCCTTCGCCCTCTCTCACTCCCAGTGACCCCCTGGACCAAGCCAACTCTGTCCCCATGCCCTCCATCCACCACCATGGCCGGAGCCTTGCCGTCGGCCTCGGCTTAAATTCGCGCCACCCGAGCCCCCTCCTCCTCGCCTCATCATTCCATGGCATCACCACGACCATCGTCTAACTCTCCCCTGCTACTTCCCCTCATTCCCGTGGCCATGCGGTTGAGCTCCATCTCCACCGCCGGCCCCGCCCGCCACGGCCGACAAAGCGCCCGCATCCGAACACCCCTGCGGTCGCAGAACATCATACATGAAGCCACACCATCAAGTACTTCAAGGTTCAATGGAGCACCACACGGAAGCAGAAGCAACATGAGGACTTGAAGACAACCCCAGATCCTAGTTTCTGTATCCCTTTCCGCGCCTAGTCTGGGAATCTCGGGGACGAGATTCTTGTAAGGGGGGTAGGTCTGTCACACCCTGATTTTCATGCCACTACACTTAAGCTAACAATCATGATAAAATGTGGTTTGACAAAAACTTTTGAGTGTTTTGGACCTTGCCTTGATTGGATTTTGTCTGTTGTTTGCAAGTGCTCTAAAAATCAAATAAATCCTCCAACTCCTATACTTCATCTCCTTGCTCCAAACTCTTGAACCAATGATCATGCCATGTGTATAGTACATTATAGAATTTTCTTACAAAAATAATTTGGCCAAAAAGTATTTTCTAAATTTAGTTTTCCAAAAACCCCTGAATTGAGGTTTGCACTGCAAGTACTTGATTTGGGGTATAAAAAATCTTTCAAAGAATATATTTGACTCCTATTAGATACAGGACACCCAGAAACCACAAAAATATAATTTTAAAAGTTATTTTCCTATTTTATTTAAAGGATATTTCTTTAGGCCAGAAATGGTCTTTAATAGGTTAAAATTATTTTAATGCTTTAAAAATATTTGGGAAAAACCTAGGGAAACTCAGTGGACATATATTGTCCATATATAAGAGTTTCAACACATGGTCATGTTCAAAATATTGGTCAAATCCCTCAAAAACCCTTTCTGGATATTTCAAGCTTTTGAAATATTTACAAAGGAAATATTCCCCAAAAATTCCAAGAAAATTCTAGAATGTCACATATGACATGCTTGATGATCTTGACAAGTCTCATGCCATGGAGAATAGTATAACCCCATGAAACGCTCTCAAAACCACTTCCGTCCTTTTTCAAGTTTGAACAACTTTGCACTGTCAAACATGTCCAAATGCTCTCAAACTTGGTGCACATGCTCCAATGGTGTAATAATGCATCTAGACCAAATGGCACAAGTTGGAGAGAATGTTATCTTGATCAAAGTGCCCCAAAACCCTCTCTGTCCAGAACCAAATTTGAACAAGATTACATTGGCAACTTTCTCCTTTTGATCTCAACTTGTTTGGACATGTTCAGAACATCAAATGATGACACTACACTAAGTGGTGCATCAAGGAGAATAGATTTGCATGACTAATTCTTGGAAAGTCCATTTCTGTTGATTTCTAGGGTTTACAAAAGTTGCATTGGCAACTTTGCCCAAATGAGCTCAAACTTGGTGGAACACCCTACATCTATGTGCCATTTCATCATGTTAAGTTTCATGTCAAGTGAAATTAAATTTCTTGCCCAAACCACCATCAAACACCTTCTAACTCAAAATCCTTGTTTAGTGTGAGAACTCGTGATATTATTCCATTGCCTGCACCTGCTTTGTTTGATCCTGTTTCCAGGGGCGGATACAGGATTATGCCTATGGACATCATTGCCTACCAGAACAACCAGGCTGCAGCAGAGGAGGAGCATCAGCAGTGGGATCCGTGGGTGCCTGCTCCTCAGCACCCCAACTATTATCCAGGCTACTGATTGATTACCAAGTTAGGCCAAAAGCCTAAGGTTGGGGGAGTACGTTGTCACACCCTGATTTTCATGCCACTACACTTAAGCTAACAATCATGATAAAATGTGGTCTGACAAAAACTTTTGAGTGTTTTGGACCTTGCCTTGATTGGATTTTGTCTGTTGTTTGCAAGTGCTCTAAAAATCAAATAAATCCTCCAACTCCTATACTTCATCTCCTTGCTCCAAACTCTTGAACCAATGATCATGCCATGTGTATAGTACATTATAGAATTTTCTTACAAAAATAATTTGGCCAAAAAGTATTTTCTAAATTTAGTTTTCCAAAAACCTCTGAATTGAGGTTTGCACTTCAAGTACTTGATTTGGGGTATGAAAAATATTTCAAAGAATATATTTGACTCCAATTAGATACAGGACACCCAGAAACCACAAAAATATAATTTTAAAAGTTATTTTCCTGTTTTATTTAAAGGATATTTCTTTAGGCCAGAAATGGTCTTTAATAGGTTAAAATTATTTTAATGCTTTAAAAATATTTGGGAAAAACCTAGGGAAACTCAGTGGACATACATTGTCCATATATAAGAGTTTCAACACATGGTCATGTTCAAAATATTGGTCAAATCCCTCAAAAACCCTTTCTGGATATTTCAAGCTTTTGAAATATTTACAAAGGAAATATTCCCCAAAAATTCCAAGAAAATTCTAGCATGTCACATATGACATGTTTGATGATGTTGACAAGTCTCATGTCATGGAGAATAGTATAACTCCATGAAACCCTCTCAAAACCACTTCTGTCCTTTTTCAAGTTTGAACAACTTTGCACTGTCAAACATGTCCAAATGCTCTCAAACTTGGTGCACATGCTCCAATGGTGTAATAATGCATCTAGACAAAATGGCACAAGTTGGAGAGAATGTTATCTTGATCAATGTTCCCCAAAACCCTCTGTCCAGAACCAAATTTGAACAAGTTTACATTGGCAACTTTCTCCTTTTGATCTCAACTTTTTTGGACATGTTCAGAACATCAAATGATGACACTACACTAAGTGGTGCATCAAGGAGAATAGATTTGCATGACTATATCTTGGAAAGTCCATTTCTGTTGATTTCTAGGGTTTACAAAAGTTGCATTGGCAACTTTGCCCAAATGAGCTCAAACTTAGTGGAACACCCTAATTCTATGTGCCATTTCATCCTGTTAAGTTTCATGTCAAGTGAAATTAAATTTCTTGCCCAAACCACCATCAAACACCTTCTAATAGAAACTCAAAATCCATGTTTAGGCCCCTTCCACTAATCTCCATGAGAAGAACTTTTTCCCATGGCCTCCCCTGATCCTCCTCTAACTCCTACATGGTTTGCTGCCCAAGGAGCAATGATGAAGGGGGGAAGAGACCCATTTTTCTTCCCTGGACAACAGTTTTCCCTCTCTCTCTCTCTCTCAACCCCACCGCTCCTCAAGTGGCTCCCCAGGGCATCCAATGCCACTTTCCCATTCTTTACTCTCCCCTGCAGCTGCCAGACACAAGTGGATGCGCTGGTGCGCGCGAAAAGCCACGGACGCCGGCCAAAGACGCGCTCTGGAGCACGTCATCGTGCTCCCGATCGTTGACGCTGCATCCCCTGACCACCTCGAGCCTCCCCCTCGCGCCAGTCGAGGTCCTCGAGGTCCGCAACACGACAGCCGTGCAGGCCCCTCCTCTCCCCCTCTCACCCCAGCTGCCCGTGCCTGACGCCGCCCGGCTTGGCCTATGCGTGCGCGAGCCCGTGGCTCCACCAGGAGCTCTCCCTGCTCTCTCTCTCTCTCCCTTCCCTACACCAACACCACCCTCACGAGCGCCGCAGACAGCCTATAGACTCACCCCGTGGCCACCACGGCCATTTCCGCGGGTGCCCGTAGGCCACGTCCACGGTGAGCCATGGCCTCGCCATTTAAGGACTCCCGAGGCCTCCCTCTGGATCCCCTTCACCCTCTCTCACTCCTAGTGACCCCCTGGACCAAGCCAACTCTCTCCCCGTGCCCTCCATCCACCACCATGGCCGGAGCATTGCCATCGGCCTCGGCTTAAATTCGCGCCACCCGAGCCCCCTCCTCCTCGCCTCATCATTCCGTGGCATCACCACGACCATCGTCTAACTCTCCCCTGCTACTTCCCCTCCTTCCCGTGGCCATGCGGTCGAGCTCCATCTCTACCGCCGGCCCCGCCCGCCACGGCCGACGAAGCGCCCGCGTCCGAACACCCCTGCGGTCAAAGCGCACCTTGGCGGATGCGGTGTTGTCTCCTGGACCCGCTAGTCTGCTGGGCGTCACCGGAGATGGCCGATGCCACCGGGGAGAGCGCCGGCACTGTCCAGCCTCGCCTCCTCTATCTCCCGACACGCCCGTGCGGGAGGTTGGGGATGAACCCGACTAGTGGGCCCCATGTGTCGGCGACCCTGAGGGCCGGGCCCGCGAGTTAAGTGGACACGACTTCTTCGGAAGCCGTCTCTCCATGGCCAAGGCACACTCCTGGTGGGCGTTTTCGACGCCGCCACTCCCCCCTCTGCGCGGCTGAGCAACTGGGCCAGGCCCAGTGCCCTCGGCACTATATCTCGCACGGAGCGCGCTGTCGCCGCCCAGATCCAGCCCGTTAGGGTAAAATCCTTTTTCCTTTTCCTTTACTGTACAACTTGTAAAATCCATAGAATATTCAAATCATATCCAAATTTGATGATTCAAATTTCTATTAGTTTATAAATTCATTATCTATCACATGGTGCTATTTGCACATTTTTCCAGAAACATTTCCTTCACAAATGTTTATGAAATCCTACTTTTCCATTTCTGTCATAAACTTTAGAAAATCACAGAGGGCTCAGATTTGATCCAAATAAAGTGATTCAAATTCCTAGATGCATCTAAGTTCATAACTTGGTTTATGAACATTTTTCTTAATACTTCCTGTGCCACACAAAATGCTGAGCCATTTCTTCATATTTGTCAACTTTGCAAATTCATAGGAAAATCATTTGAACTCCCAATTTAGTGAAACCAACTCCTAGATGCTTCTAAAATCATGCCTTGTTAAATGGGTATCTTTGCTCATTTTTCAAAATAATATTTCTGTACACTTCTTGCAAATCCATAAACCCCTTGATTCCATCATATCAAAATATTTAGAAATATCCATTGATCCACTTCCAATGAAATCACTTTGGTCATTCCTCATATGACCAGAGGTATCCTAGAAAAGTCCAACTCACATTTTTAGAGCACTTTTATTTCCTGCCTTGTTGTGTTGCTTACTATGATTGTTTCCGACGTTAGATGACGAAGTAGACGAAATACTCGGAGATGGACCAGAAGATTTGAAGACTCTGATGAACCAGGAAAGCAGCCCTTTGACCATGATGAACCATTTTACATCATAATAGCATTTTCGTTGCTTCACTGAGTGCATGATATACCTTGAATGGCAACCTTGCTAGGCTTGCCTCCGTTGCATACTCCATTGATACTAGCATTGTTCATGACTCTACCCTTTCTTAGAGTTGTGTTCGTGGGTTATAGGAATATGCTATAGTAAATGGCTACGCAAAGTGGGTCAGGGTTATGCATGGAAAGAAACAAGTGTGGTTTGACATACTTGCAAACAGCCCCAGTTGGTGCCACTGATGCCCCTGGGAGATGATGATGAACTAGGTCACTACTTGGTGTGGAAGTAGTGTACCGAGGCTTGATAAAAGTGTTGTTTACAGAGACGGATTAGATTTAAGATTTGTCGACCGTCCCAACCAAACATGCGCGACCACTCTACCCTTATATGGGAAAGGGCATTATTGATTACCTAGGCCGATACTAGCTTGGAGCCTGCATTACGAGTGACGGGAGAGTCATTGTTGCGCTCTCTCGGGACGGGGTCATGCCAGGTAGGACGGCCATGACTGTTTTCACAGGGCACCGGACACACTGTTGGTACCCCGTGCTTGTGGTATGTGATGAATATGGGAGCGAGGCTCCACAATTTTAAGATGTGAAATGTTGGGCACGGGGGTTGCTACCAATTGAGTGGACTCTATGTTAGTGTCGTCTAGGGAAAGATAGTGATCGGGTGCTTACCCCGGGTACTTGAGGTACCGCGGGTCGTGGATGACACGGAAGTTCCCCGGATCTTGTGGGTAAAGTGTGCAACCTCTATGGAGTGTAAAACTATTCGAATAGCCGTGTCCACGGTCAAGGACAGTTGGGTGGTGCTGCTTAGACTATGTCCATATGTTTCTGAAAAACAACACGGTTTGGTAAATCTGTTGACGTGATTCGTGAGGAAGTCACGATGAGCTTGAGTATGAGTTGTTCACAACTCTATCCCGATGTTGATGTCTGTAACCTCCTGATACTTGTTGCAGACGCATTCATATCCTTGATAAAATGTTGATCATACTTGCATGAGAAAAACTAGCTTTCCGCAAAACTGCCAATTTAGCAGTAGAGCCGTGCATATTTATTCTATTATCACTCTTGGGTTGCTTGCGAGTACATTCAAAGTACTCATTGGCTTGCCACTGGTTATTTTATTGGCCAGGCATGAAAGAACAAGATATGATGAAGAATACTTCAGTGACGAACATGCGAGCTAGGACGCTTCCCAGTCAGAATGCCTGTAGGGTTAAGGCAGATGGCATGGGTCCAAGTTATCGATGAAGATTTCCGCTGCGAAGTTATACCCAAGACTCGACCATAATGGTCATAATTTATGTAAGACGGTATGTATGGATGTAAGACTCTTGTTATTCAGCTTCTGTGTGTTCAGTGAGCATTGATCTCTGGGATCACTGTACACGTGCATTCGGTGATCACGACTTATGAGTCGGGGTCCCCACAGAGCTGGTATCAGAGCCATCCTGACTGTAGGAAGCCTTAGTTAGAATGGTCGTTCGTTAGGGTAAAACTATTTTCAAAACTATCGCTAGTTTTCAAAAACTATCTATACTACTCTTCCCTTCTCAGTTTTTAGACCACTGGATTCCTTGAAATCCTCGTTGATAATCTATAAGGAGGATGCCTTGTCAGGCATTCACCCACATCTTCCGAACACAAGATTGGCGACACCACAACAAGACGATACCAACAGAAGATACATCCTCAAGGAATGAGGACATGAATACCCAGAAGATGGTGACACCCTTGACACTGCCCCAAGATGATGCGACCTTAGCCTGCAATGATCAGGGCATAGGATATGCAAGATCATGATATACATCGCTAAATAGAGTAACCCTGCCACTACCGTTGTTGTATCGCCAACCACCGGTGGATGAGAACCTCGCCATTTGGTCTGCTCACTATAGTGAGCAGGAAAACGGTTCTCTTCATCCCCCGCTCTCGGTGACGATATTGTCAACAATGTGTCCGATAGATTGGACCTCTATTATGCCTATTAATGTCATTGCATAAAGGATTGCCAGCTGGAACCGCCGACACCTTAAAAAGGCAAAAGTGATCGTCATGATTAAGAAGACAAGAGAAGACCACGTCAATGCTAGCTACGAGGAGCCACCTTCACCCCATCGCCTCATCAGGCATGAAGTTGTTGAATATTCTTCAGGCTCAACCCAGATCGTTTCATCGAACAAGAGACGTAGAAACTCCTGAGGTATACTTAGAAGACTGCATGAGGCACAAGGCACGACTACTGAGTCCGAGAACCCCTAGGGTAGGATGAGTCGTGTACCCCCTATGCCCAGTCGAGTCCGTGTGATGGTTCGAATAGAACCATGATTGTGTGTTGCTTGTTTTTATTGTTTGTGTTTTGATATAAGTCGCACTTTTGCCCTAGGCAACAGGTACGCGACTATATCACCTTCCTTACCTTGTTTCTTTTTGTTTGGCCCTTTTTGCACCTGTTTGTTTGCACTTGCACTATAGAAGCCCCTTTAGGCATCCCACCTACTCTATGCTATTTTTCCTCTCATCTCTCTCCTCAATTGAAGGTCAGCAAGACAAGATGCACCAAGGATTCCACCTCAGTGACCAACTAGCACTGAAGACTTTTGCTACAGCTTCCTAGACCAAGTGCAGCCCCGTAGAGTTATGGTTGCCCCTCAAGATTAGAAACCCATTCCTAGACCCTTCGAGACTTCACAAGATACCCCAGCTCGAATCCTTAACCATGTGCTTAACCCACAGAATTGCAGGAGAACCAGTTAAGCCTCCGTAACCTTACTTATCACTGGGTTCAATATGGAACTAGTGGACATAGTGAACTAGCACATTACGATCCTAATATAGCACGAGAACTGACGATGCCATAGGGAAGACCAATTTGGGGATATATGAACAGAGGACAAATGACTTGATGAGTTTATATCAAAGACCTTGAGGAATTATCTGAGACTCTTCGGTGGATCATAAGGCTTTCATGTTGGTAGATGAACTTGGTGGGATCAGTTAATAGAGTAGCATGACTCTCATTGCCCTTGAGTAAATTGGTCAATTATGATTGTAAGCTTAAATTCTTGGAAGTATAAGGATTTGTCTTAACCAGGGGATATTGATAGGAGGTAGTTGACATTACGATGATAACTTAGGGGAAACATGTAGGAATTCTCGTTGGACATGAGATTTGAATTTAAGTAGGTGATCCTAGTTGAGTATAGATGTTGAGTAAGTCTACATGGTTCGGAGTAAATTGGATTTAGATCGATGATCTCGATCGTGATACCATGTTTCTCGGTGGACAATAAACTAGGAGATTGGATTAATTGTCGGGATTTACTTAGGGATCTGTATGAGCTTGACCTTGGAGTTTACTTGACCATGACAATGGAAATTGGTGGACTGACTATAGTAAAGATAGCTCTTTCAAGTATTTGGGATTATAGGACATTAGAAGATCATGTGGAACACCATAGACATTGGATTTGTAGAATTAATGAATTATGTAGTTAATGGGCTTTTGGAGTTGATTCATAGGAAGGAAACAATATTTTGGAGTGGCATACGGCGTGTTTCCTTAGGATAGAGATACACTAACATGGACCTTGGAAGAATAGGATGAGCACTTGGATTGTCGTGTTTTATTCCAGCTTGGAAGCTTGTATGCTCTACCCATGGATTTTTAGGGGTAGCCATACATATGAGTTTGGGGATCGTAGACATATATGATTTTGTTAGACCTCCTCTCGGAAGTCCTGAGAATAATAATAGCATGAGTGATGATTGGAGCTGACCTACAAGAGTTGATGCTTTCGGTGGTATAAGGTTATTTGTTTAAAGGACTAGATAGAACAATTGGCCTCTCAGGAATCGTGCTTAAGGATAAGATGATAAATGTTCACTCGCACACTAGAATCCTTGAAACCCTTAAGCCCCACCAAGCCACGATATGGTCGGAATCACAACCACGGGCTTTGGTTCTAGGTCAAGTAGACCCTGGCCAACACTCAACCGTTACCACCACCAATGCCCCAGCCTACCTTATGTACCCCATGAACAGAAACTTCATGGAGTACTTGGTCACGTTGGTTGTCACTTTTACTTGGTGACCTACTCGTCTACCCAAAGATGGAAGAAGAACCGTTCAGCTGGTTAGGGAACATTTGAAGACCGCCATGTCAAGAAGGAAGAACTACACCAACCACCATCGTCAAGAAGTAAACCTCCGCGTCGAAGACCAGGTGTATCTACGAGCCACTCCTCTCAAGAGAACCAAGCATTTTTATGTCAAGAAAAGCTCACACCAAGATTATCAACCCCCTCCAAGAGCACCGCAAGACGAAGAGTAGACGGCTACCAGCTGGAGTCACCACCTGAGTTACCCACTGTGCGTAATGTTTCCACATGACACAACTCCGGAAGTGTTTTCGACTTCCTAGCTAGCCCGATCATTAACAAGGACATCGATCACCGAGCCATCGACCCCCAACCCAATATGACCTACGTGAGAAACCCCTTAGCAACCTGGATCAAGCAGAACATCATACATGAAGCCACACCATCAAGTACTTCAAGGTTTAATGGAGCACCACACGGAAGCAGAAGCAACATGAGGACTTGAAGACAACCCCAGATCCAAGTTTCTATATCCCTTTCCGCGCCTAGTCTGGGAATCTCGGGGACGAGATTCTTGTAAGGGGGGTAGGTCTGTCACACCCTGATTTTCATGCCACTACACTTAAGCTAACAATCATGATAAAATGTGGTTTGACAAAAACTTTTGAGTGTTTTGGACCTTGCCTCGATTGGATTTTGTCTGTTGTTTGCAAGTGCTCTAAAAATCAAATAAATCCTCCAACTCCTATACTTCATCTCCTTGCTCCAAACTCTTGAACCAATGATCATGCCATGTGTATAGTACATTATAGAATTTTCTTACAAAAATAATTTGGCCAAAAAGTATTTTCTAAATTTAGTTTTCCAAAAACCCCTGAATTGAGGTTTGCACTTCAAGTACTTGATTTGGGGTATAAAAAATCTTTCAAAGAATATATTTGACTCCTATTAGATACAGGACACCCAGAAACCACAAAAATATAATTTTAAAAGTTATTTTCCTATTTTATTTAAAGGATATTTCTTTAGGCCAGAAATGGTCTTTAATAGGTTAAAATTATTTTAATGCTTTAAAAATATTTGGGAAAAACCTAGGGAAACTCAGTGGACATATATTGTCCATATATAAGAGTTTCAACACATGGTCATGTTCAAAATATTGGTCAAATCCCTCAAAAACCCTTTCTGGATATTTCAAGCTTTTGAAATATTTACAAAGGAAATATTCCCCAAAAATTCGAAGAAACTTCTAGCATGTCACATATGACATGTTTGATGATGTTGACAAGTCTCATGTCATGGAGAATAGTATAACTCCATGAAACCCTCTCAAAACCACTTCTGTCCTTTTTCAAGTTTGAACAACTTTGCACTGTCAAACATGTCCAAATGCTCTCAAACTTGGTGCACATGCTCCAATGGTGTAATAATGCATCTAGACAAAATGGCACAAGTTGGAGAGAATGTTATCTTGATCAATGTTCCCCAAAACCCTCTGTCCAGAACCAAATTTGAACAAGTTTACATTGGCTACTTTCTCCTTTTGATCTCAACTTTTTTGGACATGTTCAGAACATCAAATGATGACACTACACTAAGTGGTGCATCAAGGAGAATAGATTTGCATGACTATATCTTGGAAAGTCCATTTCTGTTGATTTCTAGGGTTTACAAAAGTTGCATTGGCAACTTTGCCCAAATGAGCTCAAACTTAGTGGAACACCCTAATTCTATGTGCCATTTCATCCTGTTAAGTTTCATGTCAAGTGAAATTAAATTTCTTGCCCAAACCACCATCAAACACCTTCTAATAGAAACTCAAAATCCATGTTTAGGCCCCTTCCACTAATCTTCATGAGCTGAACTTTTTCCCATGGCCTCCCCTGATCCTCCTCTCTCCTACATGCTTTGCTGCCCAAGGAGCAATGATGAAGGGGGGAAGAGACCCATTTTTCTTCCCTGGACAACAGTTTTCCCTCTCTCTCTCTCTCTCAACCCCACCGCTCCTCAAGTGGCTCCCTAGGGCATCCAATGCCACTTTCCCATTGTTTACTCTCCCCTGCAGCTGCCAGACACAAGTGGACGCGCTGGTGCGCGCGAAAAGCCGCGGACGCCGGTCAAAGACGCGCTCTGGAGCACGTCATCGTGCTCCCGACCGTTGACGCCGCGTCCCCCGACCACCTCGCGCCAGTCAAGGTCCTCGACGTCCGCAACACGACAGCCGTGCAGGCCCCCTCCTCTCCCCCTCTCTCTCACCCCCAGCTGCCCGTGCCCGACGCCGCCCGGCTTGGCCTATGCGTGCGCGAGCCCGTGGCTCCACCAGGAGCTCTCCCCGCTCTCTCTCTCCCTTCCCTACACCAACACCACTCTCACGAGCGCCGCAGACAGCCTCTAGCCTCATCCCGTGGCCACCACAGCCATTTCCACGGGTGCCCGTAGGCCACGTCCACGGTGAGCCATGGCCTCGCCATTTAAGGACTCCCGAGGCCTCCCTCTGGATCCCCTTCGCCCTCTCTCACTCCCAGTGACCCCCTGGACCAAGCCAACTCTGTCCCCATGCCCTCCATCCACCACCATGGCCGGAGCATTGCCGTCGGCCTCGGCTTAAATTCGCGCCACCCGAGCCCCCTCCTCCTCGCCTCATCATTCCATGGCATCACCACGACCATCTTCTAACCCTCCCCTGCTACTTCCCCTCATTCCCGTGGCCATGCGGTTGAGCTCCATCTCCACCGCCGGCCCCGCCCGCCACGGCCGACGAAGCGCCCGCATCCGAACACCCCTGCGGTCGCAGCGCACCTTGGCGGATGCGGTGTTGTCTCCTGGACCCGCTGGTCTGCTGGGCGTCGCCGAAGATGGCCGGTGCCACCGGGGAGAGCGCCGGCACCGTCCGGCCTCGCCTCCTCTGTCTCCCGACACGCCCGCGCGGGAGGTTGGGGATGAACCCGACTAGTGGGCCCCATGTGTCGGCGACCCTGAGGGCCG
This sequence comes from Aegilops tauschii subsp. strangulata, assembly GCF_002575655.3. Taxonomy (NCBI): domain Eukaryota; kingdom Viridiplantae; phylum Streptophyta; class Magnoliopsida; order Poales; family Poaceae; genus Aegilops; species Aegilops tauschii. Next base: position 199,966,930 of record NC_053036.3, on the reverse strand, counting down.
GGCCCGCGAGTTAAGTGGACACGACTTCTTCGGAAGCCGTCTCTCCACGGCCAAGGCGCACTCCCGGTGGGCGTTTTCGACGCCGCCACTCCCCCCTCTGCGCGGCTGAGCGACTGGGCCAGGCCCAGTGCGCTCGGCACTATATCTCGCACGGAGTGCGCTGTCGCCGCCCAGATCCAGCCCGTTTGGGTAAAATCCTTTTTCCTTTTCCTTTTCTATACAACTTGTAAAATCCATAGAATATTCAAATCAAATCCAAATTTGATGATTCAAATTTATATTAGTTTATAAATTCATTATCTATCACATGGTGCTATTTGCACATTTTTTCAGAAACATTTCCTTCACAAATGTTTATGAAATCCTACTTTTCCATTTCTGTCATAAACTTTAGAAAATCACAGAGGGCTCAGATTTTATCCAAATAAAGTGATTCAAATTCCTAGATGCATCTAAGTTCATAACTTGGTTTATGAACATTTTTCTTAATACTTTTTGTGCCACACAAAATGCTGAGGCATTTCTTCATATTTGTCAACTTTGCAAATTCATAGGAAAATCATTTGAACTCCCAATTTAGTGAAACCAACTCCTAGATGCTTCTAAAATCATGCCTTGTTAAATGGGTATCTTTGCTCATTTTTCAAAATAATATTTCTATACACTTCTTGCAAATCCATAAACCCCTTGATTCCATCATATCAAAATATTTAGAAATATCCATTGATCCACTTCCAATGAAATCACTTTGGTCATTCCTCATATGACCAGAGGTATCCTAGAAAAGTCCAACTCACATTTTTAGAGCACTTTTATTTCCTGCCTTGTTGTGTTGCTTACTATGATTGTTTCCGACGTTAGATGACGAAGTAGACGAAATACTCGGAGCTGGACCAGAAGATTTGAAGACTCTGATGAACCAGGAAAGCAGCCCTTTGACCATGATGAACCATTTTACATCATAATAGCATTTTCGTTGCTTCACTGAGTGCATGATATACCTTGAATGGCAACCTTGCTAGGCTTGCCTCCGTTGCATACTCCATTGATACTTGCATTGTTCATGACTCTACCCTTGCTTAGAGTTGTGTTGGTGGGTTATAGGAATATGCTATAGTAAATGGCTACGCAAAGTGGGTCAGGGTTATGCATGGAAAGAAACGAGTGTGGTTTGACATACTTGCAAACAGCCCCAGTGGGTGCCACTAATGCCCCTGGGAGATGATGATGAACTAGGTCACTACTTGGTGGAGAAGTAGTGTACCGAGGCTTGATAAAAGTGTTGTTTACAGAGACGGATTAGATTTAAGAATTGTCGACCGTCCCAACCAAACATGCGCGACCACTCTACCCTTATATGGGAAAGGGCATTATTGATTACCTAGGCCGATACTAGCTTGGAGCCCGCATTACTAGTGACGGGAGAGTCGTTGTTGCGCTCTCTCGGGACGGGGTCATGCCAGGTAGGGTGGCCATGACTGTTTTCACAGGGCACCGGACGCACCGTTGGTACCCCGTGCTTGTGGTATGTGATGAATATGGGAGCGAGGCTCCACAATTTTAAGATGTGAAATGTTGGGCACGGGGGTTACTACCAATCGAGTGGACTCTATGTTATTGTCGTCTAGGGAAAGATAGTGATCGGGTGCTTACCCCGGGTACTTGAGGTACCGCGGGTCGTGGATGACACGGAAGTTCCCCGGATCTTGTGGGTAAAGTGTGCAACCTCTGCAGAGTGTAAAACTATTCGAATAGCCGTGTCCACAGTCAAGGACAGTCGGGTGGTGCTGCTTAGACTATGTCCACATGTTTCTGAAAAACAACACGGTTTGGTAAATCTGTTGACGTGATTCGTGAGGAAGTCACGATGAGCTTGAGTATGAGTTGTTCACAACTCTATCCCGATGTTGATGTCTGTAACCTCCTGATACTTGTTGCAGACACATTCATATCCTTGATAAAATGTTGATCATACTTGCATGAGAAAAACTAGTTTTCCGCAAAACTGCCAATTTAGCAGTAGTGCCGTGCATATTTATTCTATTATCACTCTTGGGTTGCTTGCGTGTACATTCAAAGTACTCATTGGCTTGCCACTAGTTATTTTATTGGCCAGGCATGAAAGAACAGGATATGATGAAGAATACTTCGGTGATGAACATGCGAGCTAGGACGCTTCCCAGTCAGAATGCCTGTAGGGTTAAGGCAGATGGCATGGGTCCAAGTTATCGATGAAGATTTCCGCTGCGAAGTTATACTCAAGACTCGACCATAATGGTCATAATTTATGTAAGACGGTATGTATGGATGTAAGACTCTTGTTATTCAGCTTCTGTGTGTTCAGTGAGCATTGATCTCTGGGATCACTGTACACGTGCATTCGGTGATCACGACTTATGAGTCGGGGTCCCCACAAACGTATTCCCACCGACAATACATTCATGTTCACACATTTTGTTTCAGTTGTCGGTGTTCACACTTTTTCATTGTACTATCGATGCTTAATTTTATTTTCTCACTTTCTTCTTGTGTGTTTGAAAAACTTGATAAAATACGAAAATATTTCCTGCTTCTTTTTGTTTTTTCTTTCTAGAGTAGTTAGCTGTAGCACTAAAAAGAAAACTCAAAAAGATTTCCTTATTCTTCTTTTGCTTGTTGGGAGCATTCCCGTGTAAATAGTTTTTCTCGTTTTTGTTTTCCCATTTTATTTGCTTCCTTCGGATAAAACCAAAAACTCCAAAAATATTTTAGTGTGTTTCTCTGAATTTCTTTTCTGTTTATTGAGTCGTATCAAGAAGAAGACCACAATGAAAATGATGAGTGGCTCTCATATGCATAATTGTTAATCTAACAAAGAGCCCAGTTTTCCTCATCTTCTCCTGTTGAACAAAATGTTTGCAGATTCCAGCTTAGTCCATGGCATTCTTGCACTATTATTATTTTCATATCGTTCGGTCGTGCAAGTGAAAGGCAATAATGACGATATTCGATGAACTGGCCGTGACAAAGAGAAACGGGTATGAACTCGACTTGTTCTGTTTTTGTAGATATGTTTAACCTAGTTCCATGATTCAGCCCATTATGATTAAACATGTTTGCAATGACAATTAGATATTATAGTTTCTCACGCCATGCATAAGTAGCTAGGAGTGGATAATGATTTATCTTGGATATCAACATTGCGTTAAAATGATTGTGATGTAGTATGATGATATGGTATCCTCCTCTGAATGTTCGAGTGGCTTGACTTGGCACATGTTCATGCATGTAGTTGAATCAAAACCAACATAGCCTCTATGATGTATATGTTCATGGTGCTCATATCCTACTCATGCTAGTGTTCAATATTACTTATGCATAATGCATGTTCATGACCGTTCTTGCTCTCTATCTGGCCGCTTCTCAACCTATTTGCTAGCCTTCGCCTGTACTAAGTGGGAATTCTGCTTGTACATCAAAAACCTTGAAGCCAAGTTATTCCAGATGAGTCCACCATACCTACCTATATGCGGTATTACCCTGCCATCCTAAGTAAATTTGCATGTGCCATCTCTAAAACTTCAAATAAATATCCTTTTTGTGTGCCTGGATCATTCATGGAACGACAGGAGGTAGTCGGTATTTTCCATGCTAAGCGGGTTATTCTCAGGTCGAGTGTTTATTCACCCGCCATCGCATGAGAAAAGGGTGGTAATAGGGATGCCCAGTCCCAAACTGCAAAAAGAACTGATCTCTCAAATAATCAAACAAAAACTCCGAATGGAGTCATGACCTTTACTTTTCCGCTTGGGAACCGCCACTAGTGTGCTTAGCATGGAAGATATTGATAACTGGTAGTCGTGAAGTAAATGAGAAGGGTGCATGTCTCAAAATATCATTTACCTCTGATTTAAAAACTTGAGCTTTGGCACCTCTGCAAATCACTGCTTCCCTCTGCGAAGGGACTATCTATTTACTTTTATGTTGTGTCATCACCTTCTAAAAATAAGCGCCAGAACCTGAGAGCACTGCTGTCATGTTGATGCATTGTGTGTAGCTAATGTTGGGTGCATCATGACTGGATCTTTTCTACCATGAATTAAAATGTTTAGTCGCTGCTTGAACTTTAGAGGTGCTCTGCATTTATGTTTTGCGGTCTCAGAAAGGGCTAGCAAGATACCACTATTGTCATATTATATCAAGGTTGTTTTGATAACGTGTTGCTGTTTGAGATATCTTATTATTGCTCGCTAGCTGATTATGTCATTGATATGAGTTAATATAATTTTTAAGAGTTATTGTCGACATGGTTAGTTATGATATTAGCTGAAAGCCTGGGTGATGTTTAAGCTTATTTATGCAAACAAGAGCAAAAGAGTTCGTAAAAGTTTTTCTTTTTCACTTTCAGTTTATCAACTGAATTGCTTGAGGACAAGCAAAGGTTTAAGCTTGGGGGACTTGATACGTCTCCAACGTATCTACTTCTCCTAACACATTTCCTCATGTTTTGGACTCTAATTTGCATGATTTGAATGAAACTAATGCCGAACTGACGCTGTTTTCAGCATAACTACCATGGTGTTGTTTTTCTGCAGAAATAAAAGTTCTCAGAATAGAACAAAACTTTGCGAGGAATTTTTACCCAATAAAAGAGAATTTCTGGAGCCAAGAGCCACCTGAGGGGGGGGGGCCTGGGTGGGCACAACCCACCAGGGCGCGCCTGCCCCCAGGCGCGCCCAGGTGGGTTGTCCCCACCTGGTTGCCCCACAGACCCTGAAACCGACGCTATAAAATCTTGTTTTTCCAGAAAAAAATCGGGGAGAAAGAATTATCGCGTTCCACGAGATGGAGCTGCCTTCACCTTCTGTTCTTCATCGGGAGGCCAGATCTGGAGTCCGTTTAGGTCTCCGGAGAGGGGGGTCTTCGTTCTTCGTCATCACCAACCCTTCTTCATCACCAATTCCATGATGCTCCCCACCGGGAGTGAGTAATTCCTTCGTAGGCTCGCTGGTTGGTGAGGAGTTGGATGAGATTCATCATGTAATCGAGTTAGTTTTGTTAGGGCTTGATCCCTAGTATCCACTATGTTCTGAGATTGATGTTGCTATGACTTTGCCATGCTTAATGCTTGTCACTTTGGGCCCGGGTGCCATGATTTCATATCTGAACCGTTTATGTTATCACCATTATATCCATGTTCTAGATCCGATCTTGCAAGTTATAGTCACCTGCTACGTGTTATGATCCAGCAACCTCCGAGTGACAATAGTAGGGACCACTCCCGGTGATGAGCGTAGTTTGAGGAGTTCATGTATTCACCGTGTGTTAATGCTTTGTTCCGGTTCTCTATTAAAAGGAAGCCTTAATATCCCTTAGTTTCCAATAGGATCCCGCTGCCACAGGAGGGTAGGACAAAAGATGTCATGCAAGTTCTTTCCATAAGCACGTATGAATATTTACGGAATACATGCCTACATTATATTTATGAACTGGAGCTAGTGCTGTATCGCCCTAGGTTATGACTGTCACATGATGAATATCATCCAACAAATTACCGATCCAATGCCTACGAATTTCCTACATATTGTTTCTGCTAAGTTACTACTGCTATCGTTACTGTTGCACTTGCTACAAAATTACTACTATCACTCTTACCGTTACCATTGCTGCTATCACTATTATCAAAACTATCATATTACTTTGCTACTGATCACATT